>NW_027184619.1:4069342-4382368 GCF_032405125.1 Capricornis sumatraensis
AACGCCGGGAATTCTTTCCCGTTGAAAGCAGGGAAAGGATCCCTCATCTCGAGCTACGAGGGGGAAACGGGGCTCCTCTGGATGTGGGCGGGACCATCGTGCTTCCTCTCGAGTGGAGACGGGTATGGCGGTGAACTTCTTGAGTTGCAGCAAGGGTGTGAAAGACCCTTTCGAAGTTCCAGAGGTTACGTGTCAGTCTCCAGATGCCTCATCGGAAATAGACCACATCTCGCCTGGAAGGGAGAACTTCCTGGATTTTCTCGAGGTGCGGCAGGTGTTCTCGAGTTACGACGGGTACCACAGGGACCCGCCCTGATGGCCTCAGGAGAGGCCAGTCCCCATGCGAGTTGCTAGGGGTCCTCTCGGGATTCCTCTCCCGTCGATACTAGGGCCAAAAACCTTGTGTGGAGTCAGGGCCGGAACCGAGGATTCCTCACAGGGGTGACATGGATCTTTGGGTACTTCTGGAGTCTCCCCAGGGGAGTCAGTCCTCGTCTCGAGTGGGGGCATGCACGTGCGCTTTCCTTCCAGGCTGTAGCAGCAATGTCACGCTTCCCGTCGCGTGCATCAAAGGATCTGTGGTTTTCCCTCGAGGCTTTCCCTCGAGGCTTTCCCGCAGGGCTGTCCCACGTGCCACCGTGGTGTGAGTCGATCCTCGGCGTCAAAGATGAGCCAGTGCAGGGCAAAGAGGTTCCTCTGGAATGGACTGAGACATCTGGGGGACTCTTGGAATGGTGGTACGACCATGGAGTTCCTCTCGCCTTTCCTGTTGAGAGTGCCTCCTCTTGAGATGCGACGGGAACGCCGGGAATTCTTTCCCGTTGAAAGCAGGGAAAGGATCCATCATCTCGAGCTCCGAGGGGGAAACGGGGCTCCTCTGGATGTGGGCGGGACCATCGTGGTTCCTCTCGGGTGGAGACGGGTATGGCGGTGAACTTCTTGAGTAGCAGCAAGGGTGTGAAAGACCCTTTCGAAGTTCCAGAGGTTAGGTGTCATTAGTCTCCAGACGCCTCATCGGAAATAGGCCTCATCTCGCCTGGAAGGGAGAACTTCCTGGATTTTCTCGAGTTGCGGCAGGTGTTCTCGAGTTAAGACGGGGACCTCAGGGACCCGCCCTGGTGGCCTCAAGAACAGCCAGTCCCCATGCGAGTTGCTAGGGGGCCTCTCGGGATTCCTCTCCCGTCGATACCGGGGCCAAAAACCTTGTGTGGAGTCAGGGCCGGAACCGAGGATTCCTCTCAGGGGCTGACATGGATCTTTGGGTACTTCTGGAGTCTCCCCAGGGGAGTCAGGCCTCGTCTCGAGTGGGGGCATGCACGTGCGCTTTCCTTCCAGGCTGTAGCAGCAATGTCACGCTTCCCGTCGCCTGGATCAAAGGATCTGTGGTTTTCCCTCGAGGCTTTCCCACAGGGCTGTCCCACGTGCCACCGTGGTGTGAGTCGATCCTCGGCGTGAAAGATGAGCCAGTGCAGGGCAAAGAGGTTCCTCTGGAATGGACTGAGACATCTGGGGGACTCTTGGAATGGTGGTACGACCATGGAGTTCCTCTCGCCTTTCCTGTTGAGAGTGCCTCCTCTTGAGATGCGACGGGAACGCCGGGAATTCTTTCCCGTTGAAAGCAGGGAAAGGATCCCTCATCTCGAGCTACGAGGGGGAAACGGGGCTCCTCTGGATGTGGGCGGGACCATCGTGCTTCCTCTCGAGTGGAGACGGGTATGGCGGTGAACTTCTTGAGTTGCAGCAAGGGTGTGAAAGACCCTTTCGAAGTTCCAGAGGTTACGTGTCAGTCTCCAGATGCCTCATCGGAAATAGACCACATCTCGCCTGGAAGGGAGAACTTCCTGGATTTTCTCGAGGTGCGGCAGGTGTTCTCGAGTTACGACGGGTACCACAGGGACCCGCCCTGATGGCCTCAGGAGAGGCCAGTCCCCATGCGAGTTGCTAGGGGTCCTCTCGGGATTCCTCTCCCGTCGATACTAGGGCCAAAAACCTTGTGTGGAGTCAGGGCCGGAACCGAGGATTCCTCACAGGGGTGACATGGATCTTTGGGTACTTCTGGAGTCTCCCCAGGGGAGTCAGGCCTCGTCTCGAGTGGGGGCATGCACGTGCGCTTTCCTTCCAGGCTGTAGCAGCAATGTCACGCTTCCCGTCGCGTGCATCAAAGGATCTGTGGTTTTCCCTCGAGGCTTTCCCTCGAGGCTTTCCCGCAGGGCTGTCCCACGTGCCACCGTGGTGTGAGTCGATCCTCGGCGTCAAAGATGAGCCAGTGCAGGGCAAAGAGGTTCCTCTGGAATGGACTGAGACATCTGGGGGACTCTTGGAATGGTGGTACGACCATGGAGTTCCTCTCGCCTTTCCTGTTGAGAGTGCCTCCTCTTGAGATGCGACGGGAACGCCGGGAATTCTTTCCCGTTGAAAGCAGGGAAAGGATCCCTCATCTCGAGCTCCGAGGGGGAAACGGGGCTCCTCTGGATGTGGGCGGGACCATCGTGGTTCCTCTCGGGTGGAGACGGGTATGGCGGTGAACTTCTTGAGTAGCAGCAAGGGTGTGAAAGACCCTTTCGTAGTTCCAGAGGTTAGGTGTCATTAGTCTCCAGACGCCTCATCGGAAATAGGCCTCATCTCGCCTGGAAGGGAGAACTTCCTGGATTTTCTCGAGTTGCGGCAGGTGTTCTCGAGTTAAGACGGGGACCTCAGGGACCCGCCCTGGTGGCCTCAAGAACAGCCAGTCCCCATGCGAGTTGCTAGGGGGCCTCTCGGGATTCCTCTCCCGTCGATACCGGGGCCAAAAACCTTGTGTGGAGTCAGGGCCGGAACCGAGGATTCCTCTCAGGGGCTGACATGGATCTTTGGGTACTTCTGGAGTCTCCCCAGGGGAGTCAGGCCTCGTCTCGAGTGGGGGCATGCACGTGTGCTTTCCTTCCAGGCTGTAACAGCAATGTCACGCTTTCCGTCGCGTGGATCAAAGGATCTGTGGTTTTCCCTCGAGGCTTTCCCTCGAGGCTTTCCCACAGGGCTGTCCCACGTGCCACCGTGGTGTGAGTCGATCCTCGGCATGAAAGATGAGCCAGTGCAGGGCAAAGAGGTTCCTCTGGAATGGACTCAGACATCTGGGGGACTCTTGGAATGGTGGTACGACCATGGAGTTCCTCTCGCCTTTCCTGTTGAGAGTGCCTCCTCTTGAGATGCGACGGGAATGCCGGGAATTCTTTCCCGTTGAAAGCAGGGAAAGGATCCCTCATCTCGAGCTACGAGGGGGAAACGGGGCTCCTCTGGATGTGGGCGGGACCATCGTGCTTCCTCTCGAGTGGAGACGGGAATGGCGGTGAACTTCTTGAGTTGCAGCAAGTGTGTGAAAGACCCTTTCGAAGTTCCAGAGGTTAGGTGTCATTAGTCTCCAGACGCCTCATCGGAAATAGGCCTCATCTCGCCTGCAAGGGAGAACTTCCTTGATTTTCTCGAGTTGCGGTAGGTGTTCTCGAGTTACGACGGGGACCTCAGGGACCCGCCCTGGTTGCCTCAAGAGGCCAGTCCCCATGCGATTTGCTACGGGGCCTCTCGGGATTCCTCTCCCGTCGATACCGGGGCCAAAAACCTTGTGTGGAGTCAGGGCCGTAACCGAGGATTCCTCTCAGGGGCTGACATGGATCTTTGGGTACTTCTGGAGTCTCCCCAGGGGAGTCAGGCCTCGTCTTGAGTGGGGGCATACACGTGCGCTTTCCTTCCAGGCTGTAGCAGCAATGTCACGCTTCCCGTGGCGTGGATCAAAGGATCTGTGGTTTTCCCTCGAGGCTTTCCCACAGGGCTGTCCCACGTGCCACCGTGGTGTGAGTCGATCCTCGGCGTGAAAGATGAGCCAGTGCAGGGCAAAGAGGTTCCTCTGGAATGGACTGAGACATCTGGGGGACTCTTGGAATGGTGGTACGACCATGGAGTTCCTCTCGCCTTTCCTGTTGAGAGTGCCTCCTCTTGAGATGCGACGGGAACGCCGGGAATTCTTTCCCGTTGAAAGCAGGGAAAGGATCCCTCATCTCGAGCTACGAGGGGGAAACGGGGCTCCTCTGGATGTGGGCGGGACCATCGTGCTTCCTCTCGAGTGGACACGGGTATGGCGGTGAACTTCTTGAGTTGCAGCAAGGTTGTGAAAGACCCTTTCGAAGTTCCAGAGGTTAGGTGTCATTAGTCTCCAGACGCCTCATCGGAAATAGGCCTCATCTCGCCTGGAAGGGAGAACTTCCTGGATTTTCTCGAGTTGCGGCAGGTGTTCTCGAGTTACGACGGGGACCCCAGGGACCCGCTCTGGTGGCCTCAGGAGACGCCAGTCCCCATGCGAGGTGCTAGGGGGCCTCTCGGGATTCCTCTCCCGTCGATACCGGGGCCAAAAACCTTGTGTGCAGTCAGGGCCGGAAACGAGGATTCCTCTCAGGGGCTGACATGGATCTTTGGGTACTTCTGGAGTCTCCCCAGGGGAGTCAGGCCTCGTCTCGAGTGGGGGCATGCACGTGCGCTTTCCTTCCAGGCTGTAGCAGCAATGTCACGCTTCCCGTCGCGTGGATCAAAGGATCTGTGGTTTTCCCTCAAGGCTTTCCCACGAGGCTTTCCCACATGGCTGTGCCACGTGCCACCGTGGTGTGAGTCGATCCTCGGCGTGAAAGATGAGCCAGTGCAGGGCAAAGAGGTTCCTCTGGAATGGACTGAGACATCTGGGGGACTCTTGGAATGGTGGTATGACCATGGAGTTCCTCTCGCCTTTCCTGTTGAGAGTGCCTCCTCTTGAGATGCGATGGGAATGACGGGAATACTTTCCCGTTGAAAGCAGGGAAAGGATCCCTCATCTCGAGCTACGAGGGGGAAACGGGGCTCCTCTGGATGTGGGCGGGACCATCGTGCTTCCTCTCGAGTGGAGACGGGTATGGCGGTGAACTTCTTGAGTTGCAGCAAGGGTGTGAAAGACCCTTTCGAAGTTCCAGAGGTTACGTGTCAGTCTCCAGATGCCTCATCGGAAATAGACCACATCTCGCCTGGAAGGGAGAACTTCCTGGATTTTCTCGAGGTGCGGCAGGTGTTCTCGAGTTACGACGGGTACCACAGGGACCCGCCCTGATGGCCTCAGGAGAGGCCAGTCCCCATGCGAGTTGCTAGGGGTCCTCTCGGGATTCCTCTCCCGTCGATACTAGGGCCAAAAACCTTGTGTGGAGTCAGGGCCGGAACCGAGGATTCCTCACAGGGGTGACATGGATCTTTGGGTACTTCTGGAGTCTCCCCAGGGGAGTCAGGCCTCGTCTCGAGTGGGGGCATGCACGTGCGCTTTCCTTCCAGGCTGTAGCAGCAATGTCACGCTTCCCGTCGCGTGCATCAAAGGATCTGTGGTTTTCCCTCGAGGCTTTCCCTCGAGGCTTTCCCGCAGGGCTGTCCCACGTGCCACCGTGGTGTGAGTCGATCCTCGGCGTCAAAGATGAGCCAGTGCAGGGCAAAGAGGTTCCTCTGGAATGGACTGAGACATCTGGGGGACTCTTGGAATGGTGGTACGACCATGGAGTTCCTCTCGCCTTTCCTGTTGAGAGTGCCTCCTCTTGAGATGCGACGGGAACGCCGGGAATTCTTTCCCGTTGAAAGCAGGGAAAGGATCCCTCATCTCGAGCTCCGAGGGGGAAACGGGGCTCCTCTGGATGTGGGCGGGACCATCGTGGTTCCTCTCGGGTGGAGACGGGTATGGCGGTGAACTTCTTGAGTAGCAGCAAGGGTGTGAAAGACCCTTTCGAAGTTCCAGAGGTTAGGTGTCATTAGTCTCCAGACGCCTCATCGGAAATAGGCCTCATCTCGCCTGGAAGGGAGAACTTCCTGGATTTTCTCGAGTTGCGGCAGGTGTTCTCGAGTTAAGACGGGGACCTCAGGGACCCGCCCTGGTGGCCTCAAGAACAGCCAGTCCCCATGCGAGTTGCTAGGGGGCCTCTCGGGATTCCTCTCCCGTCGATACCGGGGCCAAAAACCTTGTGTGGAGTCAGGGCCGGAACCGAGGATTCCTCTCAGGGGCTGACATGGATCTTTGGGTACTTCTGGAGTCTCCCCAGGGGAGTCAGGCCTCGTCTCGAGTGGGGACATGCACGTGTGCTTTCCTTCCAGGCTGTAACAGCAATGTCACGCTTCCCGTCGCGTGGATCAAAGGATCTGTGGTTTTCCCTCGAGGCTTTCCCTCGAGGCTTTCCCACAGGGCTGTCCCACGTGCCACCGTGGTGTGAGTCGATCCTCGGCATGAAAGATGAGCCAGTGCAGGGCAAAGAGGTTCCTCTGGAATGGACTCAGACATCTGGGGGACTCTTGGAATGGTGGTACGACCATGGAGTTCCTCTCGCCTTTCCTGTTGAGAGTGCCTCCTCTTGAGATGCGACGGGAATGCCGGGAATTCTTTCCCGTTGAAAGCAGGGAAAGGATCCCTCATCTCTAGCTACGAGGGGGAAACGGGGCTCCTCTGGATGTGGGCGGGACCATCGTGCTTCCTCTCGAGTGGAGACGGGCAAGGAGGTGAACTTCTTGAGTAGCAGCAAGGGTGTGAAAGACCCTTTCGAAGTTCCAGAGGTTGGGTGTCATTAGTCTCGAGACTCCTCATCGGAAATAGGCCTCATCTCGCCTGGAAGGGAGAACTTCCTGGATTTTCTCGAGTTGCGGCAGGTGTTCTCGAGTTACGACGGGGACCTCATGGACCCGCCCTGGTGGCCTCAGGAGAGGCCAGTCCCCATGCGAGGTGCTAGGGGGCCTCTCGGGATTCCTCTCCCGTCGATACCGGGGCCAAAAACCTTGTGTGCAGTCAGGGCCGGAAACGAGGATTCCTCTCAGGGGCTGACATGGATCTTTGGGTACTTCTGGAGTCTCCCCAGGGGATTCAGGCCTCGTCTCGAGTGGGGGCATGCACGTGCGCTTTCCTTCCAGGCTGTAGCAGCAATGTCACGCTTCCCGTCGCGTGGATCAAAGGATCTGTGGTTTTCCCTCAAGGCTTTCCCTCGAGGCTTTCCCACATGGCTGTGCCACGTGCCACCGTGGTGTGAGTCGATCCTCGGCGTGAAAGATGAGCCAGTGCAGGGCAAAGAGGTTCCTCTGGAATGGACTGAGACATCTGGGGGACTCTTGGAATGGTGGTATGACCATGGAGTTCCTCTCGCCTTTCCTGTTGAGAGTGCCTCCTCTTGAGATGCGATGGGAATGACGGGAATACTTTCCCGTTGAAAGCAGGGAAAGGATCCCTCATCTCGAGCTACGAGGGGGAAACGGGGCTCCTCTGGATGTGGGCGGGACCATCGTGCTTCCTCTCGAGTGGAGACGGGAATGGCGGTGAACTTCTTGAGTTGCAGCAAGTGTGTGAAAGACCCTTTCGAAGTTCCAGAGGTTAGGTGTCATTAGTCTCCAGACGCCTCATCGGAAATAGGCCTCATCTCCCCTGCAAGGGAGAACTTCCTTGATTTTCTCGAGTTGCGGTAGGTGTTCTCGAGTTACGACGGGGACCTCAGGGACCCGCCCTGGTTGCCTCAAGAGGCCAGTCCCCATGCGATTTGCTACGGGGCCTCTCGGGATTCCTCTCCCGTCGATACCGGGGCCAAAAACCTTGTGTGGAGTCAGGGCCGGAACCGAGGATTCCTCTCAGGGGCTGACATGGATCTTTGGGTACTTCTGGAGTCTCCCCAGGGGAGTCAGGCCTCGTCTTGAGTGGGGGCATGCACGTGCGCTTTCCTTCCAGGCTGTAGCAGCAATGTCACGCTTCCCGTGGCGTGGATCAAAGGATCTGTGGTTTTCCCTCGAGGCTTTCCCACAGGGCTGTCCCACGTCCCACCGTGGTGTGAGTCGATCCTCGGCGTGAAAGATGAGCCAGTGCAGGGCAAAGAGGTTCCTCTGGAATGGACTGAGACATCTGGGGGACTCTTGGAATGGTGGTACGACCATGGAGTTCCTCTCGCCTTTCCTGTTGAGAGTGCCTCCTCTTGAGATGCGACGGGAACGCCGGGAATTCTTTCCCGTTGAAAGCAGGGAAAGGATCCCTCATCTCGAGCTACGAGGGGGAAACGGGGCTCCTCTGGATGTGGGCGGGACCATCGTGCTTCCTCTCGAGTGGACACGGGTATGGCGGTGAACTTCTCGAGTTGCAGCAAGGTTGTGAAAGACCCTTTCGAAGTTCCAGAGGTTAGGTGTCATTAGTCTCCAGACGCCTCATCGGAAATAGGCCTCATCTCGCCTGGAAGGGAGAACTTCCTGGATTTTCTCGAGTTGCGGCAGGTGTTCTCGAGTTACGACGGGGACCTCAGGGACCCGCTCTGGTGGCCTCAGGAGAGGCCAGTCCCCATGCGAGGTGCTAGGGGGCCTATCGGGATTCCTCTCCCGTCGATACCGGGGCCAAAAACCTTGTGTGCAGTCAGGGCCGGAACCGAGGATTCCTCTCAGGGGCTGACATGGATCTTTGGGTACTTCTGGAGTCTCCCCAGGGGAGTCAGGCCTCGTCTCGAGTGGGGGCATGCACGTGCGCTTTCCTTCCAGGCTGTAGCAGCAATGTCACGCTTCCCGTGGCGTGGATCAAAGGATCTGTGGTTTTCCCTCGAGGCTTTCCCACAGGGCTGTCCCACGTGCCACCGTGGTGTGAGTCGATCCTCGGCGTGAAAGATGAGCCAGTGCAGGGCAAAGAGGTTCCTCTGGAATGGACTGAGATATCTGGGGGACTCTTGGAATGGTGGTACGACCATGGAGTTCCTCTCGCCTTTCCTGTTGAGAGTGCCTCCTCTTGAGATGCGACGGGAACGCCGGGAATTCTTTCCCGTTGAAAGCAGGGAAAGGATCCCTCATCTCGAGCTACGAGGGGGAAACGGGGCTCCTCTGGATGTGGGCGGGACCATCGTGCTTCCTCTCGAGTGGAGACGGGTATGGCGGTGAACTTCTTGAGTTGCAGCAAGGGTGTGAAAGACCCTTTCGAAGTTCCAGAGTTTAGGTGTCATTAGTCTCCAGACGCCTCATCGGAAATAGGCCTCATCTCGCCTGGAAGGGAGAACTTCCTGGATTTTCTCGAGTTGCGGCAGGTGTTCTCGAGTTACGACGGGGACCTCAGGGACCCGCCCTGGTGGCCTCAGGAGAGGCCAGTCCACATGGGAGTTGCTAGGGGGCCTCTCGGGATTCCTCTCCCGTCGATACCGGGGCCAAAAACATTGTGTGGAGTCAGGGCCGGAACCGAGGATTCCTCTTAGGGGCTGACATGGATCTTTGGGTACTTCTGGAGTCTCCCCAAGGGAGTCAGGGCTCGTCTCGAGTTGGGGCATGCACGTGCGCTTTCCTTCCAGGCTGTAGCAGCAATGTCACGCTTCCCGTCGCATGGATCAAAGGATCTGTGGTTTTCCCTCGAGGCTTTCCCTCGAGGCTTTCCCACAGGGCTGTCCCACGTGCCACCGTGGTGTGAGTCGATCCTCGGCGTGAAAGATGAGCCAGTGCAGGGCAAAGAGGTTCCTCTGGAATGGACTGAGACATCTGGGGGACTCGTGGAATGGTGGTACGACCATGTAGTTCCTCTCGCCTTTCCTGTTGAGAGTGCCACCTCTTGAGATGCGACGGGAACGCCGGGAATTCTTTCCCGTTGAAAGCAGGGAAAGGATCCCTCATTTCGAGCCACGAGGGGGAAACGGGGCTCCTCTGGATGTGGGCGGGACCATCGTGCTTCCTCTCGAGTGGAGACGGGTATGGCGGTAAACTTCTTGAGTTGCAGCAAGGGTGTGAAAGACCCTTTCGAAGTCCCAGAGGTTAGGTGTCATTAGTCTCCAGACGCCTCATCGGAAATAGGCCTCATCTCGCCTGGAAGGGAGAACTTCCTGGATTTTCTCGAGTTGCGGCAGGTGTTCTCGAGTTACAACGGGGACCTCAGGGACCCGCCCTGGTGGCCTCAGGAGAGGCCAGTCCCCATGCGAATTGCTAGGGGGCCTCTCGGGATTCCTCTCCCGTCGATACCGGGGTCAAAAACCTTGTGTGGAGTCAGGGCCGGAACCGAGGATTCCTCTCAGGGGCTGACATGGATCTTTGGGTACTTCTGGAGTCTCCCCAGGGGAGTCAGGCCTCGTCTCGAGTCGGGGCATGCACGTGCGCTTTCCTTCCAGGCTGTAGCAGCAATGTCACGCTTCCCGTCGCGTGGATCAAAGGATCTGTGGTTTTCCCTCGAGGCTTTCCCTCGAGGCTTTCCCACATGGCTGTGCCACGTGCCACCGTGGTGTGAGTCGATCCTCGGCGTGAAAGATGAGCCAGTGCAGGGCAAAGAGGTTCCTCTGGAATGGACTGAGACATCTGGGGGACTCTTGGAATGGTGGTATGACCATGGAGTTCCTCTCGCCTTTCCTGTTGAGAGTGCCTCCTCTTGAGATGCGATGGGAATGACGGGAATACTTTCCCGTTGAAAGCAGGGAAAGGATCCCTCATCTCGAGCTACGAGGGGGAAACGGGGCTCCTCTGGATGTGGGCGGGACCATCGTGCTTCCTCTCGAGTGGAGACGGGAATGGCGGTGAACTTCTTGAGTTGCAGCAAGTGTGTGAAAGACCCTTTCGAAGTTCCAGAGGTTAGGTGTCATTAGTCTCCAGACGCCTCATCGGAAATAGGCCTCATCTCGCCTGCAAGGGAGAACTTCCTTGATTTTCTCGAGTTGCGGTAGGTGTTCTCGAGTTACGACGGGGACCTCAGGGACCCGCCCTGGTTGCCTCAAGAGGCCAGTCCCCATGCGATTTGCTACGGGGCCTCTCGGGATTCCTCTCCCGTCGATACCGGGGCCAAAAACCTTGTGTGGAGTCAGGGCCGTAACCGAGGATTCCTCTCAGGGGCTGACATGGATCTTTGGGTACTTCTGGAGTCTCCCCAGGGGAGTCAGGCCTCGTCTTGAGTGGGGGCATGCACGTGCGCTTTCCTTCCAGGCTGTAGCAGCAATGTCACGCTTCCCGTGGCGTGGATCAAAGGATCTGTGGTTTTCCCTCGAGGCTTTCCCACAGGGCTGTCCCACGTTCCACCGTGGTGTGAGTCGATCCTCGGCGTGAAAGATGAGCCAGTGCAGGGCAAAGAGGTTCCTCTGGAATGGACTGAGACATCTGGGGGACTCTTGGAATGGTGGTACGACCATGGAGTTCCTCTCGCCTTTCCTGTTGAGAGTGCCTCCTCTTGAGATGCGACGGGAACGCCGGGAATTCTTTCCCGTTGAAAGCAGGGAAAGGATCCCTCATCTCGAGCTACGAGGGGGAAACGGGGCTCCTCTGGATGTGGGCGGGACCATCGTGCTTCCTCTCGAGTGGACACGGGTATGGCGGTGAACTTCTTGAGTTGCAGCAAGGTTGTGAAAGACCCTTTCGAAGTTCCAGAGGTTAGGTGTCATTAGTCTCCAGACGCCTCATCGGAAATAGGCCTCATCTCGCCTGGAAGGGAGAACTTCCTGGATTTTCTCGAGTTGCGGCAGGTGTTCTCGAGTTACGACGGGGACCTCAGGGACCCGCTCTGGTGACCTCAGGAGAGGCCAGTCCCCATGCGAGGTGCTAGGGGGCCTATCGGGATTCCTCTCCCGTCGATACCGGGGCCAAAAACCTTGTGTGCAGTCAGGGCCGGAACCGAGGATTCCTCTCAGGGGCTGACATGGATCTTTGGGTACTTCTGGAGTCTCCCCAGGGGAGTCAGGCCTCGTCTCGAGTGGGGGCATGCACGTGCGCTTTCCTTCCAGGCTGTAGCAGCAATGTCACGCTTCCCGTGGCGTGGATCAAAGGATCTGTGGTTTTCCCTCGAGGCTTTCCCACAGGGCTGTCCCACGTGCCACCGTGGTGTGAGTCGATCCTCGGCGTGAAAGATGAGCCAGTGCAGGGCAAAGAGGTTCCTCTGGAATGGACTGAGACATCTGGGGGACTCTTGGAATGGTGGTACGACCATGGAGTTCCTCTCGCCTTTCCTGTTGAGAGTGCCTCCTCTTGAGATGCGACGGGAACGCCGGGAATTCTTTCCCGTTGAAAGCAGGGAAAGGATCCCTCATCTCGAGCTACGAGGGGGAAACGGGGCTCCTCTGGATGTGGGCGGGACCATCGTGCTTCCTCTCGAGTGGAGACGGGTATGGCGGTGAACTTCTTGAGTTGCAGCAAGGGTGTGAAAGACCCTTTCGAAGTTCCAGAGTTTAGGTGTCATTAGTCTCCAGACGCCTCATCGGAAATAGGCCTCATCTCGCCTGGAAGGGAGAACTTCCTGGATTTTCTCGAGTTGCGGCAGGTGTTCTCGAGTTACGACGGGGACCTCAGGGACCCGCCCTGGTGGCTTCAGAAGAGGCCAGTCCCCATGGGAGTTGCTAGGGGGCCTCTCGGGATTCCTCTCCCGTCGATACCGGGGCCAAAAACCTTGTGTGGAGTCAGGGCCGGAACCGAGGATTCCTCTCAGGGGCTGACATGGATCTTTGGGTACTTCTGGAGTCTCCCCAAGGGAGTCAGGGCTCGTCTCGAGTTGGGGCATGCACGTGCGCTTTCCTTCCAGGCTGTAGCAGCAATGTCACGCTTCCCGTCGCATGGATCAAAGGATCTGTGGTTTTCCCTCGAGGCTTTCCCTCGAGGGTTTCCCACAGGGCTGTCCCACGTGCCACCGTGGTGTGAGTCGATCCTCGGCGTGAAGGATGAGCCAGTGCAGGGCAAAGAGGTTCCTCTGGAATGGACTGAGACATCTGGGGGACTCTTGGAATGGTGGTACGACCATGGAGTTCATCTTGCCTTTCCTATTGAGAGTGCCTCCTCTTGAGATGCGACGGGAACGCCGGGAATTCTTTCCCGTTGAAAGCAGGGAAAGGATCCCTCATCTTGAGCTACGAGGGGGAAACGGGGTTCCTCTGGATGTGGGCGGGACCATCGTGCTTCCTCTCGAGTGGAGACGTGTATGGCGGTGAACTTCTTGAGTTGCAGCAAGGGTGTGAAAGACCCTTTCGAAGTTCCAGAGGTTAGGTGTCATTAGTCTCCAGACGCCTCATCGGAAATAGGCCTCATCTCGCCTGGAAGGGAGAACTTCCTGGATTTTCTCGAGTTGCGGCAGGTGTTCTCGAGTTACGACGGGGACCTCAGGGACCCGCCCTGGTGGCCTCAGGAGAGGCCAGTCCCCATGCGAGGTGCTAGGGGGCCTCTCGGGATTCCTCTCCCGTCGATACCGGGGCCAAAAACCTTGTGTGCAGTCAGGGCCGGAACCGAGGATTCCTCTCAGGGGCTGACATGGATCTTTGGGTACTTCTGGAGTCTCCCCAGGGGAGTCAGGCCTCGTCTCGAGTGGGGGCATGCACGTGCGCTTTCCTTACAGGCTGTAGCAGCAATGTCACGCTTCCCGTGGCGTGGATCAAAGGATCTGTGGTTTTCCCTCGAGGCTTTCCCACAGGGCTGTCCCACGTGCCACCGTGGTGTGAGTCGATCCTCGGCGTGAAGGATGAGCCAGTGCAGGGCAAAGAGGTTCCTCTGGAATGGACTGAGACATCTGGGGGACTCTTGGAATGGTGGTACGACCATGGAGTTTCTCTCGCCTTTCCTGTTGAGAGTGCCTCCTCTTGAGATGCGACGGGAACGCCGGGAATTCTTTCCCGTTGAAAGCAGGGAAAGGATCCCTCATCTTGAGCTACGAGGGGGAAACGGGGCTCCTCTGGATGTGGGCGGGACCATCGTGCTTCCTCTCGAGTGGAGACGTGTATGGCGGTGAACTTCTTGAGTTGCAGCAAGGGTGTGAAAGACCCTTTCGAAGTTCCAGAGGTTAGGTGTCATTAGTCTCCAGACGCCTCATCGGAAATAGGCCTCTTCTCGCCTGGAAGGGAGAACTTCCTGGATTTTCTCGAGTTGCGGCAGGTGTTCTCGAGTTACGACGGGGACCTCAGGGACCCGCCCTGGTGGCCTCAGGAGAGGCCAGTCCCCATGCGAGGTGCTAGGGGGCCTCTCGGGATTCCTCTCCCGTCGATACCGGGGCCAAAAACCTTGTGTGCAGTCAGGGCCGGAACCGAGGATTCCTCTCAGGGGCTGACATGGATCTTTGGGTACTTCTGGAGTCTCCCCACGGGAGTCAGGCCTCGTCTTGAGTGGGGGCATGCACGTGCGCTTTCCTTCCAGGCTGTAGCAGCAATGTCACGCTTCCCGTCGCGTGGATCAAAGGATCTGTGGTATTCCCTCGAGGCTTTCCCTCGAGGCTTTCCCACAGGGCTGTCCCACGTGCCACCGTGGTGTGAGTCGATCCTCGGCGTGAAAGATGAGCCAGAGCAGGGCAAAGAGGTTCCTCTGGAATGGACTGAGACATCTGGGGGACTCTTGGAATGGTGGTACGACCATGGAGTTCCTCTCGCCTTTCCTGTTGAGAGTGCCTCCTCTTGAGATACGACGGGAACACCGGGAATTCTTTCCCGTTGAAAGCAGGGAAAGGATCCCTCATCTCGATCTAAGAGGGGGAAACGGGGCTCCTCTGGATGTGGGCGGGACCATCGTGCTTCCTCTCGAGTGGAGACGGGTATGGCGGTGAACTTCTTGAGTTGCAGCAAGGGTGTGAAAGACCCTTTCGAAGTTCCAGAGGTTAGGTGTCATTAGTCTCCAGACGCCTCATCGGAAATAGGCCTCATCTCGCCTGGAAGGGAGAACTTCCTGGATTTTCTCGAGTTGCGGCAGGTGTTCTCGAGTTACGACGGGGACCTCAGGGACCCGCCCTGGTGGCCTCAGGAGAGGCCAGTCCCCATGCGAGGTGCTAGGGGGCCTCTCGGGATTCCTCTCCCGTCGATACCAAGGCCAAAAACCTTGTGTGGAGTCAGGGTCGGAACCGAGGATTCCTCTCAGGGGCTTATATGGATCTTTGGGTACTTCTGGAGTCTCGCCAGGGGAGACAGGCCTCGTCTCGAGTGGCGGCATGCACGTGCGCTTTCCTTCCAGGCTGTAGCAGCAATGTCACGCTTCCCGTCGCGTGGATCAAACGATCTGTGGTTTTCCCTCGAGGCTTTCCCTCGAGGCTTTCCCACAGGGCTGTCCCACGTGCCACCGTGGTGTGAGTCGATCCTCGGCGTGAAAGATGTGCCAGTGCAGGGCAAAGAGGTTCCTCTGGAATGGACTGAGACATCTGGGGGACTCTTGGAATGGTGGTACGACCATGGAGTTCCTCTCGCCTTTCCTGTTGAGAGTGCCTGCTCTTGAGATGCGACGGGAACGCCGGGAATTCTTTCCCGTTGAAAGCAGGGAAAGGATCCCTCATCTCGAGCTACGAGGGGGAAACGGTGCTCCTCTGGATGTGGGCGGGACCATCGTGCTTCCTCTTGAGTGGACACGGGTATGGCGGTGAACTTCTTGAGTTGCAGCAAGGGTGTGAAAGACTCGTTCGAAGTTCCAGAGGTTAGGTGTCATTAGTCTCCAGACGCCTCATCGGAAATAGGCCTCATCTCGCCTGGAAGGGAGAACTTCCTGGATTTTCTCGAGTTGCGGCAGGTGTTCTCGAGTTACGACGGGGACCTCAGGGACTCGCCCTGGTGGCCTCAGGAGACGCCAGTCCCCATGCGAGTTGCTAGGGGGCCTCTCGGGATTTCTCTCCCGTCGATACTGGGGCCAAAAACCTTGTGTGGAGTCAGGGCCGGAACCGAGGATTCCTCTCAGGGGCTGACATGGATCTTTGGGTACATCTGGAGTCTCGCCAGGGGAGACAGGCCTCGTCTCGAGTCGGGGCATGCACGTGCACTTTCCTTCCAGGCTGTAGCAGCAATGTCACGCTTCCCGTCGCGTGGATCAAAGGATCTGTGGTTTTCCCTCGAGGCTTTCCCTGGAGGCTTTCCCACAGGGCTGTCCCACGTGCCACCGTGGTGTGAGTCGATCCTCGGCGTGAAAGATGAGCCAGTGCAGGGCAAAGAGGTTCCTCTGGAATGGATGAGACATCTGGGGGACTCTTGGAATGGTGGTACGACCATGGAGTTCCTCTCGCCTTTCCTGTTGAGAGTGCCTCCTCTTGAGATGCGACGGGAACGCCGGGAATTCTTTCCCGTTGAAAGCAGGGAAAGGATCCCTCATCTCGAGCTACGAGGGGGAAACGGGGCTCCTCTGGATGTGGGCGGGACCATCGTGCTTCCTCTCGAGTGGAGACGGGTATGGCAGTGAACTTCTTGAGTCGCAGCAAGGGTGTGAAAGACCCTTTCGAAGTTCCAGAGGTTAGGTGTCATTAGTCTCCAGACGCCTCATTGGAAATAGGCCTCATCTCGCCTGGAAGGGAGAACTTCCTGGATTTTCTCGAGTTGCGGCAGGTGTTCTCGAGTTACGACGGGGACCTCAGGGACCCGCCATGGTGGCCTCAGGAGAGGCCAGTCCCCATGCGAGTTGCTAGGGGGCCTCTCGGGATTCCTCTCCCGTCGATACCGGGGCCAAAAACCTTGTGTGGAGTCAGGGCCGGAACCGAGGATTCCTCTCAGGGGCTGACATGGATCTTTGGGTACTTCTGGAGTCTCCCCAGGGGAGTCAGGCCTCGTCTCGAGTGGGGGCATGCACGTGCACTTTCCTTCCAGGCTGTAGCAGCAATGTCACGCTTCTCGTCGCGTGGATCAAAGGATCTGTGGTTTTCCCTCGAGGCTTTCCCACAGGGCTGTCGCACGTGCCACCGTGGTGTGAGTCGATCCTCGGCGTGAAAGATGAGCCAGTGCAGGGCAAAGAGGTTCCTCTGGAATGGACTGAGACATCTGGGGGACTCTTGGAATGGTGGTACGACCATGGAGTTCCTCTCGCCTTTCCTGTTGAGAGTGCCTCCACTTGAGATGCGACTGGAACGCCGGGAATTCTTTCCCGTTGTAAGCAGGGAAAGGATCCCTCATCTCGAGCTCCGAGGGGGAAACGGGGCTCCTCTGGATGTGGGCGGGACCATCGTGCTTCCTCTCGAGTGGAGACGGGTATGGCGGTGAACTTCTTGAGTTGCAGCAAGGATGTGAAAGACCCTTTCGAAGTTCCAGAGGTTAGGTGTCATTAGTCTCCAGACGCTTCATCGGAAATAGGCCTCATCTCGCCTGGAACGGAGAACTTCCTGGATTTTCTCGAGTTGCGGCAGGTGTTCTCGAGTTACGACGGGCACCTCAGGGACCCGCCCTGGTGGCCTCAGGAGAGGCCAGTCCCCATGCGAGTTGCTAGGGGGCCTCTCGGGATTCCTCACCCGTCGATACCGGGTCCAAAAACCTTGTGTGGAGTCAGGGCCGGAACCGAGGATTCCTCTCAGGTGCTGACATGGATCTTTGGGTATTTCTGGAGTCTCCCCAGGGGAGTCAGGCCTCGTCTCGTGTGGGGGCATGCACTTGCGCTTTCCTTCCCGGCTGTAGCAGCAATGTCACGCTTCCCGTGGCGTGGATCAAAGGATCTGTGGTTTTCCCTTGAGGCTTTCCCTCGAGGCTTTCCCACAGGGCTGTCCCACGTGCCACCGTGGTGTGAGTCGATCCTCGGCGTGAAAGATGAGCCAGTGCAGGGCAAAGAGGTTCCTCTGGAATGGACTGAGACATCTGGGGGACTCTTGGAATGGTGGTACGACCATGGAGTTCCTCTCGCCTTTCCTGTTGAGAGTGCCTCCTCTTGAGATGCGACGGGAACGCCGGGAATTCTTTCCCGTTGAAAGCAGGGAAAGGATCCCTCATCTCGAGCTACGAGGAGGAAACGGGACTCCTCTGGATGTGGGCGGGACCATCGTGCTTCCTCCCGAGTTGAGACGGGTATGGCGGTGAACTTCTTGAGTTGCAGCAAGGGTGTGAAAGACCCTTTCGAAGTTCCAGAAGTTAGGTGTCATTTATCTCCAGACGCCTCATCGGAAATAGGCCTCATCTCGCCTGGAAGGGAGAACTTCCTGGATTTTCTCGAGTTGCGGCAGGTGTTCTCGAGTTACGACGGGGACCTCAGGGACCCGCCCTGGTGGCCTCAGGAGAGGCCAGTCCCCATGCGAGTTGCTAGGGGGCCTCTCGGGATTCCTCTCCCGTCGATACCGGGTCCAAAAACCTTGTGTGGAGTCAGGGCCGGAACCGAGGATTCCTCTCAGGTGCTGACATGGATCTTTGGGTATTTCTGGAGTCTCCCCAGGGGAGTCAGGCCTCGTCTCGTGTGGGGGCATGCACTTGCGCTTTCCTTCCAGGCTGTAGCAGCAATGTCACGCTTCCCGTGGCGTGGATCAAAGGATCTGTGGTTTTCCCTCGAGGCTTTCCCACAGGGCTGTCGCACGTGCCACCGTGGTGTGAGTCGATCCTCGGCGTGAAAGATGAGCCAGTGCAGGGCAAAGAGGTTCCTCTGGAATGGACTGAGACATCTGGGGGACTCTTGGAATGGTGGTACGACCATGGAGTTCCTCTCGCCTTTCCTGTTGAGAGTGCCTCCTCTTGAGATGCGACGGGAACGCCGGGAATTCTTTCCCGTTGAAAGCAGGGAAAGGATCCCTCATCTCGAGCTACGAGGGGGAAACGGTGCTCCTCTGGATGTGGGCGGGACCATCGTGCTTCCTCTCGAGTGGAGACGGGTATGGCGGTGAACTTCTTGAGTTGCAGCAAGGGTGTGAAAGACCCTTTCGAAGTTCCAGAGGTTAGGTGTCATTAGTCTCCAGACGCCTTATCGGAAATAGGCCTCATCTCGCCTGGAAGGGAGAACTTCCTGGATTTTCACGAGTTGCGGCAGGTTATCCCGAGTTACGACGGGGACCTCAGGGACCCGCCCTGGTGGCCTCAGGAGAGGCCAGTCCCCATGCGAGTTGCTAAGGGGCCTCTCGGGATTCCTCTCCCGTCGATACTGGCGCCAAAAACCTTGTGTGGAGTCAGGGCCGGAACCGAGGATTCCTCTCAGGGGCTGATATGGATCTTTGGGTACTTCTGGAGTCTCACCAGGGGAGACAGGCCTCGTCTCGAGTGGGGGCATGCACGTGCGCTTCCCTTCCAGGCTGTAGCAGCAATGTCACGCTTCCCGTGGCGTGGATCAAAGGGTCTGTGGTTTTCCCTCGAGGCTTTCCCTCGAGGCTTTCCCACAGGGCTGTCCCACGTGCCACCGTGGTGTGAGTCGATCCTCAGCGTGAAAGATGAGCCAGTGCAGGGCAAAGAGGTTCCTCTGGAATGGACTGAGACATCTGGGGGACTCGTGGAATGGTGGTACGACCATGGAGTTCCTCTCGGCTTTCCTGTGGAGAGTGCCTCCTCTTGAGATGCGACGGGATCGCCGGGAATTCTTTCCCGTTGAAAGCAGGGAAAGGATCCCTCATCTCGAGCTCCGAGGGGGAAACGGGGCTCCTCTGGATGTGGGCGGGACCATCGTGCTTCCTCTCGAGTGGAGACGGGTATGGCGGTGAACTTCTTGAGTTGCAGCAAGGGTGTGAAAGACCCTTTCGAAGTTCCAGAGGTTAGGTGTCATTAGTCTCCAGACGCCTCATCGGAAATAGGCCTCATCTCGCCTGGAAGGGAGAACTTCCTGGATTTTCTCGAGTTGCGGCAGGTGTTCTCGAGTTACGACGGGGACCTCAGGCACCCGCCCTGGTGGCCTCAGGAGAGGCCAGTCCCCATGCGAGTTGCTAGGGGGCCTCTCGGGATTCCTCTCCCGTCGATACCGGGCCCAAAAACATTTTTTGAGTCAGGGCCGGAACCGAGGATTCCTCTTAGGGGCTGACATGGATCTTTGCGTACTTCTGGAGTGTCCCCAAGGGAGTCAGGCCTCGTCTCGAGACGGGGCATGCACGTGCGCTTTCCTTCCAGGCTGTAGCAGCAATGTCACGCTTCCCGTGGCGTGGATCAAAGGATCTGTGGTTTTCCCTCGAGGCTTTCCCTCGAGGCTTTCCCACAGGGCTGTCCCACGTGCCACCGTGGTGTGAGTCGATCCTCGGCATTAAAGATGAGCCAGTGCAGGGCAAAGAGGTTCCTCTGGAATGGACTGAGACATCTGGGGGACTCTTGGAATGGTGGTACGACCATGGAGTTCCTCTCGCCTTTCCTGTTGAGAGTGCTTCCTCTTGAGATGCGACGGGAACGCCGGGAATTCTTTCCCGTTGAAAGCAGGGAAAGGATCCCTCATCTCGAGCTCCGAGGGGGAAACGGGGCTCCTCTGGATGTTGGCGGGTCCATCGTGCTTCCTCTCGAGTGGAGACGGGTATGGCGGTGAACTTCTTGAGTTGCAGCAAGGGTGTGAAAGACCCTTTCGAAGTTCCAGAGGTTAGGTGTCATTAGTCTCCAGACGCCTCATCGGAAATAGGCCTCATCTCGCCTGGAAGGGAGAACTTCCTGGATTTTCTCGAGTTGCGGCAGGTGTTCTCGAGTTACGACGGGGACCTCAGGGACCCGCCCTGGTGGCCTCAGGAGAGGCCAGTCCCCATGCGAGTTGCTAGGGGGCCTCTCGGGATTCCTCTCCCGTTGATACCAGGGCCAAAAACCTTGTGTGGAGTCAGGGCCGGAAGCGAGGATTCCTCTCAGGGGCTGACATGGATCTTTGGGTACTTCTGCAGTCTCCCCAAGGGAGTCAGGCCTCGTCTCGAGTGGGGGCATGCACGTGCGCTTTCCTTCCAGGCTGTAGCAGCAATGTCATGCTTCCAGTCGCGTGGATGAAAGGATCTGTGGTTTTCCCTCGAGGCTATCCCTCGAGGCTTTCCCACAGGGCTGTCCCACGTGCCACCGTGGTGTGAGTCGATCCTCGGCGTGAAAGATGAGCCAGTGCAGGGCAAAGAGGTTCCTCTGGAATGGACTGAGACATCTGGGGGACTCTTGGAATGGTGGTACGACCATGGAGTTCCTCTCGCCTTTCCTGTTGAGAGTGCCTCCTCTTGAGATGCGACGGGAACGCCGGGAATTCTTTCCCGTTGAAAGCAGGGAAAGGATCCCTCATCTCGAGCTACGAGGGGGAAACGGGGCTCCTCTGGATGTGGGCGGGACCATCGTGCTTCCTCTCGAGTGGAGACGGGTATGGCGGTGAACTTCTTGATTTGCAGCAAGGGTGTGAAAGGCCCTTTCGAAGTTCCAGAGGTTAGGTGTCATTAGTCTCCAGACGCCTCATCGGAAATAGGCCTCATCTCGCCTGGAAGGGAGAACTTCCTGGATTTTCTCGAGTTGCGGCAGGTTATCCCGAGTTACGACGGGGACCTCAGGGACCCGCCCTGGTGGCCTCAGGAGAGGCCAGTCCCCATGCGAGTTGCTAGGGGGCCTCTCGGGATTCCTCTCCCGTCGATACCGGGGCCTAAAACCTTGTGTGGAGTCAGGGCCGGAACCGAGGATTCCTCTCAGGGGCTGATATGGATCTTTGGGTACTTCTGGAGTCTCGCCAGGGGACACAGGCCTCGTCTCGAGTGGGGGCATGCACGTGCGCTTTCCTTCCAGGCTGTAGCAGCAATGTCACGCTTCCCGTAGCGTGGATCAATGGGTCTGTTGTTTTCCCTCGAGGCTTTCCCTCGAGGCTTTCCCACACGGCTGTCCCACGTGCCACTGTGGTGTGAGTCGATCCTCGGCGTGAAAGATGAGCCAGTGCAGGGCAAAGAGTTTCCTCTGGAATGGACTGAGACATCTGGGGGACTCTTGGAATGGTGGTACGACCATGGAGTTCCTCTCGCCTTTCCGGTTGAGAGTGCCTCCTCTTGAGATGCGACGGGAACGCCGGGAATTCTTTCCCGTTGAAAGCAGGGAAAGGATCCCCCATTTCGAGCTCCGAGGGGAAAACGGGGCTCCTCTGGATGTGGGCGGAACCATCGTGCTTCCTCTCGAGTGGAGACGGGTATGGCGGTGAACTTCTTGAGTTGCAGCAAGGGTGTGAAAGACCCTTTCGAAGTTCCAGAGGTTAGGTGTCATTAGTCTCCAGACGCCTCATCGGAAATAGGCCTCATCTCGCCTGGAAGGGAGAACTTCCTGGATTTTCTCGAGTTGCGGCAGGTGTTCCCGAGTTACGACGGGGACCTCAGGGACCCGCCCTGGTGGCCTCAGGAGAGGCCAGTCCCCATGCGAGTTGCTAGGGGGCCTCTCGGGATTCCTCTCCCGTCGATACCGGGGCCAAAAACCTTGTGTGGAGTCAGGGCCGGAACCGAGGATTCCTCTCAGGGGCTGACATGGATCTTTGGGTACTTCTGGAGTCTCCCCAGGGGATTCAGGCCTCGTCTCCAGTGGGGGCATGCACGTGCGCTTTCCTTCCAGGCTGTAGCAGCAATGTCACGCTTCCCGTGGCCTGGATCAAAGGATCTGTGGTTTTCCCTCGAGGCTTTCCCTCGAGGCTTTCCCACAGGGCTGTCCCACGTGCCACCGTGGTGTGAGTCGATCCTCGGCGTGAAAGATGAGCCAGTGCAGGGCAAAGAGGTTCCTCTGGAATGGACTGAGACATCTGGGGGACTCTTGGAATGGTGGTACGACCATGGAGTTCCTCTCGGCTTTACTGTGGAGAGTGCCTCCTCTTGAGATGTGACGGGATCGCCGGGAATTCTTTCCCGTTGAAAGCAGGGAAAGGATCCCTCATCTCGAGCTCCGAGGAGGAAACGGGGCTCCTCTGGATGTGGGCGGGACCATCGTGCTTCCTCTCGAGTGGAGACGGGTATGGCGGTGAACTTCTTGAGTTGCAGCAAGGGTGTGAAAGACCCTTTCGAAGTTCCAGAGGTTAGGTGTCATTAGTCTCCAGACGCCTCATCGGAAATAGGCCTCATCTCGCCTGGAAGGGAGAACTTCCTGGATTTTCTCGAGTTGCGGCAGGTGTTCTCGAGTTACGACGGGGACCTCAGGCACCCGCCCTGGTGGCCTCAGGAGAGGCCAGTCCCCATGCGAGTTGCTAGGGGGCCTCTCGGGATTCCTCTCCCGTCGATACGGGGCCCAAAAACATTTTTTGGAGTCAGGGCCGGAACCGAGGATTCCTCTTAGGGGCTGACATGGATCTTTGCGTACTTCTGGAGTGTCCCCAAGGGAGTCAGGCCTCGTCTCGAGTCGGGGCATGCACGTGCGCTTTCCTTCCAGGCTGTAGCAGCAATGTCACGCTTCCCGTGGCGTGGATCAAAGGATCTGTGGTTTTCCCTCGAGGCTTTCCCTCGAGGCTTTCCCACAGGGCTGTCCCACGTGCCACCGTGGTGTGAGTCGATCCTCGGCATTAAAGATGAGCCAGTGCAGGGCAAAGAGGTTCCTCTGGAATGGACTGAGACATCTGGGGGACTCTTGGAATGGTGGTACGACCATGGAGTTCCTCTCGCCTTTCCTGTTGAGAGTGCTTCCTCTTGAGATGCGACGGGAACGCCGGGAATTCTTTCCCGTTGAAAGCAGGGAAAGGATCCCTCATCTCGAGCTCCGAGGGGGAAACGGGGCTCCTCTGGATGTTGGCGGGTCCATCGTGCTTCCTCTCGAGTGGAGACGGGTATGGCGGTGAACTTCTTGAGTTGCAGCAAGGGTGTGAAAGACCCTTTCGAAGTTCCAGAGGTTAGGTGTCATTAGTCTCCAGACGCCTCATCGGAAATAGGCCTCATCTCGCCTGGAAGGGAGAACTTCCTGGATTTTCTCGAGTTGCGGCAGGTGTTCTCGAGTTACGACGGGGACCTCAGGGACCCGCCCTGGTGGCCTCAGGAGAGGCCAGTCCCCATGCGAGTTGCTAGGGGGCCTCTCGGGATTCCTCTCCCGTTGATACCAGGGCCAAAAACCTTGTGTGGAGTCAGGGCCGGAAGCGAGGATTCCTCTCAGGGGCTGACATGGATCTTTGGGTACTTCTGCAGTCTCCCCAAGGGAGTCAGGCCTCGTCTCGAGTGGGGGCATGCACGTGCGCTTTCCTTCCAGGCTGTAGCAGCAATGTCACGCTTCCCGTCGCGTGGATCAAAGGATCTGTGGTTTTCCCTCGAGGCTTTCCCTCGAGGCTTTCCCACAGGGCTGTCCCACGTGCCACCGTGGTGTGAGTCGATCCTCGGCGTGAAAGATGAGCCAGTGCAGGGCAAAGAGGTTCCTCTGGAATGGACTGAGACATCTGGGGGACTCTTGGAATGGTGGTACGACCATGGAGTTCCTCTCGCCTTTCCTGTTGAGAGTGCCTCCTCTTGAGATGCGACGGGAACGCCGGGAATTCTTTCCCGTTGAAAGCAGGGAAAGGATCCCTCATCTCGAGCTACGAGGGGGAAACGGGGCTCCTCTGGATGTGGGCGGGACCATCGTGCTTCCTCTCGAGTGGAGACGGGTATGGCGGTGAACTTCTTGAGTTGCAGCAAGGGTGTGAAAGGCCCTTTCGAAGTTCCAGAGGTTAGGTGTCATTAGTCTCCAGACGCCTCATCGGAAATAGGCCTCATCTCGCCTGGAAGGGAGAACTTCCTGGATTTTCTCGAGTTGCGGCAGGTTATCCCGAGTTACGACGGGGACCTCAGGGACCCGCCCTGGTGGCCTCAGGAGAGGCCAGTCCCCATGCGAGTTGCTAGGGGGCCTCTCGGGATTCCTCTCCCGTCGATACCGGGGCCTAAAACCTTGTGTGGAGTCAGGGCCGGAACCGAGGATTCCTCTCAGGGGCTGATATGGATCTTTGGGTACTTCTGGAGTCTCGCCAGGGGACACAGGCCTCGTCTCGAGTGGGGGCATGCACGTGCGCTTTCCTTCCAGGCTGTAGCAGCAATGTCACGCTTCCCGTAGCGTGGATCAAAGGGTCTGTTGTTTTCCCTCGAGGCTTTCCCTCGAGGCTTTCCCACACGGCTGTCCCACGTGCCACCGTGGTGTGAGTCGATCCTCGGCGTGAAAGATGAGCCAGTGCAGGGCAAAGAGTTTCCTCTGGAATGGACTGAGACATCTGGGGGACTCTTGGAATGGTGGTACGACCATGGAGTTCCTCTCGCCTTTCCTGTTGAGAGTGCCTCCTCTTGAGATGCGACGGGAACGCCGGGAATTCTTTCCCGTTGAAAGCAGGGAAAGGATCCCCCATTTCGAGCTCCGAGGGGAAAACGGGGCTCCTCTGGATGTGGGCGGGACCATCGTGCTTCCTCTCGAGTGGAGACGGGTATGGCGGTGAACTTCTTGAGTTGCAGCAAGGGTGTGAAAGACCCTTTCGAAGTTCCAGAGGTTAGGTGTCATTAGTCTCCAGACGCCTCATCGGAAATAGGCCTCATCTCGCCTGGAAGGGAGAACTTCCTGGATTTTCTCGAGTTGCGGCAGGTGTTCCCGAGTTACGACGGGGACCTCAGGGACCCGCCCTGGTGGCCTCAGGAGAGGCCAGTCCCCATGCGTGTTGCTAGGGGGCCTCTCGGGATTCCTCTCCCGTCGATACCGGGGCCAAAAACCTTGTGTGGAGTCAGGGCCGGAACCGAGGATTCCTCTCAGGGGCTGACATGGATCTTTGGGTACTTCTGGAGTCTCCCCAGGGGATTCAGGCCTCGTCTCCAGTGGGGGCATGCACGTGCGCTTTCCTTCCAGGCAGTAGCAGCAATGTCACGCTTCCCGTGGCCTGGATCAAAGGATCTGTGGTTTTCCCTCGAGGCTTTCCCTCGAGGCTTTCCCACAGGGCTGTCCCACGTGCCACCGTGGTGTGAGTCGATCCTCGGCGTGAAAGATGAGCCAGTGCAGGGCAAAGAGGTTCCTCTGGAATGGACTGAGACATCTGGGGGACTCTTGGAATGGTGGTACCACCATGGAGTTCCTCTCGGCTTTACTGTGGAGAGTGCCTCCTCTTGAGATGTGACGGGATCGCCGGGAATTCTTTCCCGTTGAAAGCAGGGAAAGGATCCCTCATCTCGAGCTCCGAGGGGGAAACGGGGCTCCTCTGGATGTGGGCGGGACCATCGTGCTTCCTCTCGAGTGGAGACGGGAATGGCGGTGAACTTTTTGAGTTGCAGCAAGGGTGTGAAAGACCCTTTCGAAGTTCCAGAGGTTAGGTGTCATTAGTCTCCAGACGCCTCATCGGAAATAGGCCTCATCTCGCCTGGAAGGGAGAACTTCCTGGTCTTTCACGAGTTGCGGCAGGTTATCCCGAGTTACGACGGGGACCTCAGGGACCCGCCCTGGTGGCCTCAGGAGAGGCCAGTCCCCATGCGAGTTGCTAGGGGGCCTCTCGGGATTCCTCTCCCGTCGATACCGGGGCCAAAAACCTTGTGTGGAGTCAGGGCCGGAACCGAGGATTCCTCTCAGGGGCTGATATGGATCTTTGGGTACTTCTGGAGTCTCCCCAGGGGAGTCAGGCCTCGTCTCGAGTGGGGGCATGCACGTGCGCTTTCCTTCCAGGCTGTAGCAGCAATGTCACGCTTCCCGTCGCGTGGATCAAAGGATCTGTGGTTTTCCCTCAAGGCTTTCCCTCGAGGCTTTCCCACAGGGCTGTCCCACGTGCCACCGTGGTGTGAGTCGATCCTCGCCGTGAAAGATGAGCCAGTGCAGGGCAAAGAGGTTCCTCTGGAATGGACTGAGACATCTGGGGGACTCTTGGAATGGTGGTACGACCATGGAGTTCCTCTCGCCTTTCCTGTTGAGAGTGCCTCCTCTTGAGATGCGACGGGAACGCCGGGAATTCTTTCCCGTTGAAAGCAGGGAAAGGATCCCTCATCTCGAGCTCCGAGGGGGAAACGGGGCTCCTCTGGATGTGGGCGGGACTATCGTGCTTCCTCTCGAGTGGAGACGGGTATGGCAGAGAACTTCTTGAGTTGCAGCAAGGGAGTGAAAGACCCTTTCGAAGTTCCAGAGGTTAGGTGCCATTAGTCTCCAGACGCCTAATCGGAAATAGGCCTCATCTCGCCTGGAAAGGAGAACTTCCTGGATTTTCTCGAGTTGCGGAAGGTGTTCTCGAGTTACGACGGGGACCTCAGGTACCAGCCCTGGTGGCCTCAGGAAAGGCCAATCCCCATGCGAGTTGCTAGAGGGACTCTGGGATTCCTCTCCCGTCGATACCGGGTCCAAAAACCTTGTGTGGAGTCAGAGCCGGAACCGAGGTTTCCTCTCTGGGGCTGACATGGATCTTTGGGTACTTCTGGAGTCTCCCCAGGGGAGTCAGGCCTCGTCTCGAGTGGGGACAGGTACGTGCGCTTTCCTTCCAGGCTGTAGCAGCAATGTCACTCTTCCCGTGGCCTGGATCAAAGGATCTGTGGTTTTCCCACGAGGCTTTCCCTCGAGGCTTTCCCACAGGTCTGTCCAACGTTCCACCGTGGTGTGAGTCGATCCTCAGCGTGAAAGATGAGCCAGTGCTGGGCAAAGAGGTTCCTCTGGAATGGACTGAGACATCTGGGGTACTCTTGGAATGGTGGTACCACCATGGAGTTCCTCTCGCCTTTCCTGTTGAGAGTGCCTCCTCTTGAGATGCGACGGGAACGCCGGGAATTCTTTCCCGTTGAAAGCAGGGAAAGGATCCCTCATCTCGAGCTACGAGGGGGAAACGGGGCTCCTCTGGATGTGGGCGGGACCATCGTGCTTCCTCTCGAGTGGAGACGGGTATGGCGGTGAACTTCTTGAGTTGCAGCAAGGGTGTGAAAGACCCTTTCGAAGTTCCAGAGTTTAGGTGTCATTAGTCTCCAAACGCCTCATCAGAAATAGGATTCTTCTCGCCTGGAATGGAGAACTTCCTGGATTTTCTCGAGTTGGGACAGGTGTTCTCGAGTTACGACGGGGACCTCAGGGACCCGCCCTGGTGGCCTCAGGAGAGGCCAGTCCCCATGCGAATTGCTAGGGGGCATCTCGGAATTCCTCTCCCGTCGATACCGGGGCCCAAAACCTTGTGTGGAGTCAGGGCCGGAACCGAGGATTCCTCTCAGGGGCTGACATGGATCTTTGGGTACTTCTGGAGTCTCCCCAGGGGATTCAGGCCTCGTCTCCAGTGGGGGCATGCACGTGCGCTTTCCTTCCAGGCTGTAGCAGCAATGTCACGCTTCCCGTGGCCTGGATCAAAGAATCTGTGGTTTTCCCTCGAGGCTTTCCCTCGAGGCTTTCCCACAGGGCTGTCCCACGTGCCACCGTGGTGTGAGTCGATCCTCGGCGTGAAAGATGAGCCAGTGCAGGGCAAAGAGGTTCCTCTGGAATGGACTGAGACATCTGGGGGACTCTTGGAATGGTGGTACGACCATGGAGTTCCTCTCGGCTTTACTGTGGAGAGTGCCTCCTCTTGAGATGTGACGGGATCGCCGGGAATTCTTTCCCGTTGAAAGCAGGGAAAGGATCCCTCATCTCGAGCTCCGAGGGGGAAACGGGGCTCCTCTGGATGTGGGCGGGACCATCGTGCTTCCTCTCGAGTGGAGACGGGTATGGCGGTGAACTTCTTGAGTTGCAGCAAGGGTGTGAAAGACCCTTTCGAAGTTCCAGAGGTTAGGTGTCATTAGTCTCCAGACGCCTCATCTGAAATAGGCCTCATCTCGCCTGGAAGGGAGAACTTCCTGGATTTTCACGAGTTGCGGCAGGTTATCCCGAGTTACGACGGGGACCTCAGGGACCCGCCCTGGTGGCCTCAGGAGAGGCCAGTCCCCATGCGAGTTGCTAGGGGGCCTCTCGGGATTGCTCTCCCGTCGATACTGGCGCCAAAAACCTTGTGTGGAGTCAGGGCCGGAACCGAGGATTCCTCTCAGGGGCTGATATGGATCTTTGGGTAGTTCTGGAGTCTCGCCAGGGGAGACAGGCCTCGTCTCGAGTGGGGGCATGCACGTGCGCTTTCCTTCCAGGCTGTAGCAGCAATGTCACGCTTCCCGTGGCGTGGATCAAAGGGTCTGTGGTTTTCCCTCGAGGCTTTCCCTCGAGGCTTTCCCACAGGGCTGTCCCACGTGCCACCGTGGTGTGAGTCGATCCTCGGCGTGAAAGATGAGCCAGTGCAGGGCAAAGAGGTTCCTCTGGAATGGACTGAGACATCTGGGGGACTCGTGGAATGGTGGTACGACCATGGAGTTCCTCTCGGCTTTCCTGTGGAGAGTGCCTCCTCTTGAGATGCGACGGGATCGCCGGGAATTCTTTCCCGTTGAAAGCAGGGAAAGGATCCCTCATCTCGAGCTCCGAGGGGGAAACGGGGCTCCTCTGGATGTGGGCGGGACCATCGTGCTTCCTCTCGAGTGGAGACGGGTATGGCGGTGAACTTCTTGAGTTGCAGCAAGGGTGTGAAAGACCCTTTCGAAGTTCCAGAGGTTAGGTGTCATTAGTCTCCAGACGCCTCATCGGAAATAGGCCTCATCTCGCCTGGAATGGAGAACTTCCTGGATTTTCTCGAGTTGCGGCAGGTGTTCTCGAGTTACGACGGGGACCTCAGGCACCCGCCCTGGTGGCCTCAGGAGAGGCCAGTCCCCATGCGAGTTGCTAGGGGGCCTCTCGGGATTCCTCTCCCGTCGATACCGGGCCCAAAAACATTTTTTGGAGTCAGGGCCGGAACCGAGGATTCCTCTTAGGGGCTGACATGGATCTTTGCGTACTTCTGGAGTGTCCCCAAGGGAGTCAGGCCTCGTCTCGAGTCGGGGCATGCACGTGCGCTTTCCTTCCAGGCTGTAGCAGCAATGTCACGCTTCCCGTGGCGTGGATCAAAGGATCTGTGGTTTTCCCTCGAGGCTTTCCCTCGAGGCTTTCCCACAGGGCTGTCCCACGTGCCACCGTGGTGTGAGTCGATCCTCGGCATTAAAGATGAGCCAGTGCAAGGCAAAGAGGTTCCTCTGGAATGGACTGAGACATCTGGGGGACTCTTGGAATGGTGGTACGACCATGGAGTTCCTCTCGCCTTTCCTGTTGAGAGTGCTTCCTCGAGATGCGACGGGAACGCCGGGAATTCTTTCCCGTTGAAAGCAGGGAAAGGATCCCTCATCTCGAGCTCCGAGGGGGAAACGGGGCTCCTCTGGATGTTGGCGGGTCCATCGTGCTTCCTCTCGAGTGGAGACGGGTATGGCGGTGAACTTCTTGAGTTGCAGCAAGGGTGTGAAAGACCCTTTCGAAGTTCCAGAGGTTAGGTGTCATTAGTCTCCAGACGCCTCATCGGAAATAGGCCTCATCTCGCCTGGAAGGGAGAACTTCCTGGATTTTCTCGAGTTGCGGCAGGTGTTCTCGAGTTACGACGGGGACCTCAGGGACCCGCCCTGGTGGCCTCAGGAGAGGCCAGTCCCCATGCGAGTTGCTAGGGGGCCTCTCGGGATTCCTCTCCCGTTGATACCAGGGCCAAAAACCTTGTGTGGAGTCAGGGCCGGAAGCGAGGATTCCTCTCAGGGGCTGACATGGATCTTTGGGTACTTCTGCAGTCTCCCCAGGGGAGTCAGGCCTCGTCTCGAGTGGGGGCATGCACGTGCGCTTTCCTTCCAGGCTGTAGCAGCAATGTCACGCTTCCCGTCTCGTGGATCAAAGGATCTGTGGTTTTCCCTCGAGGCTTTCCCTCGAGGCTTTCCCACAGGGCTGTCCCACGTGCCACCGTGGTGTGAGTCGATCCTCGGCGTGAAAGATGAGCCAGTGCAGGGCAAAGAGGTTCCTCTGGAATGGCCTGAGACATCTGGGGGACTCTTGGAATGGTGGTACGACCATGGAGTTCCTCTCGCCTTTCCTGTTGAGAGTGTCTCCTCTTGAGATGCGACGGGAACGCCGGGAATTCGTTCCCGTTGAAAGCAGGGAAAGGATCCCTCATCTCGAGCTACGAGGGGGAAACGGGGCTCCTCTGGATGTGGGCGGGACCATCGTGCTTCCTCTCGAGTGGAGACGGGTATGGCGGTGAACTTCTTGAGTTGCAGCAAGGGTGTGAAAGACCCTTTCGAAGTTCCAGAGGTTAGGTGTCATTAGTCTCCAGACGCCTCATCGGAAATAGGCCTCATCTCGCCTGGAAGGGAGAACTTCCTGGATTTTCTCGAGATGCGGCAGGTGTTCTCGAGTTACGACGGGGACCTCAGGGACCCGCCCTGGTGGCCTCAGGAGAGGCCAGTCCCCATGCGAGTTGCTAGGGGGCCTCTCGGGATTCCTCTCCCGTCGATACCGGGGCCAAAAACCTTGTGTGGAGTCAGGGCCAGAACCGAGGATTCCTCTCAGGGGCTGACATTGACCTTTGGGTACTTCTGGAGTCTCCCCAGGGGAGTCGGGCCTCGTCTCGAGTGGGGGCATGCACGTGCGCTTTCATTCCAGGCTGTAGCAGCAATGTCACGCTTCCCGTCGCGTGGATCAAAGGATCTGTGGTTTTCCCTCGAGGCTTTCCCTCGAGGCTGTCCCACAGGGCTGTCCCACGTGCCATCGTGGTGTGAGTCGATCCTTGGCGTGAAAGATGAGCCAGTGCAGGGCAAAGAGGTTCCTCTGGAATGGACTGAGACATCTGGGGGACTCTTGGAATGGTGGTACGACCAGGGAGTTCCTCTCGCCTTTCCTGTTGAGAGTGCCTCCTCGAGATGCGACGGGAACGCCGGGAATTCTTTCCCGTTGAAAGCAGGGAAAGGATATCTCATCTCGAGCTCCGAGGGGGAAACGGGGCTCCTCTGGATGTGGGCGGGACCATCGTGCTTCCTCTCGAGTTGAGACGGGTATGGCGGTGAACTTCTTGAGTTGCAGCAAGGGAGTGAAAGACCCTTTCGAAGTTCCAGAGGTTAGGTGTCATTAGTCTCCAGACGCCTCATCGGAAATAGGCCTCATCTCGCCTGGAAGGGAGAACTTCCTGGATTTTCTCGAGTTGCGGCAGGTGTTCTCGAGTTACGACGGGGACCTCAGGGACCCGCCCTGGTGGCCTCAGGAGAGGCCAGTCCCCATGCGAGTTGCTAGGGGGCCTCTCGGGATTCCTCTCCCGTAGATACCGGGGCCAAAAACCTTGTGTGGAGTCAGGGCCGGAACCGAGGATCCTCTCAGGGGCTGATATGGATCTTTGGGTACTTCTGGAGTCTCCCCAGGGGAGTCAGGCCTCATCTCGAGTGGGGGCATGCACGTGCGCTTTCCTTCCAGGCTGTAGCAGCAATGTCACGCTTCCCGTCGCGTGGATCAAAGGATCTGTGGTTTTCCCTCAAGGCTTTCCCTCGAGGCTTTCCCACAGGGCTGTCCCACGTGCCACCGTGGTGTGAGTCGATCCTCGGCGTGAAAGATGAGCCAGTGCAGGGCAAAGAGGTTCCTCTGGAATGGACTGAGTCATCTGGGGGACTCTTGGAATGGTGGTACGACCATGGAGTTCCTCTCGCCTTTCCTGTTGAGAGTGCCTCCTCTTGAGATGCGACGGGAACGCCGGGAATTCTTTCCCGTTGAAAGCAGGGAAAGGATCCCTCATCTCGAGCTCCGAGGGGGAAACGGGGCTCCTCTGGATGTGGGCGGGACCATCGTGCTTCCTCTCGAGTGGAGACGGGTATGGCAGAGAACTTCTTGAGTTGCAGCAAGGGAGTGAAAGACCCTTTCGAAGTTCCAAAGGTTAGGTGTCATTAGTCTCCAGACGCCTCATCGGAAATAGGCCTCATCTCGCCTGGAAGGGAGAACTTCCTGGATTTTCTCGAGTTGCGGCAGGTGTTCTCGAGTTACGACGGGGACCTCAGGGACCCGCCCTGGTGGCCTCAGGAGAGGCCAGTCCCCATGCGAGTTGCTAGGGGGCCTCTCGGGATTCCTCTCCCGTTGATACCAGGGCCAAAAACCTTGTGTGGAGTCAGGGCCGGAAGCGAGGATTCCTCTCAGGGGCTGACATGGATCTTTGGGTACTTCTGGAGTCTCCCCAGGGGAGTCAGGCCTCGTCTCGAGTGGGGGCATGCACGTGCGCTTTCCTTCCAGGCTGTAGCAGCAATGTCACGCTTCCCGTCGCGTGGATCAAAGGATCTGTGGTTTTCCCTCGAGGCTTTCCCTCGAGGCTTTCCCACAGGGCTGTCCCACGTGCCACCGTGGTGTGAGTCGATCCTCGGCGTGAAAGATGAGCCAGTGCAGGGCAAAGAGGTTCTTCTGGAATGGCCTGAGACATCTGGGGGACTCTTGGAATGGTGGTACGACCATGGAGTTCCTCTCGCCTTTCCTGTTGAGAGTGTCTCCTCTTGAGATGCGACGGGAACGCCGGGAATTCGTTCCCGTTGAAAGCAGGGAAAGGATCCCTCATCTCGAGCTACGAGGGGGAAACGGGGCTCCTCTGGATGTGGGCGGGACCATCGTGCTTCCTCTCGAGTGGAGACGGGTATGGCGGTGAACTTCTTGAGTTGCAGCAAGGGTGTGAAAGACCCTTTCGAAGTTCCAGAGGTTAGGTGTCATTAGTCTCCAGACGCCTCATCGGAAATAGGCCTCATCTCGCCTGGAAGGGAGAACTTCCTGGATTTTCTCGAGATGCGGCAGGTGTTCTCGAGTTACGACGGGGACCTCAGGGACCCGCCCTGGTGGCCTCAGGAGAGGCCAGTCCCCATGCGAGTTGCTAGGGGGCCTCTCGGGATTCCTCTCCCGTCGATACCGGGGCCAAAAACCTTGTGTGGAGTCAGGGCCGGAACCGAGGATTCCTCTCAGGGGCTGACATTGACCTTTGGGTACTTCTGGAGTCTCCCCAGGGGAGTCGGGCCTCGTCTCGAGTGGGGGCATGCACGTGCGCTTTCATTCCAGGCTGTAGCAGCAATGTCACGCTTCCCGTCGCGTGGATCAAAGGATCTGTGGTTTTCCCTCGAGGCTTTCCCTCGAGGCTGTCCCACAGGGCTGTCCCACGTGCCATCGTGGTGTGAGTCGATCCTTGGCGTGAAAGATGAGCCAGTGCAGGGCAAAGAGGTTCCTCTGGAATGGACTGAGACATCTGGGGGACTCTTGGAATGGTGGTACGACCAGGGAGTTCCTCTCGCCTTTCCTGTTGAGAGTGCCTCCTCGAGATGCGACGGGAACGCCGGGAATTCTTTCCCGTTGAAAGCAGGGAAAGGATATCTCATCTCGAGCTCCGAGGGGGAAACGGGGCTCCTCTGGATGTGGGCGGGACCATCGTGCTTCCTCTCGAGTTGAGACGGGTATGGCGGTGAACTTCTTGAGTTGCAGCAAGGGAGTGAAAGACCCTTTCGAAGTTCCAGAGGTTAGGTGTCATTAGTCTCCAGACGCCTCATCGGAAATAGGCCTCATCTCGCCTGGAAGGGAGAACTTCCTGGATTTTCTCGAGTTGCGGCAGGTGTTCTCGAGTTACGACGGGGACCTCAGGGACCCGCCCTGGTGGCCTCAGGAGAGGCCAGTCCCCATGCGAGTTGCTAGGGGGCCTCTCGGGATTCCTCTCCCGTCGATACCGGGGCCAAAAACCTTGTGTGGAGTCAGGGCCGGAACCGAGGATCCTCTCAGGGGCTGATATGGATCTTTGGGTACTTCTGGAGTCTCCCCAGGGGAGTCAGGCCTCGTCTCGAGTGGGGGCATGCACGTGCGCTTTCCTTCCAGGCTGTAGCAGCAATCTCACGCTTCCCGTCGCGTGGATCAAAGGATCTGTGGTTTTCCCTCAAGGCTTTCCCTCGAGGCTTTCCCACAGGGCTGTCCCACGTGCCACCGTGGTGTGAGTCGATCCTCGGCGTGAAAGATGAGCCAGTGCAGGGCAAAGAGGTTCCTCTGGAATGGACTGAGTCATCTGGGGGACTCTTGGAATGGTGGTACGACCATGGAGTTCCTCTCGCCTTTCCTGTTGAGAGTGCCTCCTCTTGAGATGCGACGGGAACGCCGGGAATTCTTTCCCGTTGAAAGCAGGGAAAGGATCCCTCATCTCGAGCTCCGAGGGGGAAACGGGGCTCCTCTGGATGTGGGCGGGACCATCGTGCTTCCTCTCGAGTGGAGACGGGTATGGCAGAGAACTTCTTGAGTTGCAGCAAGGGAGTGAAAGACCCTTTCGAAGTTCCAGAGGTTAGGTGTCATTAGTCTCCGAACGCCTCATCGGAAATAGGCCTCATCTCGCCTGGAAGGGAGAACTTCCTGGATTTTCTCGAGTTGCGGAAGGTGTTCTCGAGTTACGACGGGGACCTCAGGTACCAGCCCTGGTGGCCTCAGGAAAGGCCAATCCCCATGCGAGTTGCTAGAGGGACTCTGGGATTCCTCTCCCGTCGATACCGGGTCCAAAAACCTTGTGTGGAGTCAGGGCCGGAACCGAGGTTTCCTCTCTGGGGCTGACATGGATCTTTGGGTACTTCTGGAGTCTCCCCAGGGGAGTCAGGCCTCGTCTCGAGTGGGGACAGGTACGTGCGCTTTCCTTCCATGCTGTAGCAGCAATGTCACTCTTCCGGTGGCCTGGATCAAAGGATCTGTGGTTTTCCCACGAGGCTTTCCCTCGAGGCTTTCCCACAGGTCTGTCCAACGTTCCACCGTGGTGTGAGTCGATCCTCAGCGTGAAAGATGAGCCAGTGCAGGGCAAAGAGGTTCCTCTGGAATGGACTGAGACATCTGGGGGACTCTTGGAATGGTGGTACCACCATGGAGTTCCTCTCGCCTTTCCTGTTGAGAGTGCCTCCTCTTGAGATGCGACGGGAACGCCGGGAATTCTTTCCCGTTGAAAGCAGGGAAAGGATCCCTCATCTCGAGCTACGAGGGGGAAACGGGGCTCCTCTGGATGTGGGCGGGACCATCGTGCTTCCTCTCGAGTGGAGACGGGTATGGCGGTGAACTTCTTGAGTTGCAGCAAGGGTGTGAAAGACCCTTTCGAAGTTCCAGAGTTTAGGTGTCATTAGTCTCCAAACGCCTCATCGGAAATAGGATTCTTCTCGCCTGGAATGGAGAACTTCCTGGATTTTCTCGAGTTGGGACAGGTGTTCTGGAGTTACGACGGGGACCTCAGGGACCCGCCCTGGTGGCCTCAGGAGAGGCCAGTCCCCATGCGAATTGCTAGGGGGCATCTCGGGATTCCTCTCCCGTCGATACCGGGGCCAAAAACCTTGTGTGGAGTCAGGGCCGGAACCGAGGATTCCTCTCAGGGGCTGACATGGATCTTTGGGTACTTCTGGAGTCTCCCCAGGGTAGTCAGGCCTCATCTCGAGTGGGGGCATGCACGTGCGCTTTCCTTTCAGGCTATAGCAGCAATGTCATGCTTCCCGTCGCCTGGATCAAAGGATCTGTGGTTTTCCCTCGAGGCTTTCCCTTGAGGCTTTCCCACAGGGCTGTCCCACGTGCCACCGTGGTGTGAGTCGATCCTCGGCGTGAAAGATGAGCCAGTGCAGGGCAAAGAGGTTGCTCTGAAATGGACTGAGACATCTGGGGGACTCTTGGAATGGTGGTACGACCATGGAGTTCCTCTCGCCTTTCCTGTTGAGAGTGCCTCCTCTTGAGATGCGACGGGAACGCCGGGAATTCTTTCCCGTTGAAAGCAGGGAAAGGATCCCTCATCTCGAGCTACGAGGGTGAAACGGGGCTCCTCTGGATGTGGGCGGGACCATCGTGCTTCCTCTCGAGTGGAGACGGGTATGGCGGTGAACTTCTTGAGTTGCAGCAATGGTGTGAAAGACCCTTTCGAAGTTCCAGAGGTTAGGTGTCATTAGTCTCCAGACGCCTCATCGGAAATAGGCCTCATCTCGCCTGGAAGGGAGAACTTCCTGGATTTTCTCGAGTTGCGGCAGGTGTTCTCGAGTTACGACGGGGACCTCAGGGACCCGCCCTGGTGGCCTCAGGAGAGGCCAGTCCCCATGCGAGTTGCTAGGGGGCCTCTCGGGATTCCTCTCCCGTCGATACCGGGGCCAAAAACCTTGTGTGGAGTCAGGGCCGGAATCGAGGATTCCTCTCAGGGGCTGACATGGATCTTTGGGTACTTGTGGAGTCTCCCCAGGGGAGTCAGGCCTCGTCTCGAGTGGGGGCATGCACGTGCGCTTTCCTTCCAGGCTGTAGCAGGAATGTCACGCTTCCCGTCGCGTGGATCAAAGGATCTGTGGTTTTCCCTCGAGGCTTTCCCTCGAGGCTTTCCCACAGGGCTGTCCCATGTGCCACCGTGGTGTGAGTCGATCCTCGGCTTGAAAGATGAGCCAGTGCAGGGCAAAGAGGTTCCTCTGGAATGGACTGAGACATCTGGGGGACTCTTGGAATGGTGGTACGACCATGGAGTTCCTCTCGCCTTTCCTGTTGAGAGTGCCTCCTCTTGAGATGCGACGGGAACGCCGGGAATTCTTTCCCGTTGAAAGCAGGGAAAGGATCCCTCATCTCGAGCTACGAGGGGGAAACGGGGCTCCTCTGGATGTGGGCGGGACCATCGTGCTTCCTCTCGAGTGGAGACGGGTATGGCAGAGAACTTCTTGAGTTGCAGCATGGGAGTGAAAGACCCTTTCGAAGTTCCAGAGGTTAGGTGTTATTAGTCTCCAGACGCCTCATCGGAAATAGGCCTCATCTCGCCTGGAAGGGAGAACTTCCTGGATTTTCTCGAGTTGCGGCAGGTGTTCTCGATTTATGACGGGGACCTCAAGGACCAGCCCTGGTGGCCTCAGGAGAGGCCAATCCCCATGCGAGTTGCTAGGGGGACTCTGGGATTCCTCTCCCGTCGATACCGGGTCCAAAAACCTTGTGTGGAGTCAGGGCCGGAACCGAGGATTCCTCTCAGGGGCTGACATGGATCTTTGGGTACTTCTGGAGTCTCCCCAGGGGAGTCAGGCCTCGTCTCGAGTGGGGACAGGTACGTGCGCTTTCCTTCCAGGCTGTAGCAGCAATGTCACGCTTCCCGTGGCGTGGATCAAAGGATCTGTGGTTTTCCCACGAGGCTTTCCCTCGAGGCTTTCCCACAGGTCTGTCCCACGTGCCACCGTGGTGTGAGTTGATACTCGGCGTGAAAGATGAGCCAGTGCAGGGCAAAGAGGTTCCTCTGGAATGGACTGAGACATCTGGGGGACTCTTGGAATGGTGGTACCACCATGGAGTTCCTCTCGCCTTTCCTGTTGAGAGATCCTCCTCTTTAGATGCGACGGGAACGCCGGGAATTCTTTCCCGTTGAAAGCAGGGAAAGGATCCCTCATCTCGAGCTACGAGGGTGAAACGGGGCTCCTCTGGATGTGGGCGGGACCATCGTGCTTCCTCTCGAGTGGAGACGGGTATGGCGGTGAACTTCTTGAGTTGCAGCAAGGGTTTGAAAGACCCTTTCGAAGTTCCAGAGGTTAGGTGTCATTAGTCTCCAGACGCCTCATCGGAAATAGGCCTCATCTCGCCTGGAAGGGAGAACTTCCTGGATTTTCTCGAGTTGCGGCAGGTGTTCTCGAGTTACGACGGGGACCTCAGGGACCCGCCCTGGTGGCCTCAGGAGAGGCCAGTCCCCATGCGAGTTGCTAGGGGGCCTCTCGGGATTCCTCTCCCGTCGATACCGGGGCCAAAAACCTTGTGTGGAGTCAGGGCCGGAATCGAGGATTCCTCTCAGGGGCTGACATGGAACTTTGGGTACTTGTGGAGTCTCCCCAGGGGAGTCAGGCCTCGTCTCGAGTGGGGGCATGCACGTGCGCTTTCCTTCCAGGCTGTAGCAGGAATGTCACGCTTCCCGTCGCGTGGATCAAAGGATCTGTGGTTTTCCCTCGAGGCTTTCCCTCGAGGCTTTCCCACAGGGCTGTCCCATGTGCCACCGTGGTGTGAGTCGATCCTCGGCGTGAAAGATGAGCCAGTGCAGGGCAAAGAGGTTCCTCTGGAATGGACTGAGACATCTGGGGGACTCTTGGAATGGTGGTACGACCATGGAGTTCCTCTCGCCTTTCCTGTTGAGAGTGCCTCCTCTTGAGATGCGACGGGAACGCCGGGAAATCTTTCCCGTTGAAAGCAGGGAAAGGATCCCTCATCTCGAGCTACGAGGGGGAAACGGGGCTCCTCTGGATGTGGGCGGGACCATCGTGCTTCCTCTCGAGTGGAGACGGGTATGGCAGAGAACTTCTTGAGTTGCAGCAAGGGAGTGAAAGACCCTTACGAAGTTCCAGAGGTTAGGTGTCATTAGTCTCCAGACGCCTCATCGGAAATAGGCCTCATCTCGCCTGGAAGGGAGAACTTCCTGGATTTTCTCGAGTTGCGGCAGGTGTTCTCGAGTTATGACGGGGACCTCAAGGACCAGCCCTGGTGGCCTCAGGAGAGGCCAATCCCCATGCGAGTTGCTAGGGGGACTCTGGGATTCCTCTCCCGTCGATAACGGGTCCAAAAACCTTGTGTGGAGTCAGGGCCGGAACCGAGGATTCCTCTCAGGGGCTGACAGGGATCTTTGGGTACTTCTGGAGTCTCCACAGGGGAGTCAGGCCTCGTCTCGAGTGGGGACAGGTACGTGCGCTTTCCTTCCAGGCTGTAGCAGCAATGTCACGCTTCCCGTGGCGTGGATCAAAGGATCTGTGGTTTTCCCACGAGGCTTTCCCTCGAGGCTTTCCCACAGGTCTGTCCCACGTGCCACCGTGGTGTGAGTTGATACTCGGCGTGAAAGATGAGCCAGTGCAGGGCAAAGAGGTTCCTCTGGAATGGACTGAGACATCTGGGGGACTCTTGGAATGGTGGTACCACCATGGAGTTCCTCTCGCCTTTCCTGTTGAGAGTGCCTCCTCTTTAGATGCGACGGGAACGCCGGGAATTCTTTCCCGTTGAAAGCAGGGAAAGGATCCCTCATCTCGAGCTACGAGGGGGAAACGGGGCTCCTCTGGATGTGGGCGGGACCATCGTGCTTCCTCGCGAGTGGAGACGGGTATGGCGGTGAACTTCTTGAGTTGCAGCAAGGGTGTGAAAGACCCTTTCGAAGTTCCAGAGTTTAGGTGTCATTAGTCTCCAAACGCCTCATCGGAAATAGGATTCTTCTCGCCTGGAAGGGAGAACTTCCTGGATTTTCTCGAGTTGCGACAGGTGTTCTCGAGTTACGACGGAGACCTCAGGGACCCGCCCTGGTGGCCTCAGGAGAGGCCAGTCCCCATGCGAGTTGCTAGGGGGCCTCTCGGGATTCCTCTCCCGTCGATACCGGGGCCAAAAACCTTGTGTGGAGTCAGGGCCGGAACCGAGGATTCCTCTCAGGGGCTGACATGGATCTTTGGGTACTTCTGGAGTCTCCCCAGGGGAGTCAGGCCCCGTCTCGAGTGGGGGCATGCACGTGCGCTTTCCTTCCAGGCTGTAGCAGCAATGTCACGCTTCCCATCGCGTGGATCAAAGAATCTGTGGTTTTCCCTCGAGGCTTTGCCTCGAGGCTTTCCCACAGGGCTGTCCCACGTGCCACCGTGGTGTGAGTCGATCCTCGGCGTGAAAGATGAGCCAGTGCAGGGCAAAGAGGTTCCTCTGGAATGGACTGAGACATCTGGGGGACTCTTGGAATGGTGGTACGACCATGGAGTTCCTCTCGCCTTTCCTGTTGAGAGTGCCTCCTCTTGAGATGCGACGGGAATGCCGGGAATTCTTTCCCGTTGAAAGCAGGGAAAGGATCCCTCATCTCGAGCTACGAGGGGGAAACGGGGCTCCTCTGGATGTGGGCGGGACCATCGTGCTTCCTCTCGAGTGGACACGGGTATGGCGGTGAACTTCTTGAGTTGCAGCAAGGGTGTGAAAGACCCTTTCGAAGTTCCAGAGGTTAGGTGTCGTTAGTCTCCAGACGCCTCATCGGAAATAGGCCTCATCTCGCCTGGAAGGGAGAACTTCCTGGATTTTCTCGAGTTGTGGCAGGTGTTCTCGAGTTACGACGGGGACCTTAGGGACCCGCCCTGGTGGCCTCAGGAACGGCCAGTCCCCATGGGAGTTGCTAGGGGGCCTCTCGGGATTCCTCTCCCGTCGATACCGCGGCCAGAAACCTTGTGTGGAGTCAGGGCCGGAATCGAGGATTCCTCTCAGGGGCTGACATTGATCTTTGGGTACTTCTGGAGTCTCCCCAGGGCCGTCAGGCCTCGTCTCGAGTTGGGGCATGCACGTGCGCTTTCCTTCCAGGCTGTAGCAGCAATGTCACGCTTCCCGTGGCCTGGATCAAAGGATCTGTGGTTTTCCCTCGAGGCTTTCCCTCGAGGCTTTCCCACAGGGCTGTCCCACGTGCCACCGTGGTGTGAGTCGATCGTCGGCGTGAAAGATGAGCCAGTGCAGGGCAAAGAGGTTCCTCTGAAATGGACTGAGACATCTGGGGGACTCTTGGAATGGTGGTACGACCATGGAGTTCCTCTCGCCTTTCCTGTTGAGAGTGCCTCCTCTTGAGATGCGACGGGAACGCCGGGAATTCTTTCCCGTTGAAAGCAGGGAAAGGATCCCTCATCTCGAGCTACGAGGGGGAAACGGGGCTCCTCTGGATGTGGGCGGGACCATCGTGCTTCCTCTCGAGTGGAGACGGGTATGGCAGAGAACTTCTTGAGTTGCAGCAAGGGAGTGAAAGACCCTTTCGAAGTTCCAGAGGTTAGGTGTCATTAGTCTCCAGACGCCTCATCGGAAATAGGCCTCATCTCGCCTGGAAGGGAGAACTTCCTGGATTTTCTCGAGTTGCGGCAGGTGTTCTCGAGTAATGACGGGGACCTCAAGGACCAGCCCTGGTGGCCTCAGGAGAGGCCAATCCCCATGCGAGTTGCTAGGGGGACTCTGGGATTCCTCTCCCGTCGATACCGGGTCCAAAAACCTTGTGTGGAGTCAGGGCCGGAACCGAGGATTCCTCTCAGGGGCTGACATGGATCTTTGGGTACTTCTGGAGTCTCCCCAGGGGAGTCAGGCCTCGTCTCGAGTGGGGACAGGTACGTGCGCTTTCCTTCCAGGCTGTAGCAGCAATGTCACGCTTCCCGTGGCGTGGATCAAAGGATCTGTGGTTTTCCCACGAGGCTTTCCCTCGAGGCTTTCCCACAGGTCTGTCCCACGTGCCACCGTGGTGTGAGTTGATACTCGGCGTGAAAGATGAGCCAGTGCAGGGCAAAGAGGTTCCTCTGGAATGGACTGAGACATCTGGGGGACTCTTGGAATGGTGGTACCACCATGGAGTTCCTCTCGCCTTTCCTGTTGAGAGTGCCTCCTCTTTAGATGCGACGGGAACGCCGGGAAATCTTTCCCGTTGAAAGCAGGGAAAGGATCCCTCATCTCGAGCTACGAGGGGGAAACGGGGCTCCTCGGGATGTGGGCGGGACCATCGTGCTTCCTCTCGAGTGGACACGGGTATGTCGGTGAACTTCTTGAGTGGCAGCATGGGTGTGAAAGACCCTTTCGAAGTTCCAGAGGTTAGGTGTCATTAGTCTCCAGACGCCTCATCGGAAATAGGCCTCATCTCGCCTGGAAGGGAGAACTTCCTGGATTTTCTCGAGGTGCGGCAGGTGTTCTCGAGTTACGACGGGTACCACAGGGACCCGCCCTGATGGCCTCAGGAGAGGCCAGTCCCCATGCGAGTTGCTAGGGGGCCTCTCGGTATTCCTCTCCCGTCAATACCGGCGCCAAAAACCTTGTGTGGAGTCAGGGCCAGAACCGAGGATTCCTCTCAGGGGCTGCCATGGATCTTTGGGTACTTCTGGAGTCTCCCCAGGGGAGTCAGGCCTCGTCTCGAGTGGGGGCATGCACGTGCGCTTTCCTTCCAGGCTGTAGCAGCAATGTCACGCTTCCCGTCGCGTGGATCAAAGGATCTGTGGTTTTCCCTCGAGGCTTTCCCTCGAGGCTTTCCCACAGGGCTGTCCCACGTGCCACCGTGGTGTGAGTCGATCCTCGGCGTGAAAGATGAGCCAGTGCAGGGCAAAGAGGTTCCTCTGGAATGGACTGAGACATCTGGGGGACTCTTGGAATGGTGGTACGACCATGGAGTTCCTCTCGCCTTTCCTGTTGAGAGTGCCTCCTCTTGAGATGCGACGGGAACGCTGGGAATTCTTTCCCGTTGAAAGCAGGGAAAGGATCCCTCATCTCGAGCTACGAGGGGGAAACGGGGCTCCTCTGGATGTGGGCGGGACCATCGTGCTTCCTCTCGAGTGGAAACGGGTATGTCGGTGAACTTCTTGAGTTGCAGCATGGGTGTGAAAGACCCTTTCGAAGTTCCAGAGGTTAGGTGTCATTAGTCTCCAGACGCCTCATCGGAAATAGGCCTCATCTCGCCTGGAAGGGAGAACTTCCTGGATTTTCTCGAGGTGCGGCAGGTGTTCTCGAGTTACGACGGGTACCACAGGGACCCGCCCTGATGGCCTCAGGAGAGGCCAGTCCCCATGCGAGTTGCTAGGGGGCCTCTCGGTATTCCTCTCCCGTCAATACCGGCGCCAAAAACCTTGTGTGGAGTCAGGGCCAGAACCGAGGATTCCTCTCAGGGGCTGCCATGGATCTTTGGGTACTTCTGGAGTCTCCCCAGGGGAGTCAGGCCTCGTCTCGAGTGGGGGCATGCACGTGCGCTTTCCTTCCAGGCTGTAGCAGCAATGTCACGCTTCCCGTCGCGTGGATCAAAGGATCTGTGGTTTTCCCTCGAGGCTTTCCCTCGAGGCTTTCCCACAGGGCTGTCCCACGTGCCACCGTGGTGTGAGTCGATCCTCGGCGTGAAAGATGAGCCAGTGCAGGGCAAAGAGGTTCCTCTGGAATGGACTGAGACATCTGGGGGACTCTTGGAATGGTGGTACGACCATGGAGTTCCTCTCGCCTTTCCTGTTGAGAGTGCCTCCTCTTGAGTTGTGACTGGAACGCCGGGAATTCTTTCCCGTTGAAAGCAGGGAAAGGATCCCTCATCTCGAGCTACGAGGAGGAAACGAGGCTCCTCGGGATGTGGGAGGGAACATCGTGCTTCCTCTCGAGTGGAGACGGGTATGGCGGTGAACTTCTTGAGTTGCAGCAAGGGTGTGAAAGACCCTTTCGAAGTTCCAGAGTTTAGGTGTCATTAGTCTCCAGACGCCTCATCGGAAATAGGCCTCATCTAGCCTGGAAGGGAGAACTTCCTGTATTTTCTCGAGGTGCGGCAGGTGTTCTCGAGTTACGACGGGTACCACAGGGACCCGCCCTGATGGCCTCAGGAGAGGCCAGTCCCCATGCGAGTTGCTAGGGGGCCTCTCGGGATTCCTCTCCAGTCGATACCGGGGCCAAAAACCTTGTGTGGAGTCAGGGCCAGAACCGAGGATTCCTCTCACGGGCTGACATGGATCTTTGGGTACTTCTAGAGTCTCCTCAGGGGAGTCAGGCCTCGTCTCGAGTGGGGGCATGCACGTGCGCTTTCCTTCCAGGCTGTAGCAGCAATGTCACGCTTCCCGTCGCGTGGATCAAATGATCTGTGGTTTTCCCTCGAGGCTTTCCCTCGAGGCTTTCCCACAGGTCTGTCCCGTGTGCCACCGTGGTGTGAGTCGATCCTCGGCGTGAAAGATGAGCCAGTGCAGGGCAAAGAGGTTCCTCTGGAATGGACTGAGACATCTGGGGGACTCTTGGAATGGTGGTACGACCATGGAGTTCCTCTCGCCTTTCCTGTTGAGAGTGCCTCCTCTTGAGATGCGACGGGAACGCTGGGAATTCTTTCCCGTTGAAAGCAGGGAAAGGATCCCACATCTCGAGCTACGAGGGGGAAACGGGGCTCCTCTGGATGTGGGCGGGACCATCGTGCTTCCTCTCGAGTGGAGACGGGTATGGCGGTGAACTTCTTGAGTTGCAGCAAGGGTGTGAAAGACCCTTTCGAAGTTCCAGAGGTTACGTGTCAGTCTCCAGACGCCTCATCGGAAATAGACCTCATCTCGCCTGGAAGGGAGAACTTCCTGGATTATCTCGAGGTGCGGCAGGTGTTCTCGAGTTACGACTGGTACCACAGGGACCCGCCCTGATGGCCTCAGGAGAGGCCAGTCCCCATGCGTGTTGCTAGGGGGCCTCTCGGGATTCCTCTCCCGTCGATACTGGGGCCAAATACCTTGTGTGGAGTCAGGGCCGGAACCGAGGATTCCTCTCAGGGGCTGACATGGATCTTTGGGTCCTTCTGGAGTCTCCCCAGGGGAGTCAGGCCTCGTCTCGAGTGGGGGCATGGACGTGCGCTTTCCTTCCAGGCTGTAGCAGCAATGTCACGCTTCCCGTCGCGTGGATCAAAGTATCTGTGGTTTTCCCTCGAGGCTTTCCCTCGAGGCTTTCCCACAGGGATGTCCCACGTGCCACCGTGGTGTGAGTCGATCCTCGGCGTGAAAGATGAGCCAGTGCAGGGTAAAGAGGTTCCTCTGGAATGGACTGAGACATCTGGGGGACTCTTGGAATGGTGGTACGACAATGGAGTTCCTCTCGCCTTTCCTGTTGAGAGTGCCTCCCCTTGAGATGCGACGGGAACGCCGGGAATTCTTTCCCGTTGGAAGCAGGGAAAGGATCCCTCATCTCGAGCTACGAGGGGGAAACGGGGCTCCTCGGGATGTGGGCGGGACCATCGTGCTTCCTCTCGAGTGGACACGGGTATGTCGGTGAACTTCTTGAGTTGCAGCAAGGGTGTGAAAGACCCTTTCGAAGTTCCAGAGGTTAGGTGTCATTAGTCTCCAGACGCCTCATCGGAAATAGGCCTCATCTAGCCTGGAAGGGAGAACTTCCTGGATTTTCTCGAGGTGCGGCAGGTGTTCTCACGTTACGACGGGTACCACAGGGACCCGCCCTGATGGCCTCAGGAGAGGCCAGTCCCCATGCGAGTTGCTAGGGGGCCTCTCGGGATTCCTCTCCCGTCGATACCGGCGCCAAAAACCTTGTGTGGAGTCAGGGCCAGAACCGAGGATTCCTCTCAGGGGCTGCCATGGATCTTTGGGTACTTCTGGAGTCTCCCCAGGGGAGTCAGGCCTCGTCTCGAGTGGGGGCATGCACGTGCGCTTTCCTTCCAGGCTGTAGCAGCAATGTCACGCTTCCCGTCGCGTGGATCAAAGGATCTGTGGTTTTCCCTCGAGGCTTTCCCTCGAGGCTTTCCCACAGGGCTGTCCCACGTGCCACCGTGGTGTGAGTCGATCCTCGGCGTGAAAGATGAGCCAGTGCAGGGCAAAGAGGTTCCTCTGGAATGGACTGAGACATCTGGGGGACTCTTGGAATGGTGGTACGACCATGGAGTTCCTCTCGCCTTTCCTGTTGAGAGTGCCTCCTCTTGAGATGCGACGGGAATGCCGGGAATTCTTTCCCGTTGAAAGCAGGGAAAGGATCCCTCATCTCAAGCTACGAGGGGGAAACGGGGCTCCTCTGGATGTGGGCGGGACCATCGTGCTTCCTCTCGAGTGGACACGGGTATGGCGGTGAACTTCTTGAGTCGCAGCAAGGGTGTGAAAGACCCTTTCGAAGTTCCAGAGGTTAGGTGTCATTAGTCTCCAGACGCCTCATCGGAAATAGGCCTCATCTCGCCTGGAAGGGAGAACTTCCTGGATTTTCTCGAGTTGCGGCAGGTGTTCTCGAGTTACGACGGGGACCTCAGGGACCCGCCCTGGTGGCCTCAGGAGAGGCCAGTCCCCATGCGAGTTGCTAGGGGGCCTCTCGGGATTCCTCTCCCGTCGATACCGGGGCCACAAACCTTGTGTGGAGTCAGGGCTGGAACCGAGGATTCCTCTCAGGGGCTGACATGGATCTTTGGGTACTTTTGGAGTCTCCCCAGGGGAGTCAGGCCTCGTCTCGAGTGGGGGCATGCACGTGCGCTTTCCTTACAGGCTGTAGCAGCAATGTCACGCTTCCCGTGGCGTGGATCAAAGGATCTGTGGTTTTCCCTCGAGGCTTTCCCACAGGGCTGTCCCACGTGCCACCGTGGTGTGAGTCGATCCTCGGCGTGAAAGATGAGCCAGTGCAGGGCAAAGAGGTTCCTCTGGAATGGACTGAGACATCTGGGGGACTCTTGGAATGGTGGTACGACCATGGAGTTCCTCTCGCCTTTCCTGTTGAGAGTGCCTCCTCTTGAGAAGCGACGGGAACGCCGGGAATTCTTTCCCGTTGAAAGCAGGGAAAGGATCCCTCATTTCGAGCTCCGAGGGGGAAACGGGGCTCCTCTGGATGTGGGCGGGACCATCGTGCTTCCTCTCGAGTGGAGACGGGTATGGCGGTGAACTTCTTGAGTTGCAGCAAGGGTGTGAAAGACCCTTTCGAAGTCCCAGAGGTTAGGTGTCATTAGTCTCCAGACGCCTCATCGGAAATAGGCCTCATCTCGCCTGGAAGGGAGAACTTCCTGGATTTTCTCGAGTTGCGGCAGGTGTTCTCGAGTTACGACGGGGACCTCAGGGACCCGCCCTGGTGGCCTCAGGAGAGGCCAGTCCCCATGCGAGTTGCTAGGGGGCCTCTCGGGATTCCTCTCCCGTCGATACCGGGGTCAAAAACCTTGTGTGGAGTCAGGGCCGGAACCGAGGATTCCTCTCAGGGGCTGACATGGATCTTTGGGTACTTCTGGAGTCTCCCCAGGGGAGTCAGGCCTCGTCTCGAGTGGGGGCATGCACGTGCGCTTTCCTTCCAGGCTGTAGCAGCAATGTCACGCTTCCCGTCGCGTGGATCAAAGGATCTGTGGTTTTCCCTCGAGGCTTTCCCTCGAGGCTTTCCCACAGGGCTATCCCACTTCCCACCGTGGTGTGAGTCGATCTTCGGCGTGAAAGATGAGGCAGTGCAGGGCAAAGAGGTTCCTCTGGAATGGACTGAGACATCTGGGGGACTCTTGGAATGGTGGTAAGACCATGGAGTTCCTCTCGCCTTTCCTGTTGAGAGTGCCTCCTCTTGAGATGCGACGGGAACGCCGGGAATTCTTTCCCGTTGAAAGTAGGGAAAGGATCCTTCATCTCGAGCTACGAGGGGGAAACGGGGCTCCTCTGGATGTGGGCGGGACCATCGTGCTTCCTCTCGAGTGGAGATGGGTATGGCGGTGAACTTCTTGAGTTGCAGCAAGGGTGTGAAAGACCCTTTCGAAGTTCGAGAGGTTAGGTGTCATTAGTCTCCAGACGCCTCATCGGAAATAGGCCTCATCTCGCCTGGAAGGGAGAACTTCCTGGATTTTCTCGAGTTGCGGCAGGTGTTCTCGAGTTACGACGGGGACCTCAGGGACCCGCCCTGGTGGCCTCAGGAGAGGCCAGTCCCCATGCGAGGTGCTAGGGGGCCTCTCGGGATTCCTCTCCCGTCGATACCAAGGCCAAAAACCTTGTGTGGAGTCAGGGTCGGAACCGAGGATTCCTCTCAGGGCCTTATATGGATCTTTGGGTACTTCTGGAGTCTTGCCAGGGGAGACAGGCCTCGTCTCGAGTGGGGGCATGCACGTGCGCTTTCCTTCCAGGCTGTAGCAGCAATGTCACGCTTCCCGTCGCGTGGATCAAAGGATCTGTGGTTTTCCCTCGAGGCTTTCCCTCGAGGCTTTCCCACAGGGCTGTCCCACGTGCCTCCGTGGTGTGAGTCGATCCTCGGCGTGAAAGATGAGCCAGTGCAGGGCAAAGAGTTTCCTCTGGAATGGACTGAGACATCTGGGGGACTCTAGGAATGGTGGTACGACCATGGAGTTCCTCTCGCCTTTCCTGTTGAGAGTGCCTCCTCTTGAGATGCGACGGGAATGCCGGGAATTCTTTCCCGTTGAAAGCAGGGAAAGGATCCCAAATCTCGAGCTACGAGGGGGAAACGGGGCTCCTCTGGATGTGGGCGGGACCATCGTGCTTCCTCTCGAGTGGAGACGGGTATGGCGGTGAACTTCTTGAGTTGCAGCAAGGGTGTGAAAGACCCTTTCGAAGTTCCAGAGGTTAGGTGTCATTAGTCTCCGGACGACTCATCGGAAATAGGCCTCATCTCGCCTGGAAGGGAGAACTTCCTGGATTTTCTCGAGTTGCGGCAGGTGTTCTCGAGTTACGACGGGGACCTCAGGGACCCGCCCTGGTGGCCTCAGGAGAGGCCAGTCCCCATGCGAGGTGCTAGGGGGCCTCTCGGGATTCCTCTCCCGTCGATACCGTGGCCAAAAACCTTGTGTGGAGTCAGGGTCGGAACCGAGGATTCCTCTCAGGGGCTTATATGGATCTTAGGGTACTTCTGGAGTCTCGCCAGGGGAGACAGGCCTCGTCTCGAGTGGGGGCATGCACGTGCGCTTTCCTTCCAGGCTGTAGCAGCAATGTCACGCTTCCCGTCGCGTGCATCAAAGGATCTGTGGTTTTCCCTTGAGGCTTTCCCTCGAGGCTTTCCCACAGGGCTGTCCCACGTGCCTCCGTGGTGTGAGTCGATCCTCGGCATGAAAGATGAGCCAGTGCAGGGCAAAGAGGTTCCTCTGGAATGGACTGAGACATCTGGGGGACTCTTTGTATGGTGGTACGACCATGGAGTTCCTCTCGCCTTTCCTGTTGAGAGTGCCTCCTCTTGAGATGCGACGGGAACGCCGGGAATTCCTTCCCGTTGAAAGCAGGAAAGGATCCCTCATCTCGAGCTCCGAGAGGGAAACGGGGCTCCTCTGGATGTGGGCGGGACCATCGTGCTTCCTCTCGAGTGGAGACGGGTATGGCGGTGAACTTCTTGAGTTGCAGCAAGGGTGTGAAACACCCTTTCGAAATTCCAGAGGTTAGGTGTCATTAGTCTCCAGACGCCTCATCGGAAATAGGCCTCATCTCGCCTGGAAGGGAGAACTTCCTGGATTTTCTCGAGTTGCGGCAGGTGTTCTCGAGTTACGACGGGGACCTCAGGGACCCGCCCTGGTGGCCTCAGGAGAGGCCAGTCCCCATGCGAGGTGCTAGGGGGCCTCTCGGGATTCCTCTCCCGTCGATACCGGGGCCAAAAAGCTTGTGTGGAGTCAAGGCCGGAACCGAGGATTCCTCTCAGGGGCTGACATGGTTCTTTCGGTACTTCTGGAGTCTCCCCAGAGGAGTTAGGCCTCGAATCGAGTGGGGGCATGCACGTGCGCTTTCCTTCCAGGCTGTAGCAGCAATGTCACGCTTCCCGTGGCGTGTATCAAAGGATCTGTGGTTTTCCCTCGAGACTTTCCCACAGGGCTGTCCCACGTGCCACCGTGGTGTGAGTCGATCCTCGGCGTGAAAGATGAGCCAGTGCAGGGCAAAGAGGTTCCTCTGGAATGTACTGAGACATCTGGGGGACTCTTGGAATGGTGGTACGACCATGGAGTTCCTCTCGCCTTTCCTGTTGAGAGTGCCTCCTCTTGAGATGCGACAGGAACGCCGGGAATTCTTTCCCGTTGAAAGCAGGGAAAGGATCCCTCATCTCGAGCTACGAGGGGGAAACGGGGCTCCTCTGGATGTGGGCGGGACCATCGTGCTTCCTCTCGAGTGGACACGGGTATGGCGGTGAACTTCTTGAGTTGCAGCAAGGGTGTGAAAGACCCTTTCGAAGTTCCAGAGGTTAGGTGTCATTAGTCTCCAGACGCCTCATCGGAAATAGGCCTCATCTCGCCTGGAAGGGAGAACTTCCTGGATTTTCTCGAGTTGCGGCAGGTGTTCTCGAGTTACGACGGGGACCTCAGGGACCCGCCCTGGTGGCCTCAGGAGAGGCCAGTCCCCATGCGATGTGCTAGGGGGCCTCTCGGGATTCCTCTCCCGTCGATACCGGGGCCAAAAACCTTGTGTGGAGTCAGGGCCGGAACCGAGGATTCCTCAGGGGCTGACATGGATCTTTGGGTACTTCTGGAGTCTCCCCAGGGGAGTCAGGCCTCGTCTCCAGTGGGGGCATGCACGTGCGCTTTCCTTCCAGGCTGTAGCAGCAATGTCACGCATCCCGTCGCGTGGATCATAGGATCTGTGGTTTTCCCTCGAGGCTTTCCCTCGAGGCTTTCCCACAGGGCTGTCCCACGTGCCACCGTGGTGTGAGTCGATCCTCGGCGTGAAAGATGAGCCAGTGCAGGGCAAAGAGCTTCCTCTGGAATGGACTGAGACATCTGGGGGACTCTTGGAATGGTGGTACGACCATGGAGTTCCTCTCGCCTTTCCTGTTCAGAGTGCCTCCTCTTGAGATGCGACGGGAACGCCGGGAATTCTTTCCCGTTGAAAGCATGCAAAGGATCCCTCATCTCGAGCTACGAGGGGGAAACGGGGCTCCTCTGGATGTGGGCGGGACCATCCTGCTTCCTCTCGAGTGGAGACGGGTATGGAAGTGAACTTCTTGAGTTGCAGCAAGGGTGTGAAAGACCCTTTCGAAGTTCCAGAGGTTAGGTGTCATTAGTCTCCAGACGCCTCATCGGAAATAGGCCTCATCTCGCCTGGAAGGGAGAACTTCCTGGATTTTCTCGAGATGCGGCAGGTGTTCTCGAGTTACGACGGGGACCTCAGGGACCCGCCCTGGTGGCCTCAGGAGAGGCCAGTCCACATGCGAGTTGCTAGGGGGCCTCGCGGGATTCCTCTCCCGTCGATACCGGGGCCAAAAACCTTGTGTGGAGTCAGGGCCGGAAACGAGGATTCCTCTCAGGGGCTGACATGGATCTTTGGGTACTTCTGGAGTCTCCGCAGGGGATTCAGGCCTCGTCTCGAGTGGGGGCATGCACGTGCGTTTTCTTTCCAGGCTGTAGCAGCAATGTCACGCTTCCCGTCTCGTGGATCAAAGGATCTGTGGTTTTCCCTCGAGGCTTTCCCACAGGGCTGTCCCACGTTCCACCGTGGTGTGAGTCGATCCTCGGCGTGAAAGATGAGCCAGTGCAGGGCACAGAGGTTCCTCTGGAATGGACTGAGACATCTGGGGGACTCTTGGAATGGTGGTACGACCATGGAGTTCCTCTCGCCTTTCCTGTTGAGAGTGCCTCCTCTTGAGATGCGACGGGAACGCCGGGAATTCTTTCCCGTTGAAAGCAGGGAAAGGATCCCTCATCTCGAGCTACGAGGGGGAAACGGGGCTCCTCTGGATGTGGGCAGGACCATCGTGCTTCCTCTCGAGTGGAGACGGGTATGGCGGTGAACTTCTTGAGTTGCAGCAAGGGTGTGAAAGACCCTTTCGAAGTCCCAGAGGTTAGGTGTCATTAGTCTCCAGACGCCTCATCGGAAATAGGCCTCATCTCGCCTGGAAGGGAGAACTTCCTGGATTTTCTCGAGTTGCGGCAGGTGTTCTCGAGTTACGACGGGGACCTCAGGGACCCGCCCTGGTGGCCTCAGGAGAGGCCAGTCCCTAGGCGAGTTGCTAGGGGGCCTCTCGGGATTCCTCTCCCGTTGATACCGGGGCCAAAAACCTTGTGTGGAGTCAGGGCCGGAACTGAGGATTCCTCTCAGGGGCTGACATGGATCTTTGGGTACTTCTGGAGTCTCCCCAGGGGAGTCAGGCCTCGTCTCGAGTGGGGGCATGCACGTGCGCTTTCCTTCCAGGCTGTAGCAGCAATGTCACGCTTCCCGTCGCGTGGATCAAAGGATCTGTGGTTTTCCCTCGAGGCTTTCCCTCGAGGCTTTCCCACAGGGCTGTCCCACGTGCCACCGTGGTGTGAGTCGATCCTCGGCATGAAAGATGAGCCAGTGCAGGGCAAAGAGGTTCCTCTGGAATGGACTGAGACATCTGGGGGACTCTTGGAATGGTGGTACGACCATGGAGTTCCTCTCGCCTTTCCTGTTGAGAGTGCCTCCTCTTGAGATGCGACGGGAACGCCGGGAATTCTTTCCCGTTGAAAGCAGGGAGAGGATCCCTCATCTCGAGCTACGAGGGGGAAACGGGGCTCCTCTGGATGTGGGCGGGACCATCGTGCTTCCTCTCTAGTGGAGACGGGTATTGCCGGGGTCCAGCCCCGGTGGATCCAGGGAATTCGAAGGGTGGACGGCGTTGGCGTGGAAAGACTTGTTTATTTATTAATATAAGATTAGATTAAGAAACTGTAGTGCAGTAGGAAGATTAAGTGGAGAAAGAGGGCTGAATAGCTTGGTTTACGCGGAAGACCAATAAAATTCCAGACAAGGAATTTGCACCATCTACGTTGGGCCACCGGTGCCCGCTTGAATATCTAAGGGTGCCTCGCCTTAAGCTCCCTTTCTCGCGGATCTTAATAACCAGGGCAAATAAGTAGACCTGGCGAGCCTCCGCGCCCCAGATGGAAATTCAGCCTGAAATTAAAGTAAAGAGCAGAGGGAAGAAAAGGGAGAGAAAAAGAGAGAGAGAGAGAGACACGGGGGGAGCCAGATTCCCAAGAAACCAGGCCGAGACTAGTCCAAGAAACTGGTCTGAGAATCTGGTCCCGTCCTTTATTGTTCAGAAGGCCTTTTATACTTTTGATAAAACATGGAGATCAATGGGTAACACAAAGTTATGCAGCGTTAGCAGTCCAGACTCTTATCAAAACCAGGCTTTTCTCTCTGCATACCTAATTGTATACACAAGTCTTAGGTAATTTACATCATCTTCCAACCAAAAGGGCCAATTAACATTTTACAGCCTTTTTTCTGATAAGGGTTTGTCAACCACAAGACTTATTTGTGTTGATCTTCCCAAGGTCTGGTGCCACTCTCGGAAAGCACTAAAGAAAGTTACATTCTTAGACAGCAAGGATACAGCAACTTATAACAAGTAGAGGGAGTGCAGTGATTTATAGCAAAAGAGAAGCAATTAACTCAAAAGTCTAGTGTTGCTAACATCAAAACTACTATGTATCTTTTTCTACATCCTGCTTACATTAACATCCTTCCAGGTGCCTAAAAGATAAAGAATAAGGAGGTCTGGCAGCAATCCTTGAGTCAACAGTGAAAACCCTCTACCAATATAATTTTTAACTCTTTAGAAAAGGCTCTGTATCTTTAAGATGCTTTTAAGCTTTGTGCCTCCCGCGGTTGGGGGGCTGTAAGCAATTCACAAGCTGTAAGCTTTGTGCCTCTCGCGGTTGGGGGGCTGTAAGCAATTCACAAGCTGTAAGAGGTCTGGGGAACCTGTTAGGCAGACTAGAGAGCTATCAGAGGGGTTTAACTGAAACATCCCTTTCAAATGCAGAAGACTAAAACCCTGAATTGACTTTTTTCCAGAGAATATCAGAAAAGTGGAAAAGCAGAGCACAAAAGCCGGCAGATTTTTGCTGGGGTACATGCTTAGGAATATCCAGAGGGGTCCCTGAAGTCTGAGCACGCCTTGCGTATGTCAGCTTCCTTCCTCATGACCTTGTCACGGGCGGGATTCCTCACACTGGCTTCCGGCAACTCCCCCTTCTTTATTAGTTTTTTAAAAAAATTAGGTGCAGTTCAGTCGCGAGATTCCGAATGCTCTGCCGAAGAGTCCTGACAACACAAGGAAGCACGATTACAAGGAACAGGATTATGGCACCCACAGCAGCATAGCTAGAGACAGTAGTCAGAAGAGTTTTTCCAGAAATGAAGTCAGAGAAGGTGTGGAAAAAGTCATTGGCTTCTCCTGTGGCGGTAAAATCTAATCGGGAGTGTTCCAAGGTCTGAATCTGATTATGAAGTTTCCCTAAATCTAAACTAATATCTGAGCTGTTCCAGACACCTAAAATATGATTTTTGACCCTCTCCCATTTAAAATCTGTCTCATTTACTTTCAGGGATGTAACACATATCCACCGGTAATCGGCATGACATGAAAGAGCCAATTTCATTTTCAGACTCTGTAATTCATTCCCAATATGCATTACTGCTTCTTCTAAGGCATCAATCCTTATTTCTAGCTTCCTATCTATAATTTCCTGGGTTGCCAGCGTTAGAGAAACATTTTTGGATACGGTGTCAACATATTGGGCAGTATACACTTGTTGAGACAATGATAATGCCGCCACAGTAACAGAAGTAATTGCGGTTATCAAAGCTGATATTCCCAAAACAAGTAAGCCCACAAACCGTCGTGTTCGCATTAAATCTTGTAGCTGTTGCAGTACAGCTAGGCCATGGTTATCATACCAATACGTGGCTACAGTTACAGGTACCATGAGATAGGGCGGACGTTTTAAAACCATGAAAGAGCAAACTTTATATTGAGGAGTTAAACAGGATGAAAGCATACATTGTTCACAAGACACTACATGGGGTCCACCTGTATAATTCAATTGTATGTTAAGTCTTTCAGAATCATTAGTGAAAAGAAAAACATAAGGAGAGAGTAGACAAGCTAAAATAGAGTAAATAGAGGTATTTTTTGGTCGGATTAAAATAATAGGGGCGGTAGCCGCAAGGGCTCTCCAAATTTCTGGCTGCCAAAAGGTTTTACCTCTAGTTATATAAGACAGCATAGGGGGAACAAATTGGTTATGATGCCGTCTGGTGGCAACTAACGGCCAAGAAATTGAATATTCTTTCCAATTATCCAATCTATTGATAAAGTCATCGTCAGACTCAGGGTCTTGACCTGGATTTGGGTTGCTCCAGTCCTGAATCGCACAATTTCTTCCTCCCGGCATATTGTAATCTACTCTCGAATTATAAATACAAGATTTCCAAATCGGATATCCTGAATGATCATCTATAGTTTTCCAAATAACATCTGAGGGAGCAACATCATCACAATTTGGATATTCTGATGGAGTTTTGAGAGACAAAGACTTATAGGGGCCAAGGACCCCAGGCATACGGGCTCGTAATATCCAAGCAGACCGATCCCCTATAGATGCAAATTTAGAGGTTGGGGAATCTGTCATAACTGCTTTTGTGGAGGCTCCAACGCATCCTGTCTTGGTAAAGAAGTCTCCTGTAAGGCCAGGAGGAAAATTAAAGCAGACAGGAAAATCATCTGCTAGTCCTTTAAAGGTATAATTGAAATTAATAGGGTATTGGTCTTTTGTATAGGAAGTATAAGATCCTCCCAAAAGGCGAGGCTGGTCTGTACTAACTCGTATGGGGTCACTGTTCCAAGTAACAACTTGGAAAGTTGGAGGATCCGGGAGAAACGCCCAATATTTGGTTGGAATGGGAGCAGCGCTTACCTGGCAAGAGAGCAAGGCAAGCATGGCAATAAACACCTTTTCAGGAGAGACTGACGATCCCTGTAGGGTAGCTATCCCCTGTGCCTGGCGACAGAGAGCTTTAATCTGTCCCCAGGTGGGCAAGGAGGCTTGTTGGGTTGACTGAGCTGGGCGTCCTAATGGATTCCTGCGAGGCAAAAAATCAGGGGGTGCAATATCCTGTATCTGAAGTCGTGACATCTGTCCAGTGGGTGGCTCCGATCCGCGCCTATCCGGGATCTCCAATGTCAGCTGTCCTGGGGTCAGCGGCGTTTCCCGTGCTGGCGGAGGGAGCGGGGGAAGAGGGAGTTTCTTCCTTTTTAGAGATCGCGGTGGCGGGGGATTCTGGTATCCGGGGAGCTGAGACATGGCGAATTAGTCTGTCTGGAACCCAAATCGGAGCGTCCGCGTCCTGTGGAAAAACACAAGCATACCCTCGCCCATTGGTTAATAAGGGGTCAGGACCTTTCCATTGTCCGGAAAGAAGGTCCCTCCATTTTACTAATGGTTTTGCATTCAATTGCTCTGGGCACCAATGGCGAAGCATTGCAGTGTTTCCGGATGAATCAGCATTTAAGTTATTTATTACGAAAAGAGCATGTTGCAAAATCTGATGGGGGGAACTATATTTAAATTCCCCTTCTTTTAGTTTTTGAATATGGATTTTCAGTGTTTGATGTGCTCTTTCCACAATGGCTTGTCCTTGTGGGTTATAAGGGATGCCGGTGTTATGTTTAATTTGAAATCTTGTACAGAATTGCTGAAAAGATTTAGAAGTGTAAGCAGGAGCATTATCAGTTTTTAAAGCTTTTGGCAAGCCCAGATAGGAAAAGCATGTAAAAAGATGTTGTATTACATCTTTAACTGCTTCCCCTGTACGAGCAGTGGCAATAATAACATGAGAGAAGGTATCTACAGTTACATGAACAAAAGACAGTTTTCCAAATGAAGAGACATGGGTTACATCCATTTGCCAGAGTGCATTAGGTTTGAGACCGCGAGGGTTAACTCCCAGAGGCAAAGCATTCACGGTAGTAGGACAATGTGAACAAGAACGAACAATCTCTCGGGCAGATTCTCGAGGAATTTGAAACTGGTATCGTAAGGCAGTGGCATTTTGGTGATGAAGTGAGTGAGAAGCTCGAGCTTCTTCAAAAACAGAAGCCACTGAAATCCTGGTTAACGAATCTGCCAATTCATTGAGAGCATTTAAAGGGCCAGGCAGGCCGGAATGAGCCCGAATGTGGCCGATAAAGAACGCCCGATTTCTTTTCCATATTTGCTGCTGCAGTTTAGTTAACAAATGGAAGATAGCAGTTTTGTTTTCAGGCAAAACTGCAGTCTCAATGTGTGGAAACAGCCTGACCACATACTGAGAGTCAGAATAAAGGTTAAATTCTTTCTCCGCAAACATAACAAAGGCCTCAATAACAGCTGTGATTTCAGCCCTTTGAGCTGAAGTTTCTTGTGTTTCCAAAAGTTTTTGATGATCTCTTGTGACTATAGAGGCTCTACCGTTAGCCGATCCATCAGTAAAGACTACCTGAGCATCTGAAATAGGGAACTGTTTACACCGGACAGGAAAAATAACTGGATGGTTAGACATAAAATTTAGTAAAACATGCGAGGGTAAATGATGCAAAATTTGACCACAGTAATTCCCTATGGCAATCTGCCAGTCTTCATCAAACATTAAAAGAGCATCAAGCTGCTCCTTATTATATGGAATTACAATCTCTGATGGCTCTTTACCAAACAATTCAATGCTCCGCTTCCTTCCTTTTAGCATTAATGTGGCAATTAAACCAGGATAAGAAGCCACGACTTTTTTAGCTTGGATAGGAAGATGGATCCATTCTAAAGGGCCGCGTTGCCACAGAACTCCCGTAGGCGCCGTTGGAGTAGCTAGGCAAAGGAACTGCCACGTCATCGTCAAATCAATTCTTTTTACATAGCTATTTGATAAGGCTGCTTCTACTTTGCCTAGGGCTTCTTGAGCCTCAGCTGTTAATTGTCTTTTTGAGGTTGGATCAGGATCCCCGCGTAAAGTGTTAAAAAGAGGTTTTAATTCGGCAGTGGTTAATTTTAAATATGGTCTAATCCAATTAATATCACCTAAGAGTTTTTGATAATCATTTAAAGTAATAAGATGGTCTTTTCTCAATTGCAGCGGGGTATGAGTCACCGTTTCCGAATTTATGACTCTTCCTAAGTAAGTTATGGGCGGATTGATTTGAATTTTTTCTGGGGCAATTTTTAGGCCTCTGTCTGTCAATGCCTGGGTCAGGTCCTGGAGCACAGTCTGCAGGTGAACTCTATCAGGATGAGCTATTAAAATATCATCCATATAGTGAATCATATACACGTGTTCATATTTAGCCCTAGTATCTTCTAGAGCGGCATTAACAAATTTTTGGCATAAAGTAGGGCTATTTTTCATTCCCTGAGGCAGAACCTTCCACTGAAACCGTAAATAAGGCTGTTTAAGATTTTCTGATGGCAGACTAAAGGCAAATCGCTTTTTATCCTCAGGATTTAAGGGAATAGTGAAAAAACAATCTTGTAAATCAATAACAATTATATTATATCCCTCTGGAACGGCTACTGGGGAAGGGAGCCCAGGCTGTAAGGCCCCCATGTCCTCCATGGTGGCATTAATAGCTCTCAAATCCTGTAAAAGTCGCCATTTACCAGATTTTTTCTTAATGACAAAAATAGGAGTGTTCCAGGGGCTATTGGAGGGCTCAATATGTCCCAATTCTAATTGTTCAAAGATTAATGCTTTAGCTGCCAATAATTTTTCCTTATGCAGAGGCCACTGTTCTACCCACACCGGATCTTGAGATTTCCATGTGATGGGGTCGGCAGCAAAAACAATGGCCTCAATTATAAATTTGGATATCCCAATCCAGCACGTAGCTTGCGAGGAGTTGGGCAAATTGGCTCAATTATTCCTGTCTGTTGTTTACCCAATCCTTTTGATGGATCATAGCCCATCTGCAACATCTGAGAGGTCACTTTATCATCAGGGCTAAAAAGTAACACTCCCATTTGAGATAGCACGTCCCTCCCCCACAGGGTAAGGGGGAGCGAAGGAACGACATAAGGTTGGAAAGTTCCACGGGTATCCTCAAATTGCCAATCTAAAATTTTTGCACTTTTGGCTATTGTGGGGGCTCTTCCTATCCCCACCAAGTTATTTTCAGTAGTATGTGTGGGCCAGGAGCTGGGCCAGTCTTTTCCTGAAATGCAAGAAACATCTGCTCCTGTGTCTAATAACCCCACAATAGACTTGCCATTAATCAGGATAGTCTTCATAGGACGTTTCTGAGTAATTTCTGTTATCCAAAAAACCATATCACTAGACCCAAATCCTTTATCCTGCCTTTCATTTTGAGTAGCTGTGCGCCCAATTGCAGTGTGGTAAGGCAAAAGCAAAAGTTGGGCTATTCTTTGTCCCTGATGTATTTGGAAAGTTTTAGTTGGGGGTGAAATCATTATCTGGATTTCTCCTGTATAATCTGAGTCAATTACTCCAGGGATGATTGTGAGACCTTGCATAGCTAAGGAACTTCTGCCTAGTATAATTCCTACTAAACCTGTTGGTAATGGGCCTTTAACTCCTGTAGGTATTTTTACAGTGGGGCTATCTGGTGTTAATATTGCTGAGGTGGTGGAACTGAGGTCCAGTCCTGCGCTGCCTGGGGTTGCTCTGATGAGTTCTGCGATGGGACGAAGGGAATGAATGGGTTCAGTGAGGCTGCCCCAATTGTTGTCGGGGCCTGAGGCTGGCCCCTCAATCCGTTTCCCGACTGCTGGTCGGGGCCCAAAAAGGCTCCATTTCTATGGAATTGTGACCTACATTCTTTTGCCCAGTGATATCCTTTTTGACAACGAGGGCAGAGAGATCTAGGGAGATTAGTAGGCACAGCCGGGGAGGGAGAATTCGGCAGAGAAGAACCGGCTGCTTTTTGGGGACAAGCTCGCATAAGGTGCCCTTCCCGTCCGCAAGAGAAGCAGGCCTTGGATAAACCAATATTCTGGCCTGGACTACTGGAATGACTCTTTGACGGGTTATTTCTATTTGTAAAAAAGGACTGTACTGCCTGCTGGTAAGAATTTCCCTTTATGGCTGCAGCTATGGCAACGCCCTGCATCATCGCTGGTCCTACATCTGCACATTGCCTGATATAATCTATTATTTCCCCAGTTTTTTTAATAGGACGTAAAATGGCCTGGCAGGTAGAATTAGCATTTTCAAATGCCAGTTGTTTTATCAATATACTAGCTGCCTCAGTGTTGGAAATTACTCTGTTGACTGCCTCTGCAAGTCTTGATATAAAGTCTTCATATGGCTCTTCTGGTTTTTGTTTAACATTTGAGAAGGAAGAGGTAGATTCTTTCCCTTCAGGCAACAAACGCCAAGCCCCAAGGGCGCAGGCGGTTACTTGATCTAAAGTGGTTTTATCTAATCCCATTTGATCTCTAAGTGTTCCAAAATCATTAGTCCCTGCCAACATATTTTTTATAATATATCTTGGGCCATATTTTTGGTTAGCATCAGCCTGTTTTTGGGCTAGATCTTCATATTCAGTTCTCCAAAGTACATATTGACCTCCAGACAGACAAGCTTTAGCGACTGTCTTCCAGTCATGGGGTGTCATCCATCTGCCCGCTAAAGCTTCCACCAATGATACAGTGTACGGGGCTTTAGGCCCATACAAAGCACAAGCCTGTTTGAGTTCTTTAATCATTTTCATTGGAATGGGTTCCCAGTGGGGGGCTGTTCTCCCACCACTTCCACCAAATATTATGGGGAAACAAGCCTCAAGGTGGGGATCAAGTTCATCATCTGGGCTAGAGAAAACTCTTCTTCGGGGAGCTTCTAGTGGAGGCCCCTCACCCTTATAGGGAGGGGGGGGCAAGGGGTGTCCTATGTCACTTTCTTCGTACTTTGGGAATTTTTTATCCGTTCTGTGTTTAGGTCTTACGGATGTTTTATCTGGGGAATCTGGCCTTAAACTCTCAGGTGCATATAATCTGATGGGGGACATTTGTCTTGAGCCTCTGGAAGCAGAAGGCTTAATTAAGGAAATTTCTCTTGAATTTGTGGAAGCAGGTGGTCTGGTTGGGGAAGTTTTTATTAAGCTCTTTGGAGCAGATAATCTAATTGGAGAAGTTTCTCTTAAACTCCTTGGAGCATCTTTATTTAATAAAGACCAGTCCTCATCAGAATGATCTTGACTTACTTCCTCTTCCAAATCTTCCTCATCTGAAAGCTGCTCTTTTTTGTCATCTCTATCTATTACCTTTTCTTGGGCAGTCATTGCAGCTATCATTTGACTCAACTGCCGATAGTTAGGTGTAGCCTCCTTTTCATCACTCTCCTCTTCGATAGATACCTTTTTCTCTGCACTTTCCTCTTTAAGATGTACCTTTTCAGATTCAGGGGCAGGGTCTAGAGCGTCCCTAATTATATTCCATAAGGAAAAGGCGTCAGTAGGCACCTTTTGTGAGCCATGTTCAGCATGGTAAGTTTTTAGTTGTTTTCCTACTCTCTCCCAGGTGTCTAAGTTAACAGTGCCTTCTTCTGGAAACCAGGGACACTGTTCTTGTACAAAGGAAAAAAATGAATGAATATTGGATTTTTTAACTTTAATTCCTCGTTTAGTTAGTAACTGCAAGATTACTCCTGTAAAAAGCTGTCTTTCTTTTGATTCACTGTTACCCATGTCAGAAAATTAAGTCTTATAGAAAAGTCTACCTCAACAAAAAGGTTTTACCTTTGGCGAGGGGGGTTTTGTTTTCAACCCTAAGATAGCAGGTTTCTTTTCAACCACTAGAGCACCAGGTTTCTCTTAAACCCTTGAACACTTCCCACTCCTCCTCACCCTGTCTATCCTACAGGGGGGTCCGCGGCACCCTGAGTGGGGTCCTAGCCGTCCCGAACACTCAACACTGGGGGAGTACCCGAAAGTACTCCGGGGGGAGTGATTAAGTCACTCCGGGGGGGAGCAACAGAGAGTGCTCCGGGGGGAGCAACAGAGAGTGCTCCGGGGGGAGCTACAGAGAGTGCTCCGGGGGGAGCTTTTGCTCCGAGGAACCTACCTTCGAATAGCCTGTTCCGGGCGCCACTTGCCGGGGTCCAGCCCCGGTGGATCCAGGGAATTCGAAGGGTGGACGGCGTTGGCGTGGAAAGACTTGTTTATTTATTAATATAAGATTAGATTAAGAAACTGTAGTGCAGTAGGAAGATTAAGTGGAGAAAGAGGGCTGAATAGCTTGGTTTACGCGGAAGACCAATAAAATTCCAGACAAGGAATTTGCACCATCTACGTTGGGCCACCGGTGCCCGCTTGAATATCTAAGGGTGCCTCGCCTTAAGCTCCCTTTCTCGCGGATCTTAATAACCAGGGCAAATAAGTAGACCTGGCGAGCCTCCGCGCCCCAGATGGAAATTCAGCCTGAAATTAAAGTAAAGAGCAGAGGGAAGAAAAGGGAGAGAAAAAGAGAGAGAGAGAGAGACACGGGGGGAGCCAGATTCCCAAGACACCAGGCCGAGACTAGTCCGAGAAACTGGTCTGAGAATCTGGTCCCGTCCTTTATTGTTCAGAAGGCCTTTTATACTTTTGATAAAACATGGAGATCAATGGGTAACACAAAGTTATGCAGCGTTAGCAGTCCAGACTCTTATCAAAACCAGGCTTTTCTCTCTGCATACCTAATTGTATACACAAGTCTTAGGTAATTTACATCATCTTCCAACCAAAAGGGCCAATTAACATTTTACAGCCTTTTTTCTGATAAGGGTTTGTCAACCACAAGACTTATTTGTGTTGATCTTCCCAAGGTCTGGTGCCACTCTCGGAAAGCACTAAAGAAAGTTACATTCTTAGACAGCAAGGATACAGCAACTTATAACAAGTAGAGGGAGTGCAGTGATTTATAGCAAAAGAGAAGCAATTAACTCAAAAGTCTAGTGTTGCTAACATCAAAACTACTATGTATCTTTTTCTACATCCTGCTTACATTAACATCCTTCCAGGTGCCTAAAAGATAAAGAATAAGGAGGTCTGGCAGCAATCCTTGAGTCAACAGTGAAAACCCTCTACCAATATAATTTTTAACTCTTTAGAAAAGGCTCTGTATCTTTAAGATGCTTTTAAGCTTTGTGCCTCCCGCGGTTGGAGGGCTATAAGCAATTCACAAGCTGTAAGCTTTGTGCCTCTCGCGGTTGGGGGGCTGTAAGCAATTCACAAGCTGTAAGAGGTCTGGGGAACCTGTTAGGCAGACTAGAGAGCTATCAGAGGGGTTTAACTGAAACATCCCTTTCAAATGCAGAAGACTAAAACCCTGAATTGACTTTTTTCCAGAGAATATCAGAAAAGTGGAAAAGCAGAGCACAAAAGCCAGCAGATTTTTGCTGGGGTACATGCTTAGGAATATCCAGAGGGGTCCCTGAAGTCTGAGCACGCCTTGCGTATGTCAGCTTCCTTCCTCATGACCTTGTCACGGGCGGGATTCCTCACACTGGCTTCCGGCAGGGTATGGTGGTGAACTTCTTGAGTTGCAGCAAGGCTGTGAAAGACCCTTTCGAAGTTCCAGAGGTAAGGTGTCATTAGTCTCCAGACGCCTCATCGGAAATAGGCCTCATCTCGCCTGGAAGGGAGAACTTCCTGGATTTTCTCGAGTTGCGGCAGGTGTTCTCGAGTTACGACGGGGACCTCAGGGACCCGCCCTGGTGGCCTCAGGAGAGGCCAGTCCCTATGCGAGTTGCTAGGGGGCCTCTCGGGATTCCTCTCACGTCGATACCGGGGCCAAAAACCTTGTGTGGAGTCAGGGCCGGAACCGAGGATTCCTCTCAGGGGCTGACATGGATCTTTGGGTACTTCTGGAGTCTCCCCAGGGGAGTCAGGCCTCGTCTCGAGTGGGGGCATGCACGTGCACTTTCCTTCCAGGCTGTAGCAGCAATGTCACGCTTCCCGTCGCGTGGATCAAATGATCTGCGGTTTTCCCTCGAGGCTTTCCCTCGAGGCTTTCCCACAGGGCTGTCCCATGTGACACCGTGGTGTGAGTCGATTCTCGGCGTGAAAAATGAGCCAGTGCAGGGCAAAGAGGTTCCTCTGGAATGGACTGAGACATCTGGGGGACTCTTGGAATGGTGGTACGACCATGGAGTTCCTCTCGCCTTTCCTGTTGAGAGTGCCTCCTCTTGAGATGCGACGGGAACGCCGGGAATTCTTTCCCGTTGAAAGCAGGGAAAGGATCCCTCATCTCGAGCTACGAGGGGGAAACGGGGCTCCTCTGGATGTGGGCGGGACCATCGTGCTTCCTCTCGAGTGGAGACGGGTATGGCGGTGAACTTCTTGAGTTGCAGCAAGGGTGTGAAAGACCCTTTCGAAGTTCCAGAGGTTAGGTGTCATTAGTCTCCAGACGCCTCATCGGAAATAGGCCTCATCTCGCCTGGAAGGGAGAACTTCCTGGATTTTCTCGAGTTGCGGCAGGTGTTCTCAAGTTACGACGGGGACCTCAGGGACCCGCCCTGGTGGCCTCAGGAGAGGCCAGTCCCCATGCGAGTTGTTAGGGGGCCTCTCGGGATTCCTCTCCCGTCGATACCGGGGCCAAAAACCTTGTGTGGAGTCAGGGCCGGAACCGAGGATTCCTCTCAGGGGCTTACATGGATCTTTGGGTACTTCTGGAGTCTCCCCAGGGGAGTCAGGCCTCGTCTCTAGTGGGGGCATGCACGTGTGCTTTCCTTCCAGGCTTTAGGAGCAATGTCACGCTTCCCGTCGCGTGGATCAAAGGATCTGTGGTTTTCCCTCGAGGCTTTCCCTCGAGGCTTTCCCACAGGGCTGTCCCACGTGCCACCGTGGTGTGAGTCGATCCTCGGCGTGAAAGATGAGCCAGTGCAGGGCAAAGAGGTTCCTCTGGAATGGACTGAGACATCTGGGGGACTCTTGGAATGGTGGTACGACCATGGAGTTCCTCTCGCCTTTCCTGTTGAGAGTGCCTCCTCTTGAGATGCGACGGGAACGCCGGGAATTCTTTCCCGTTGAAAGCAGGGAAAGGATCCCTCATCTCGAGCTACGAGGGGGAAACGGGGCTCCTCTGGATGTGGGCGGGACCATCGTGCTTCCTCTCGAGTGGAGACGGGTATGGCGGTGAACTTCTTGAGTTGCAGCAAGGGTGTGAAAGACCCTTTCGAAGTTCCAGAGGTTAGGTGTCATTAGTCTCCAGAGGCCTCATCGGAAATAGGCCTCATCTCGCCTGGAAGGGAGAACTTCCTGGATTTTCTCGAGTTGCGGCAGGTGTTCTCGAGTTACGACGGGGACCTCAGGGACCCGCCCTGGTGGCCTCAGGAGAGGCCAGTCCCCATGCGAGTTGCTAGGGGGCCTCTCGGGATTCCTCTCCCGTCGATACCGGGGCCAAAAACCTTGTGTGGAGTCAGGGCCGGAACCGAGGATTCCTCTCAAGGGCTGACATGGATCTTTGGGTACTTCTGGAGTCTCCCCAGGGGAGTCAGGCCTCGTCTCGAGTGGGGGCATGCACGTGCGCTTTCCTTCCAGGCTGTAGCAGCAATGTCACGCTTCCCGTCGCGTGGATCAAAGGATCTGTGGTTTTCCCTCGAGGCTTTCCCTCGAGGCTTTCCCACAGGGCTGTCCCACGTGCCACCGTGTTGTGAGTCGATCCTAGGCGTGAAAGATGAGCCAGTGCAGGGCAAAGAGGTTCCTCTGGAATGGACTGAGACATCTGGGGGACTCTTGGAATGGTGGTACGACCATGGAGTTCCTCTCGCCTTTCCTGTTGAGAGTGCCTCCTCTTGAGATGCGACGGGAACGCCGGGAATACTTTCCCGTTGAAACCAGGGAAAGGATCCCTCATCTCGAGCTACGAGGGGGAAACGGGGCTCCTCTGGATGTGGGCGGGACCATCGTGCTTCCTCTCGAGTGGAGACGGGTATGGCGGTGAACTTCTTGAGTTGCAGCAAGGGTGTGAAAGACCCTTTCGAAGTTCCCGAGGTTTGGTGTCATTAGTCTCCAGACGCCTCATCGGAAATAGGCCTCATCTCGCCTGGAAGGGAGAACTTCCTGGATTTTCTCGAGTTGCGGCAGGTGTTCTCGAGTTACGACGGGGACCTCAGGGACCCGCCCTGGTGGCCTCAGGAGAGGCCAGTCCCCATGCGAGTTGCTAGGGGGCCTCTCGGGATTCCTCTCCCGTCGATACCGGGGCCAAAAAGCTTGTGTGGAGTCAGGGCCGGAACCGAGGATTCCTCTCAGGGGCTGACATGGATCTTTGGGTACTTCTGGAGTCTCCCCAGGGGAGTCAGGCCTCGTCTCGAGTGGGGGCATGCACGTGCGCTTTCCTTCCAGGCTGTAGCAGCAATGTCACGCTTCCCGTCGCGTGGATCAAAGGATCTGTGGTTTTCCCTCGAGGCTTTCCCTCGAGGCTTTCCCACAGGGCTGTCCCACGTGCCACCGTGTTGTGAGTCGATCCTCGGCGTGAAAGATGAGCCAGTGCAGGGCAAAGAGGTTCCTCTGGAATGGACTGAGACATCTGGGGGACTCTTGGACTGGTGGTACGACCATGGAGTTCCTCTCGCCTTTCCTGTTGAGAGTGCCTCCTCTTGAGATGCGACGGGAACGCCGGGAATTCTTTCCCGTTGAAAGCAGGGAAAGGATCCCTCATCTCGAGCTCCGAGGGGGAAACGGGGCTCCTCTGGATGTGGGCGGGTCCATCGTGCTTCCTCTCGAGTGGAGACGGGTATGGCGGTGAACTTCTTGAGTTGCAGCAAGGGTGTGAAAGACCCTTTCGAAGTTCCAGAGGTTAGGTGTCATTAGTCTCCAGACGCCTCATCGGAAATAGGCCTCATCTCGCCTGGAAGGGAGAACTTCCTGGATTTTCTCGAGTTGCGGCAGGTGTTCTCGAGTTACGACGGGGACCTCAGGGACCCGCCCTGGTGGCCTCAGGAGAGGCCAGTCCCCATGCGAGTTGCTAGGGGGCCTCTCGAGATTCCTCTCCCGTTGATACCAGGGCCAAAAACCTTGTGTGGAGTCAGGGCCGGAACCGAGGATTTCTCTCAGGGGCTGACATGGATCTTTGGGTACTTCTGCAGTCTCCCCAAGGGAGTCAGGCCACGTCTCGAGTGGGGGCATGCACGTGCGCTTTCCTTCCAGGCTGTAGCAGCAATGTCACGCTTCCCGTCGCGTGGATCAAAGGATCTGTGGTTTTCCCTCGAGGCTTTCCCTCGAGGCTTTCCCACAGGGATGTCCCACGTGCCACCGTGGTGTGAGTCGATCCTCGGCGTGAAAGATGAGCCAGTGCAGGGCAAAGAGGTTCCTCTGGAATGGACTGAGACATCTGGGGGACTCTTGGAATGGTGGTACGACCATGGAGTTCCTCTCGCCTTTCCTGTTGAGAGTGCCTCCTCTTGAGATGCGACGGGAACGCCGGGAATTCTTTCCCGTTGAAAGCAGGGAAAGGATCCCTCATCTCGAGCTACGAGGGGGAAACGGGACTCCTCTGGATGTGGGCGGGACCATCGTGCTTCCTCCCGAGTGGAGGCGGGTATGGCGGTGAACTTCTTGAGTTGCAGCAAGGGTGTGAAAGACCCTTTCGAAGTTCCAGAAGTTAGGTGTCATTTATCTCCAGACGCCTCATCGGAAATAGGCCTCATCTCGCCTGGAAGGGAGAACTTCCTGGATTTTCTCGAGTTGCGGCAGGTGTTCTCGAGTTACGACGGGGACCTCAGGGACCCGCCCTGGTGGCCTCAGGAGAGGCCAGTCCCCATGCGAGTTGCTAGGGGGCCTCTCGGGATTCCTCTCCCGTCGATACCGGGGCCAAAAGAATTTTTTGGAGTCAGGGCCGGAACCGAGGATTCCTCTCAGGGGCTGACATGGATCTTTGGGTACTTCTGGAGTGTCCCCAAGGGAGTCAGGCCTCGTCTCGAGTCGGGGCATGCACGTGCGCTTTCCTTCCAGGCTGTAGCAGCAATGTCACGCTTCCCGTGGCGTGGATCAAAGGATCTGTGGTTTTCCCTCGAGGCTTTCCCTCGAGGCTTTCCCACAGGGCTCTCCCACGTGCCACCGTGGTGTGAGTCGATCCTCGGCGTGAAAGATGAGCCAGTGCAGGGCAAAGAGTTTCCTCTGGAATGGACTGAGACATCTGGGGGACTCTTGGAATGGTGGTACTACCATGGAGTTCCTCTCGACTTTCCTGTTGAGAGTGCCTCCTCTTGAGATGCGACGGGAACGCCGGGAATTCTTTCCCGTTGAAAGCAGGGAAAGGATCCCTCATCTCGAGCTACGAGGGGGAAACGGGGCTCCTCTGGATGTGGGCGGGACCATCGTGCTTCCTCTCGAGTGGAGACAGGTATGGCGGTGAACTTCTTGAGTTGCAGCAAGGGTGTGAAAGACCCTTTCGAAGTTCCAGAGGTTAGGTGTCATTAGTCTCCAGACGCCTCATCGGAAATAGGCCTCATCTCGCCTGGAAGGGAGAACTTCCTGGATTTTCTCGAGTTGCGGCAGGTGTTCCCGAGTTACGACGGGGACCTCAGGGACCCGCCCTGGTGGCCTCAGGAGAGGCCAGTCCCCATGCCAGTTGCTAGGGGGCCTCTCGGGATTCCTCTCCCGTCGATACCGGGGCCAAAAACCTTGTGTGGAGTCAGGGCCGGAACCGAGGATTCCTCTCAGGGGCTGAAATGGATCTTTGGGTACTTCTGGAGTCTCCCCAGGGGATTCAGGCCTCGTCTCGAGTGGGGGCATGCACGTGCGCTTTCCTTCCAGGCTGTAGCAGTAATGTCACGCTTCCCGTCGCGTGGATCAAAGGTACTGTGGTTTTCCCTCGAGGCTTTCCCTCGAGGCTTTCCCACAGGGCTGTCCCACGTGCCACCGTGGTGTGAGTCGATCTTCGGCGTGAAAGATGAGCCAGTGCAGGGCAAAGAGGTTCCTCTGGAATGGACTGAGACATCTGGGGGACTCTTGGAATGGTGGTACGACCATGGAGTTCCTCTCGGCTTTCCTGTGGAGAGTGCCTCCTCTTGAGATGCGACGGGATCGCCGGGAATTCTTTCCCGTTGAAAGCAGGGAAAGGATCCCTCATCTCGAGCTCCGAGGGGGAAACGGGGCTCCTCTGGATGTGGGCGGGACCATCGTGCTTCCTCTCGATTGGAGACGGGTATGGCGGTCAACTTCTTCAGTTGCAGCAAGGGTGTGAAAGACCCTTTCGAAGTTCCAGAGGTTAGATGTCATTAGTCTCCAGACGCCTCATCGGAAATAGGCCTCATCTCGCCTGGAAGGGAGAACTTCCTGGATTTTCTCGAGTTGCGGCAGGTGTTCTCGAGTTACGACGGGGACCTCAGGGACCCGCCCTGGTGGCCTCAGGAGAGGCCAGTCCCCATGCGAGTTGCTAGGGGGCCACTCGGGATTCCTCTCCCGTCGATACCGGGGCCTAAAGAATTTTTTGGAGTCAGGGCCGGAACCGAGGATTCCTCTCAGGGGCTGACATGGATCTTTGGGTACTTCTGGAGTCTCCCCAGGGGAGTCAGGCCTCGTCTCGAGTGGGGGCATGCACGTGCGCTTTCCTTCCAGGCTGTAGCAGCAATGTCACGCTTCCCGTCGCGTGGATCAAAGGATCTGTGGTTTTCCCTCGAGGCTTTCCCTCGAGGCTTACCCACAGGGCTGTCCCACGTGCCACCGTGGTGTGAGTTGATCCTCGGCGTGAAAGATGAGCCAGTACAGGGCAAAGAGGTTCCTCTGAAATGGACTGAGACATCTGGGGGACTCTTGGAATGGTGGTACGACCATGGAGTTCCTCTCGCCTTTCCTGTTGAGAGTGCCTCCTCTTGAGATGCGACGGGAACGCCGGGAATTCTTTCCCGTTGAAAGCAGGGAAAGGATCCCTCATCTCGAGCTCCGAGGGGGAAACGGGGCTCCTCTGGATGTCGGCGGGTCCATCGTGCTTCCTCTCGAGTGGAGACGGGTATGGCGGTGAACTTCTTGAGTTGCAGCAAGGGTGTGAAAGACCCTTTCGAAGTTCCAGAGGTTAGGTGTCATTAGTCTCCAGACGCCTCATCGGAAATAGGCCTCATCTCGCCTGGAAGGGAGAACTTCCTGGATTTTCTCGAGTTGCGGCAGGTGTTCTCGAGTTACGACGGGGACCTCAGGGACCCGCCCTGGTGGCCTCAGGAGAGGCCAGTCCCCATGCGAGTTGCTAGGGGGCCTCTCGAGATTCCTCTCCCGTTGATACCAGGGCCAAAAACCTTGTGTGGAGTCAGGGCCGGAACCGAGGATTCCTCTCAGGGGCTGACATGGATCTTTGGGTACTTCTGCAGTCTCCCCAAGGGAGTCAGGCCTCGTCTCGAGTGGGGGCATGCACGTGCGCTTTCCTTCCAGGCTGTAGCAGCAATGTCACGCTTCCCGTGTCGTGGATCAAAGGATCTGTGGTTTTCCCTCGAGGCTTTCCCTCGAGGCTTTCCCACAGGGCTGTCCCACGTGCCACCGTGGTGTGAGTCGATACTCGGCGTGAAAGATGAGCCAGTGCAGGGCAAAGAGGTTCCTCTGGAATGGACTGAGACATCTGGGGGACTCTTGGAATGGTGGTACGACCATGGAGTTCCTCTCGCCTTTCCTGTTGAGAGTGCCTCCTCTTGAGATGGGACGGGAACGCCGGGAATTCTTTCCCGTTGAAAGCAGGGAAAGGATCCCTCATCTCGAGCTACGAGGGGGAAACGGGACTCCTCTGGATGTGGGCGGGACCATCGTGCTTCCTCCCGAGTGGAGGCGGGTATGGCGGTGAACTTCTTGAGTTGCAGCAAGGGTGTGAAAGACCCTTTCGAAGTTCCAGAAGTTAGGTGTCATTTATCTCCAGACGCCTCATCGGAAATAGGCCTCATCTCGCCTGGAAGGGAGAACTTCCTGGATTTTCTCGAGTTGCGGCAGGTGTTCTCGAGTTACGACGGGGACCTCAGGGACCCGCCCTGGTGGCCTCAGGAGAGGCCAGTCCCCATGCGAGTTGCTAGGGGGCCTCTCGGGATTCCTCTCCCGTCGATACCCGGGCCAAAAACCTTGTGTGGAGTCAGGGCCGGAACCGAGGATTCCTCTCAGGGGCTGAAATGGATCTTTGGGTACTTCTGGAGTCTCCCCAGGGGATTCAGGCCTCGTCTCGAGTGGGGGCATGCACGTGCGCTTTCCTTCCAGGCTGTAGCAGTAATGTCACGCTTCCCGTCGCGTGGATCAAAGGATCTGTGGTTTTCCCTCGAGGCTTTCCCTCGAGGCTTTCCCACAGGGCTGTCCCACGTGCCACCGTGGTGTGAGTCGATCTTCGGCGTGAAAGATGAGCCAGTGCAGGGCAAAGAGGTTCCTCTGGAATGGACTGAGACATCTGGGGGACTCTTGGAATGGTGGTACGACCATGGAGTTCCTCTCGGCTTTCCTGTGGAGAGTGCCTCCTCTTGAGATGCGACGGGATCGCCGGGAATTCTTTCCCGTTGAAAGCAGGGAAAGGATCCCTCATCTCGAGCTCCGAGGGGGAAACGGGGCTCCTCTGGATGTGGGCGGGACCATCGTGCTTCCTCTCGATTGGAGACGGGTATGGCGGTCAACTTCTTGAGTTGCAGCAAGGGTGTGAAAGACCCTTTCGAAGTTCCAGAGGTTAGGTGTCATTAGTCTCCAGACGCCTCATCGGAAATAGGCCTCATCTCGCCTGGAAGGGAGAACTTCCTGGATTTTCTCGAGTTGCGGCAGGTGTTCTCGAGTTACCACGGGGACCTCAGGGACCCGCCCTGGTGGCCTCAGGAGAGGCCAGTCCCCATGCGAGTTGCTAGGGGGCCACTCGGGATTCCTCTCCCGTCGATACCGGGGCCAAAAGAATTTTTTGGAGTCAGGGCCGGAACCGAGGATTCCTCTCAGGGGCTGACATGGATCTTTGGGTACTTCTGGAGTCTCCCCAGGGGAGTCAGGCCTCGTCTCGAGTGGGGGCATGCACGTGCGCTTTCCTTCCAGGCTGTAGCAGCAATGTCACGCTTCCCGTCGCGTGGATCAAAGGATCTGTGGTTTTCCCTCGAGGCTTTCCCTCGAGGCTTACCCACAGGGCTGTCCCACGTGCCACCGTGGTGGGACTTGATCCTCGGCGTGAAAGATGAGCCAGTGCAGGGCAAAGAGGTTCCTCTGAAATGGACTGAGACATCTGGGGGACTCTTGGAATGGTGGTACGACCATGGAGTTCCTCTCGGCTTTCCTGTGGAGAGTGCCTCCTCTTGAGATGCGACGGGATCGCCGGGAATTCTTTCCCGTTGAAAGCAGGGAAAGGATCCCTCATCTCGAGCTCCGAGGGGGAAACGGGGCTCCTCTGGATGTGGGCGGGACCATCGTGCTTCCTCTCGAGTGGAGACGGGTATGGCGGTGAACTTCTTGAGTTGCAGCAAGGGTGTGAAAGACCCTTTCGAAGTTCCAGAGGTTAGGTGTCATTAGTCTCCAGACGCCTCATCGGAAATAGGCCTCATCTCGCCTGGAAGGGAGAACTTCCTGGATTTTCTCGAGTTGCGGCAGGTGTTCCCGAGTTACGACGGGGACCTCAGGGACCCGCCCTGGTGGCCTCAGGAGAGGCCAGTCCCCATGCGAGTTGCTAGGGGGCCTCTCGGGATTCCTCTCCCGTCGATACCCGGGCCAAAAACCTTGTGTGGAGTCAGGGCCGGAACCGAGGATTCCTCTCAGGGGCTGAAATGGATCTTTGGGTACTTCTGGAGTCTCCCCAGGGGATTCAGGCCTCGTCTCGAGTGGGGGCATGCACGTGCGCTTTCCTTCCAGGCTGTAGCAGTAATGTCACGCTTCCCGTCGCGTGGATCAAAGGATCTGTGGTTTTCCCTCGAGGCTTTCCCTCGAGGCTTTCCCACAGGGCTGTCCCACGTGCCACCGTGGTGTGAGTCGATCTTCGGCGTGAAAGATGAGCCAGTGCAGGGCAAAGAGGTTCCTCTGGAATGGACTGAGACATCTGGGGGACTCTTGGAATGGTGGTACGACCATGGAGTTCCTCTCGGCTTTCCTGTGGAGAGTGCCTCCTCTTGAGATGCGACGGGATCGCCGGGAATTCTTTCCCGTTGAAAGCAGGGAAAGGATCCCTCATCTCGAGCTCCGAGGGGGAAACGGGGCTCCTCTGGATGTGGGCGGGACCATCGTGCTTCCTCTCGATTGGAGACGGGTATGGCGGTCAACTTCTTGAGTTGCAGCAAGGGTGTGAAAGACCCTTTCGAAGTTCCAGAGGTTAGGTGTCATTAGTCTCCAGACGCCTCATCGGAAATAGGCCTCATCTCGCCTGGAAGGGAGAACTTCCTGGATTTTCTCGAGTTGCGGCAGGTGTTCTCGAGTTACGACGGGGACCTCAGGGACCCGCCCTGGTGGCCTCAGGAGAGGCCAGTCCCCATGCGAGTTGCTAGGGGGCCACTCGGGATACCTCTCCCGTCGATACCGGGGCCAAAAGAATTTTTTGGAGTCAGGGCCGGAACCGAGGATTCCTCTCAGGGGCTGAAATGGATCTTTGGGTACTTCTGGAGTCTCCCCAGGGGATTCAGGCCTCGTCTCGAGTGGGGGCATGCACGTGCGCTTTCCTTCCAGGCTGTAGCAGCAATGTCACGCTTCCCGTCGCGTGGATCAAAGGATCTGTGGTTTTCCCTCGAGGCTTTCCCACAGGGCTGTCCCACGTGCCACCGTGGTGTGAGTCGATCCTCGGCGTGAAAGATTAGCCAGTGCAGGGCAAAGAGTTTCGTCTGGAATGGACTGAGACATCTGGGGGACTCTTGGAATGGTGGTACGACCATGGAGTTCCTCTCGGCTTTCCTGTGGAGAGTGCCTCCTCTTGAGATGCGACGGGAACGCCGGGAATTCTTTCCCGTTGAAAGCAGGGAAAGGATCCCTCATCTCGAGCTCCGAGGGGGAAACGGGGCTCCTCTGGATGTGGGCGGGACCATCGTGCTTCCTCTCGAGTGGAGACGGGTATGGCGGTGAACTTCTTGAGTTGCAGCAAGGGTGTGAAAGACCCTTTCGAAGTTCCAGAGGTTAGGTGTCATTAGTCTCCAGACGCCTCATCGGAAATAGGCCTCATCTCGCCTGGAAGGGAGAACTTCCTGGATTTTCTCGAGTTGCGGCAGGTGTTCTCGAGTTACGACGGGGACCTCAGGCACCCGCCCTGGTGGCCTCAGGAGAGGCCAGTCCCCATGCGAGTTGCTAGGGGGCCTCTCGGGATTCCTCTCCCGTCGATACCGGGGCCAAAAACCTTGTGTGGAGTCAGGGCCGGAACCGAGGATTCCTCTCAGGGGCTGACATGGATCTTTGGGTACTTCTGGAGTCTCCCCAGGGGAGTCAGGCCTCGTCTCGTGTGGGGGCATGCACTTGCGTTTTCCTTCCAGGCTGTAGCAGCAATGTCACGCTTCCCGTGGCGTGGATCAAAGGATCTGTGGTTTTCCCTCGAGGCTTTCCCTCGAGGCTTTCCCACATGGCTGTCCCACGTGCCACCGTGGTGTGAGTCGATCCTCGGCGTGAAAGATGAGCCAGTGCAGGGCAAAGAGGTTCCTCTGGAATGGACTGAGACATCTGGGGGACTCTTGGAATGGTGGTACGACCATGGAGTTCCTCTCGCCTTTCCTGTTGAGAGTGCCTCCTCTTGAGATGCGATGGGAACGCCGGGAATTCTTTCCCGTTGAAAGCAGGGAAAGGATCCCTCATCTCGAGATCCGAGGGGGAAACGGGGCTCCTCTGAATGTTGGCGGGTCCATCGTGCTTCCTCTCGAGTGGAGACGGGTATGGCGGTGATCTTCTTGAGTTGCAGCAAGGGTGTGAAAGACCCTTTCGAAGTTCCAGAGGTTAGGTGTCATTAGTCTCCAGACGCCTCATCGGAAATAGGCCTCATCTCGCCTGGAAGGGAGAACTTCCTGGATTTTCTCGAGTTGCGGCAGGTGTTCTCGAGTTACGACGGGGACCTCAGGGACCCGCCCTGGTGGCCTCAGGAGAGGCCAGTCCCCATGCGAGTTGCTAGGGGGCCTCTCGGGATTCCTCTCCCGTTGATACCAGGGCCAAAATCCTTGTGTGGAGTCAGGGCCGGAACCGAGGATTCCTCTCAGGGGCTGACATAGATCTTTGGGTACTTCTGCAGTCTCCCCAAGGGAGTCAGGCCTCGTCTCGAGTGGGGGCATGCACGTGCGCTTTCCTTCCAGGCTGTAGCAGCAATGTCACGCTTCCCGTCGCGTGGATCAAAGGATCTGTGGTTTTCCCTCGAGGCTTTCCCTCGAGGCTTTCCCACAGGGCTGTCCCACGTGCCACCGTGGTGTGAGTCGATCTTCGGCGTGAAAGATGAGCCAGTGCAGGGCAAAGAGGTTCCTCTGGAATGGACTGAGACATCTGGGGGACTCTTGGAATGGTGGTACGACCATGGAGTTCCTCTCGCCTTACGTGTTGAGAGTGCCTCCTCTTGAGATGCGATGGGAACACCGGGAATTCTTTCCCGTTGAAAGCAGGGAAAGGATCCCTCACCTCGAGCTACGAGGGGGAAACGGGGCTCCTCTGGATGTGGGCGGGACCATCGTGCTTCCTCTCGAGTGGAGACGGGTATGGCGGTGAACTTCTTGAGTTGCAGCAAGGGTGTGAAAGACCCTTTCGAAGTTCCAGAGGTTAGGTGTCATTAGTCTCCAGACGCCTTATCGGAAATAGGCCTCATCTCGCCTGGAAGGGAGAACTTCCTGCATTTTCTCGAGTTGCGGCAGGTGTTCTCGAGTTACGACGGGGACCTCAGGGACCCGCCCTGGTGGCCTCAGGAGAGGCCAGTCCCCATGCGAGGTGCTAGGGGGCCTCTCGGGATTCCTCTCCCGTCGATACCGGCGCCAAAAACCTTGTGTGAAGTCAGGGCCGGAACCGAGGATTCCTCTCAGGGGCTGACATGCATCTTTGGGTACTTGTGGAGTCTCCCCAGGGGAGTCAGGCCTCGTCTCGAGTGGGGGCATGCACGTGCACTTGCCTTCTAGGCTGTAGCAGCAATGTCACGCTTCCCGTCGCGTGGATCAAACGATCTGTGGTTTTCCCTCGAGGCTTTCCCTCTTGGCTTTCCCACAGGGCTGTCCCACGTGCCACCGTGGTGTGAGTCGATCCTCGGCGTGAAAGATGAGCCAGTGCAGGGCAAAGAGGTTCCTCTGGAATGGACTGAGACATCTGGGGGACTCTTGGAATGGTGGTACGACCATGGAGTTCCTCTCGCCTTTCCTGTTGAGAGTGCCTCCTATTGAGATGCGACGGGAACGCCGGGAATTCTTTCCCGTTGAAAGCAGGGAAAGGATCCCTCATCTCGAGCTCCGAGGGGGAAACGGGGCTCCTCTGGATGTGGGCGGGACCATCGTGCTTCCTCTCGAGTGGAGACGGGTATGGCGGTGAACTTCTTGAGTTGCAGCAAGGGTGTGAAAGACCCTTTCGAAGTTCCAGAGGTTAGGTGTCATTAGTCTCCAGACGCTTCATCGGAAATAGGCCTCATCTCGCCTGCAAGGGAGAACTTCCTGGATTTTCTCGAGTTGCGGCAGGTGTTCTCGAGTTACGACGGGGACCTCAGGGACCCGCCCTGGTGGCCTCAGGAGAGGCCAGTCCCCATGCGAGTTGCTAGGGGGCCTCTCGGGATTCCTCTCCCGTCGATACCGGGGCCAAAAGAATTTTTTGGAGTCAGGGCCGGAACCGAGGATTCCTCTCAGGGGCTGACATGGATCTTTGGGTACTTCTGGAGTCTCCCCAGGGGAGTCAGGCCTCGTCTCGAGTGGGGGCATGCACGTGCGCTTTCCTTCCAGGCTGTAGCAGCAATGTCATGCTTCCCGTCGCGTGGATCAAAGGGTCTGTGGTTTTCCCTCGAGACTTTCCCTCGAGGCTTTCCCACAGGGCTGTCCCACGTGCCACCGTGGTGTGAGTCGATCCTCGGCGTGAAAGATGAGCCAGTGCAGGGCAAAGAGTTTCCTCTGGAATGGACTGAGACATCTGGGGGACTCTTGGAATGGTGGTACGACCATGGAGTTCCTCTCGGCTTTCCTGTGGAGAGTGCCTCCTCTTGAGATGCGACGGGATCGCCGGGAATTCTTTCCCGTTGAAAGCAGGGAAAGGATCCCTCATCTCGAGCTCCGAGGGGGAAACGGGGCTCCTCTGGATGTGGGCGGGACCATCGTGCTTCCTCTCGAGTGGAGACGGGTATGGCGGTGAACTTCTTGAGTTGCAGCAAGGGTGTGAAAGATCCTTTCGAAGTTCCAGAGGTTAGGTGTCATTAGTCTCCAGACGCCTCATCGGAAATAGGCCACATCTCGCCTGGAAGGGAGAACTTCCTGGATTTTCTCGAGTTGCGGCAGGTGTTCTCGAGATTCGACGGGGACCTCAGGGACCCGCCCTGGTGGCCTCAGGAGAGGCCAGTCCCCATGCGAGTTGCTAGGGGGCCACTCGGGATTCCTCTCCCGTCGATACCGGGGCCAAAAGAATTTTTTGGAGTCAGGGCCGGAACCGAGGATTCCACTCAGGGGCTGACATGGATCTTTGGGTACTTCTGGAGTCTCCCCAGGGGAGTCAGGCCTCGTCTCGAGTGGGGGCATGCACGTGCGCTTTCCTTCCAGGCTGTAGCAGCAATGTCACGCTTCCCGTCGCGTGGATCAAAGGATCTGTGGTTTTCCCTCGAGGCTTTCCCTCGAGGCTTTCCCACAGGGCTGTCCCACGTGCCACCGTGGTGTGAGTCGATCCTCGGCGTGAAAGATGAGCCAGTGCAGGGCAAAGAGGTTCCTCTGGAATGGACTGAGACATCTGGGGGACTCTTGGAATGGTGGTACGACCATGGAATTCCTCTCGCCTTTCCTGTTGAGAGTGCCTCCTCTTGAGATGCGACGGGAACACCGGGAATTCTTTCCCGTTGAAAGCAGGTAAAGGATCCCTCATCTCGAGCTCCGAGGGAGAAACGGGGCTCCTCTGGATGTGGGCGGGACCATCGTGCTTCCTCTCGAGTGGAGACGGGTATGGCGGTGAACTTCTTGAGTTGCAGCAAGGGTGTGAAAGACCCTTTCGAAGTTCCAGAGGTTAGGTGTCATTAGTTTCCAGACGCCTCATCGGAAATAGGCCTCATCTCGCCTGGAAGGGAGAACTTCCTGGATTTTCTCGAGTTGCGGCAGGTGTTCTCGAGTTACGACGGGGACCTCAGGGACCCGCCCTGGTGGCCTCAGGAGAGGCCAGTCCCCATGCGAGTTGCTAGGGGGCCTCTCGAGATTCCTCTCCCGTTGATACCAGGGCCAAAAACCTTGTGTGGAGTCAGGGCCGGAACCGAGGATTCCTCTCAGGGGCTGAAATGGATCTTTGGGTACTTCTGGAGTCTCCCCAGGGGATTCAGGCCTCGTCTCGAGTGGGGGCATGCACGTGCGCTTTCCTTCCAGGCTGTAGCAGTAATGTCACGCTTCCCGTCGCGTGGATCAAAGGATCTGTGGTTTTCCCTCGAGGCTTTCCCTCGAGGCTTTCCCACAGGGCTGTCCCACGTGCCACCGTGGTGTGAGTCGATCTTCGGCGTGAAAGATGAGCCAGTGCAGGGCAAAGAGGTTCCTCTGGAATGGACTGAGACATCTGGGGGACTCTTGGAATGGTGGTACGACCATGGAGTTCCTCTCGGCTTTCCTGAGGAGAGTGCCTCCTCTTGAGATGCGACGGGATCGCCGGGAATTCTTTCCCGTTGAAAGCAGGGAAAGGATCCCTCATCTCGAGCTCCGAGGGGGAAACGGGGCTCCTCTGGATGTGGGCGGGACCATCGTGCTTCCTCTCGATTGGAGACGGGTATGGCGGTCAACTTCTTGAGTTGCAGCAAGGGTGTGAAAGACCCTTTCGAAGTTCCAGAGTTTAGGTGTCATTAGTCTCCAGACGCCTCATCGGAAATAGGCCTCATCTCGCCTGGAAGGGAGAACTTCCTGGATTTTCTCGAGTTGCGGCAGGTGTTCTCGAGTTACGACGGGGACCTCAGGGACCCGCCCTGGTGGCCTCAGGAGAGGCCAGTCCCCATGCGAGTTGCTAGGGGGCCACTCGGGATTCCTCTCCCATCGATACCGGGGCCAAAAGAATTTTTTGGAGTCAGGGCCGGAACCGAGGATTCCTCTCAGGGGCTGACATGGATCTTTGGGTACTTCTGGAGTCTCCCCAGGGGAGTCAGGCCTCGTCTCGAGTGGGGGCATGCACGTGCGCTTTCCTTCCAGGCTGTAGCAGCAATGTCACGCTTCCCGTCGCGTGGATCAAAGGATCTGTGGTTTTCCCTCGAGGCTTTCCCTCGAGGCTTACCCACAGGGCTGTCCCACGTGCCACCGTGGTGTGAGTTGATCCTCGGCGTGAAAGATGAGCCAGTGCAGGGCAAAGAGGTTCCTCTGAAATGGACTGAGACATCTGGGGGACTCTTGGAATGGTGGTACGACCATGGAGTTCCTCTCGGCTTTCCTGTGGAGAGTGCCTCCTCTTGAGATGCGACGGGATCGCCGGGAATTCTTTCCCGTTGAAAGCAGGGAAAGGATCCCTCATCTCGAGCTCCGAGGGGGAAACGGGGCTCCTCTGGATGTGGGCGGGACCATCGTGCTTCCTCTCGAGTGGAGACGGGTATGGCGGTGAACTTCTTGAGTTGCAGCAAGGGTGTGAAAGACCCTTTCGAAGTTCCAGAGGTTAGGTGTCATTAGTCTCCAGACGCCTCATCGGAAATAGGCCTCATCTCGCCTGGAAGGGAGAACTTCCTGGATTTTCTCGAGTTGCGGCAGGTGTTCTCGAGTTACGACGGGGACCTCAGGGACCCGCCCTGGTGGCCTCAGGAGAGGCCAGTCCCCATGCGAGTTGCTAGGGGGCCTCTCGAGATTCCTCTCCCGTTGATACCAGGGCCAAAAACCTTGTGTGGAGTCAGGGCCGGAACCGAGGATTCCTCTCAGGGGCTGACATGGATCTTTGGGTACTTCTGCAGTCTCCCCAAGGGAGTCAGGCCTCGTCTCGAGTGGGGGCATGCACATGCGCTTTCCTTCCAGGCTGTAGCAGCAATGTCACGCTTCCCGTCGCGTGGATCAAAGGATCTGTGGTTTTCCCTCGAGGCTTTCCCTCGAGGCTTTCCCACAGGGCTGTCTCACGTGCCACCGTGGTGTGAGTCGATCCTCGGCGTGAAAGATGAGCCAGTGCAGGGCAAAGAGGTTCCTCTGGAATGGACTGAGACATCTGGGGGACTCTTGGAATGGTGGTACGACCATGGAGATCCTCTCGCCTTTCCTGTTGAGAGTGCCTCCTCTTGAGATGCGACGGGAACGCCGGGAATTCTTTCCCGTTGAAAGCAGGGAAAGGATCCCTCATCTCGAGCTACGAGGGGGAATCGGGACTCCTCTGGATGTGGGCGGGACCATCGTGCTTCCTCCCGAGTGGAGGCGGGTATGGCGGTGAACTTCTTGAGTTGCAGCAAGGGTGTGAAAGACCCTTTCGAAGTTCCAGAAGTTAGGTGTCATTTATCTCCAGACGCCTCATCGGAAATAGGCCTCATCTCGCCTGGAAGGGAGAACTTCCTGGATTTTCTCGAGTTGCGGCAGGTGTTCTCGAGTTACGACGGGGACCTCAGGGACCCGCCCTGGTGCCCTCAGGAGAGGCCAGTCCCCATGCGAGTTGCTAGGGGGCCTCTCGGGATTCCTCTCCCGTCGATACCGGGGCCAAAAGAATTTTTTGGAGTCAGGGCCGGAACCGAGGATTCCTCTCAGGGGCTGACATGGATCTTTGGGTACTTCTGGAGTGTCCCCAAGGGAGTCAGCCCTCGTCTCGAGTCGGGGCATGCACGTGCGCTTTCCTTCCAGGCTGTAGCAGCAATGTCACGCTTCCCGTGGCGTGGATCAAAGGATCTGTGGTTTTCCCTCGAGGCTTTCCCTCGAGGCTTTCCCACAGGGCTCTCCCACGTGCCACCGTGGTGTGACTCGATCCTCGGCGTGAAAGATGAGCCAGTGCAGGGCAAAGAGTTTCCTCTGGAATGGACTGAGACATCTGGGGGACTCTTGGAATGGTGGTACGACCATGGAGTTCCTCTCGCCTTTCCTGTTGAGAGTGCCTCCTCTTGAGATGCGACGGGAACGCCGGGAATTCTTTCCCGTTGAAAGCAGGGAAAGGATCCCTCATCTCGAGCTCCGAGGGGGAAACGGGGCTCCTCTGGATGTGGGCGGGACCATCGTGCTTCCTCTCGAGTGGAGACAGGTATGGCGGTGAACTTCTTGAGTTGCAGCAAGGGTGTGAAAGACCCTTTCGAAGTTCCAGAGGTTAGGTGTCATTAGTCTCCAGACGCCTCATCGGAAATAGGCCTGATCTCGCCTGGAAGGGAGAACTTCCTGGATTTTCTCGAGTTGCGGCAGGTGTTCTCGAGTTACGACGGGAACCTCAGGGACCCGCCCTGGTGGCCTCAGGAGAGGCCAGTCCCCATGCGAGTTGCTAGGGGGCCTCTCGGGATTCCTCTCCCGTCGATACCGGGCCCAAAAACATTTTTTGGAGTCAGGGCCGGAACTGAGGATTCCTCTCAGGGGCTGACATGGATCTTTGGGTACTTCTGCAGTATCCCCAAGGGAGTCAGGCCTCGTCTCGAGTGGGGGCATGCACGTGCGCTTTCCTTCCAGGCTGTAGCAGCAATGTCACGCTTCCCGTCACGTGGATCAAAGGATCTGTGGTTTTCCCTCGAGGCTTTCCCTCGAGGCTTTCCCACAGGGCTGTCCCACGTGCCACCGTGGTGTGAGTCGATCCTCGGCGTGAAAGATGAGCCAGTACAGGGCAAAGAGGTTCCTCTGGAATGGACTGAGACATCTGGGGGACTCTTGGAATGGTGGTACGACCATGGAGTTCCTCTCGCCTTTCCTGTTGAGAGTGCCTCCTCTTGAGATGCGACGGGAACGCCGGGAATTCTTTCCCGTTGAAAGCAGGGAAAGGATCCCTCATCTCGAGCTCCGAGGGGGAAACGGGGCTCCTCTGGATGTTGGCGGGTCCATCGTGCTTCCTCTCGAGTGGAGACGGGTAAGGCGGTGAACTTCTTGAGTTGCAGCAAGGGTGTGAAAGACCCTTTCGAAGTTCCAGAGGTTAGGTGTCATTAGTCTCCAGACGCCTCATCGGAAATAGGCCTCATCTCGCCTGGAAGGGAGAACTTCCTGGATTTTCTCGAGTTGCGGCAGGTGTTCTCGAGTTACGACGGGGACCTCAGGGACCCGCCCTGGTGGACTCAGGAGAGGCCAGTCCCCATGCGAGTTGCTAGGGGGCCTCTCGGGATTCCTCTCCCGTTGATACCAGGGCCAAAAACCTTGTGTGGAGTCAGGGCCGGAAGCGAGGATTCCTCTCAGGGGCTGACATGGATCTTTGGGTACTTTTGCAGTCTCCCCAAGGGAGTCAGGCCTCGTCTCGAGTGCGGGCATGCACGTGCGCTTTCCTTCCAGGCTGTAGCAGCAATGTCACGCTTCCCGTCGCGTGGATCAAAGGATCTGTGGTTTTCCCTCGAGGCTTTCCCTCGAGGCTTTCCCACAGGGCTGTCCCACGTGCCACCGTGGTGTGAGTCGATCCTCGGCGTGAAAGATGAGCCAGTGCAGGGCAAAGAGGTTCCTCTGGTATGGACTGAGACATCTGGGGGACTCTTGGAATGGTGGTACGACCATGGAGTTCCTCTCGCCTTTCCTGTTGAGAGTGCCTCCTCTTGAGATGCGACGGGAACGCCGGGAATTCTTTCCCGTTGAAAGCAGGGAAAGGATCCCTCATCTCGAGCTACGAGGGGGAAACGGGGCTCCTCTGGATGTGGGCGGGACCATCGTGCTTCCCCTAGAGAGGAGACGGGTATGGCGGTGAACTTCTTGAGTTGCAGCAAGGGTGTGAAAGACCCTTCGAAGTTCCAGAGGTTAGGTGTCATTAGTCTCAAGACGCCTCATCGGAAATAGGCCTCATCTCGCCTGGAAGGGAGAACTTCCTCGATTTTCTCGAGTTGCGGCAGGTGTTCCCGAGTTACGACGGGGACCTCAGGGACCCGCCCTGGTGGCCTCAGGAGAGGCCAGTCCCCATGCGAGTTGCTAGTGGGCCTCTCGGGATTCCTCTCCCGTCGATACCGTGGCCAAAAACCTTGTGTGGAGTCAGGGCCGGAACCGAGGATTCCTCTCAGGGGCTGAAATGGATCTTTGGGTACTTCTGGAGTCTCCCCAGGGGATTCAGGCCTCGTCTCGAGTGGGGGCATGCACGTGCGCTTTCCTTCCAGGCTGTAGCAGCAATGTCACGCTTCCCGTCGCGTGGATCAAAGGATCTGTGGTTTTCCCTCGAGGCTTTCCCACAGGGCTGTCCCACGTGCCACCGTGGTGTGAGTGGATCCTCGGCGTGAAAGATTAGCCAGTGCAGGGCAAAGAGTTTCGTCTGGAATGGACTGAGACATCTGGGGGACTCTTGGAATGGTGGTACGACCATGGAGTTCCTCTCGCCTTTCCTGTTGAGAGTGCCTCCTCTTGAGATGCGACGGGAACGCCGGGAATTCTTTCCCGTTGAAAGCAGGGAAAGGATCCCTCATCTCGAGATCCGAGGGGGAAACGGGGCTCCTCGGAATGTTGGCGGGTCCATCGTGCTTCCTCTCGAGTGGAGACGGGTATGGCGGTGAACTTCTTGAGTTGCAGCAAGGGTGTGAAAGACCCTTTCGAAGTTCCAGAGGTTAGGTGTCATTAGTCTCCAGACGCCTCATCGGAAATAGGCCTCATCTCGCCTGGAAGGGAGAACTTCCTGGATTTTCTCGAGTTGCGGCAGGTGTTCTCGAGTTACGACGGGGACCTCAGGGACCCGCCCTGGTGGCCTCAGGAGAGGCCAGTCCCCATGCGAGTTGCTAGGGGGCCTCTCGGGATTCCTCTCCCGTTGATACCAGGGCCAAAATCCTTGTGTGGAGTCAGGGCCGGAACCGAGGATTCCTCTCAGGGGCTGACATGGATCTTTGGGTACTTCTGCAGTCTCCCCAAGGGAGTCAGGCCTCGTCTCGAGTGGGGGCATGCACGTGCGCTTTCCTTCCATGCTGTAGCAGCAATGTCACGCTTCCCGTCGCGTGGATCAAAGGATCTGTGGTTTTCCCTCGAGGCTTTCCCTCGAGGCTTTCCCACAGGGCTGTCCCACGTGCCACCGTGGTGTGAGTCGATCCTCGGCGTGAAAGATGAGCCAGTGCAGGGCAAAGAGGTTCCTCTGGAATGGACTGAGACATCTGGGGGACTCTTGGAATGGTGGTACGACCATGGAGTTCCTCTCGCCTTACGTGTTGAGAGTGCCTCCTCTTGAGATGCGATGGGAACACCGGGAATTCTTTCCCGTTGAAAGCAGGGAAAGGATCCCTCACCTCGAGCTACGAGGGGGAAACGGGGCTCCTCTGGATGTGGGCGGGACCATCGTGCTTCCTCTCGAGTGGAGACGGGTATGGCGGTGAACTTCTTGAGTTGCAGCAAGGGTGTGAAAGACCCTTTCGAAGTTCCAGAGGTTAGGTGTCATTAGTCTCCAGACGCCTTATCGGAAATAGGCCTCATCTCGCCTGGAAGGGAGAACTTCCTGCATTTTCTCGAGTTGCGGCAGGTGTTCTCGAGTTACGACGGGGACCTCAGGGACCCGCCCTGGTGGCCTCAGGAGAGGCCAGTCCCCATGCGAGGTGCTAGGGGGCCTCTCGGGATTCCTCTCCCGTCGATACCGGCGCCAAAAACCTTGTGTGAAGTCAGGGCCGGAACCGAGGATTCCTCTCAGGGGCTGACATGCATCTTTGGGTACTTGTGGAGTCTCCCCAGGGGAGTCAGGCCTCGTCTCGAGTGGGGGCATGCACGTGCACTTGCTTCTAGGCTGTAGCAGCAATGTCACGCTTCCCGTCGCGTGGATCAAACGATCTGTGGTTTTCCCTCGAGGCTTTCCCTCTTGGCTTTCCCACAGGGCTGTCCCACGTGCCACCGTTGTGTGAGTCGATCCTCGGCGTGAAAGATGAGCCAGTGCAGGGCAAAGAGGTTCCTCTGGAATGGACTGAGACATCTGGGGGACTCTTGGAATGGTGGTACGACCATGGAGTTCCTCTCGCCTTTCCTGTTGAGAGTGCCTCCTATTGAGATGCGACGGGAACGCCGGGAATTCTTTGCCGTTGAAAGCAGGGAAAGGATCCCTCATCTCGAGCTCCGAGGGGGAAACGGGGCTCCTCTGGATGTGGGCGGGACCATCGTGCTTCCTCTCGAGTGGAGACGGGTATGGCGGTGAACTTCTTGAGTTGCAGCAAGGGTGTGAAAGACCCTTTCGAAGTTCCAGAGGTTAGGTGTCATTAGTCTCCAGACGCTTCATCGGAAATAGGCCTCATCTCGCCTGCAAGGGAGAACTTCCTGGATTTTCTCGAGTTGCGGCAGGTGTTCTCGAGTTACGACGGGGACCTCAGGGACCCGCCCTGGTGGCCTCAGGAGAGGCCAGTCCCCATGCGAGTTGCTAGGGGGCCTCTCGGGATTCCTCTCCCGTCGATACCGGGGCCAAAAGAATTTTTTGGAGTCAGGGCCGGAACCGAGGATTCCTCTCAGGGGCTGACATGGATCTTTGGGTACTTCTGGAGTCTCCCCAGGGGAGTCAGGCCTCGTCTCGAGTGGGGGCATGCACGTGCGCTTTCCTTACAGGCTGTAGCAGCAATGTCACGGTTCCCGTCGCGTGGATCAAAGGATCTGTGGTTTTCCCTCGAGGCTTTCCCTCGAGGCTTTCCCACAGGGCTGTCCCACGTGCCACCGTGGTGTGAGTCGATCCTCGGCGTGAAAGATGAGCCAGTGCAGGGCAAAGAGGTTCCTCTGGAATGGACTGAGACATCTGGGGGACTCTTGGAATGGTGGTACGACCATGGAGTTCCTCTCGCCTTTCCTGTTGAGAGTGCCTCCTCTTGAGATGCGACGGAAACGCCGGGAATTCTTTCCCGTTGAAAGCAGGGAAAGGATCCCTCATCTCGAGCTACGAGGGGGAAACGGGGCTCCTCTCGATGTGGGCGGGACCTTCATGCTTCCTCTCGAGTGGAGACGGGTATGGCGGTGAACTTCTTGAGTTGCAGCAAGGGTGTGAAAGACCCTTTCGAAGTTCCAGAGGTTCCGTGTCATTAGGCTCAAGACGCCTCATCGGAAATAGGCCTCATCTCGCCTGGAAGGGAGAACTTCCTGAATTTTCTCGAGTTGCGGCAGGTGTTCTCGAGTTACGACGGGGACCTCAGGGACCCGCCCTGGTGGCCTCAGGAAAGGCCAATCCCCATGCGAGTTGCTCGGGGGCCTCTCGGGATTCCTCTCCTGTCGATACCGGGGCCAAAAAACTTGTGTGGAGTCAGGGACTGAACCGAGGATTCCTCTCAGGGGCTGACATTGATGTTTGGGTACTTCTGGAGTCTCCCCAGGGGAGTCAGGCCTCGTCTCGAGTGGGGGCATGCACGTGCGCTTTCCTTCCAGGCTGTAGCAGCAATGTCATGCTTCCCGTCGCGTGGATCAAAGGATCTGTGGTTTTCCCTCGAGGCTTTCCCACAGGGCTGTCCCACGTGCCACCGTGGTGTGAGTCGATCCTCGGCGTGAAAGATGAGCCAGTGCAGGGCAAAGAGGTTCCTCTGGAATGGACTGAGAAATCTCGGGGACTCTTGGAATGGTGGTACGACCATGGAGTTCCTCTCGTCTTTCCTGTTGAGAGTGCCTCCTCTTGAGATGCGACGGGAACGCCGAAAATACTTTCCCGTTGATAGCAGGGAAAGGATCCCTCATCTCGAGCTACGAGGGGCAAACGGGGCTCCTCTGGATGTGGGCGGGACCATCATGTTTCCTCTCGAATGGAGACGGTTATGGCGGTGAACTTCTTGAGTTGCAGCAAGGGTGTGAAAGACCCTTTCGAACTTCCAGAGGTTCCGTGTCATTAGTCTCCAGACGCCTCATCGGAAATAGGCCTCATCTCGCCTGGAAGGGAGAACTTCCAGGATTTTCTCGATTTGCGGCAGGTGTTCTCGAGTTACGACGGGGACCTCAGGGACCCGCCCTGGTGGCCTCAGGAAAGGTCAGTCCCCTTGCGAGTTCCTAGGGGGCCTCTCGGGATTCCTCTCCCATCGATACCGGGGCCATAATACTTGTGTGGAGTCAGGGCCGGAACCGAGGATTCCTCTCAGGGGCTGACATGGGTCTTTGGGTACTTCTGGAGTCTCCCCAGGGGAGTCAGGCCTCGTCTCGAGTGGGGGCATGCACGTGCGCTTTCCTTACAGGCTGTAGCAGCAATGTCACGGTTCCCGTCGCGTGGATCAAAGGATCTGTGATTTTCCCTCGAGGCTTTCCCTCGAGGCTTTCCCACAGGGCTGTCCCACGTGCCACCGTGGTGTGAGTCGATCCTCGGCGTGAAAGATGAGCCAGTGCAGGGCAAAGAGGTTCCTCTGGAATGGACTGAGACATCTGGGGGACTCTTGGAATTGTGGTACGACCATGGAGTTCCTCTCGCATTTCCTGTTGAGAGTGCCTCCTCTTGAGATGCGACGGGAACGCCGGGAATTCTTTCCCATTGAAAGCAGGGAAAGGATCCCTCATCTCGAGCTACGAGGGGGAAACGGGGCTCCTCTGGATGTGGGCGGGACCATCGTGCTTCCTCTCGAGTGGAGACGGGTGTGGTGGTGAACTTCTTGAGTTGCAGCAAGGGTGTGAAAGACCCTTTCGAAGTTCCAGCGGTTAGGTGTCATTAGTCTCCAGATGCCTCATCGGAAATAGGCCTCAACTCGCCTGGAAGGGAGAACTTCCTGGATTTTCTCGAGTTGTGGCAGGTGTTCTCGAGTTACGACGGGGAACTCAGGGACCCGCCCTGGTGGCGACAGGAGAGGCCAGGCCCCATGCGAGTGGCTAGGGGGCCTCACCGGATTCCTCTCCCGTCGATACCGGGGCCAAAAACCTTGTGTGGAGTCAGGGCCAAAACCGAGGATTCCTCTCAGGGGCTGACATGGATCTTTGGATACTTCTGGAGTCTCCCCAGGGGAGTCAGGCCTCGTCTCGAGTGGGGGCATGCACGTGCGCTTTCCTTCCAGGCTGTAGCAGCAATGTCACGCTTCCCGTCTCGTGGATCAAAGGATCTGTGATTTTCCCTCGAGGCTTTCCCACAGGGCTGTCCCACGTGCCACCGTGGTGTGAGTCAATTCTCGGCGTGAAAGATGAGCCAGTGCAGGGCAAAGAGGTTCCTCTGGATTGGACTGAGACATCTGGGGGACTCTTGGAATGATGGTACGACCATGGAATTCCTCTCGCCTTTCCTGTTGAGAGTGCCTCCTCTTGAGATGCGACGGGAACGCCGGGAATTCTTTCCCGTTGAAAGCAGGGAAAGGATCCCTCATCTCGAGCTACGAGGGGGAAACGGGGCTCCTCTGGATGTGGGCGGGACCATCGTGCTTCCTCTCGAGTGGAGACGGGTATGGCGGTGAAATTCTTGAGTTGCAGCAAGGGTGTGAAAGACCCTTTCGAAGTTCCAGAGGTTAGGTGTCATTAGTCTCCAGACGCCTCATCGGAAATAGGCCTCATTTAGCCTGGAAAGGAGAACTTCCTGGATTTTCTCGAGTTGCGGCAGGTGTTCTCGAGTTACGACGGGGACCTCAGGGACCCGCCCTGGTGGCCTCAGGAACGGCCAGTCCCCATGCTAGTTGCTAGGGGGCCTCTCGGTATTCCTCTCCCGTCGATACCGGGGCCAGAAACCTTGTGTGGAGTCAGGGCCGGAACCGAGGATTCCTCTCAGGGGCTGACATGGGTCTTTGGGTACTTCTGGAGTCTCCCCAGGGGAGTCAGGCCTCGTCTCGAGTGGGGGCATGCACGTGCGCTTTCCTTACAGGCTGTAGCAGCAATGTCACGGTTCCCGTCGCGTGGATCAAAGGATCTGTGGTTTTCCCTCGAGGCTTTCCCTCGAGGCTTTCCCACAGGGCTGTCCCACGTGCCACCGTGGTGTGAGTCGATCCTCGGCGTGAAAGATGAGCCAGTGCAGGGCAAAGAGGTTCCTCTGGAATGGACTGAGACATCTGGGGGACTCTTGGAATTGTGGTACGACCATGGAGTTCCTCTCGCATTTCCTGTTGAGAGTGCCTCCTCTTGAGATGCGACGGGAACGCCGGGAATTCTTTCCCATTGAAAGCAGGGAAAGGATCCCTCATCTCGAGCTACGAGGGAGAAACGGGGCTCCTCTGGATGTGGGCGGGACCATCGTGCTTCCTCTCGAGTGGAGACGGGTGTGGTGGTGAACTTCTTGAGTTGCAGCAAGGGTGTGAAAGACCCTTTCGAAGTTCCAGCGGTTAGGTGTCATTAGTCTCCAGATGCCTCATCGGAAATAGGCCTCAACTCGCCTGGAATGGAATACTTCCTGGAATTTCTCGAGTTTCGGCAGGTGTTCTCGAGTTACGACGGGGACCTCAGGGTCCCGACCTGGTGGCCTCAGGAGAGGCCAGTCCCCATGCGAGTTGCTAGGGGGCCGCTCGGGATTCCTCTCCCGTCGATACCGGGGCCAAAAACCTTGTGTGGAGTCAGGGCCGGAACCGAGGATTCCTCACAGGGGCTGACATGGATCTTTGGGTACTTCTGGAGTATCCCCAGGGGAGTCAGGCCTCGTCTCTAGTGGGGGCATGCACGTGCGCTTTCCTTCCAGGCTGTAGTAGCAATGTCATGCTTCCCGTCGCGTGGATCAAAGGATCTGTGGTTTTCCCTCGAGGCTTTCCCACAGGGCTGTCCCACGTGACACCGTGGTGTGAGACGATGCTCGGCGTGAAAGATGAGCCAGTGCAGGGCAAAAGGTTCCTCTGGAATGGACTGAGACATCTGGGGGACTATTGGAATGGTGGTACGACCGTGGAGTTCCTCTCGCCTTTCCTGTTGAGAGTGCCTCCTCTTGATATGTGACGGGAACGCCGGGAATTATTTCCCGTTGATAGCAGGGAAAGGATCCCTCATCTCGAGCTACGAGGGGGAAACGGGGCTCCTCTGGATGTGGGCGGGACCATCGTGCTTCCTCTCGAGTGGAGACGGGTATGGCAGTGAACTTCTTGAGTTGCAGCAAGGGTGTGAAAGACCCTTTCGAAGTTCCAGAGGTTAGGTGTCGTTAGTCTCCAGATGCCTCATCGGAAATAGGCCTCAACTCGCCTGGAAGGGAATACTTCCTGGAATTTCTCGAGTTGCGGCAGGTGTTCTCGAGTTACGACGGGGACTTCAGGGACCCGCCCTGGTGGCCTCAGGAGAGGCCAGTCCCCATGCGAGTTGCTAGGGGGCCGCACGGGATTCCTCTCCCGTCGATACCGGGGCCAAAAACCTTGTGTGGAGTCAGGGCCGGAACCGAGGATTCCTCTCAGGGGCTGACATGGATCTTTGGGTACTTCTGGAGTCTCCCCAGGGGAGTCAGGCCTCGTCTCGAGTGGGGGCATGCACGTGCGCTTTCCTTCCAGGCTGTAGCAGCAATGTCAAGCTTCCCGTCGCGTGGATCAAAGGATCTGTGGTTTTCCCTCGAGGCTTTCCCTTGAGGCTTTCCCACAGGGCTGTCCCACGTGCCACCGTGGTGTGAGTCGATCCTCGGCGTGAAAGATGAGCCAGTGTAGCGCAAAGAGGTTCCTCTGGAATTGACTGAGACATCTGGGGGACTCTTGGAATGGTGGTACGACCATGGAGCTCCTCTCGCCTTTCCTGTTGAGAGTGCCTCCTCTTGAGATGCGACGGAATCGCCGGGAATTCTTTCCCGTTGAAAGCAGGGAAAGGATCCCTCATCTCGAGCTACGAGGGGGAAACGGGGCTCCTCTGGATGTGGGCGGGACCATCGTGCTTCCTCTCGAGTGGAAACGGGTATGGCGGTGAACTTCTTGAGTTGCAGCAAGGGTGTGAAAGACCCTTTCGAAGTTCCAGAGTTTAGGTGTCATTAGTCTATAGATGCCTCATCGGAAATAGGCCTCATCTCGCCTGGAAGGTAGAACTTCCTGGATTTTCTCGAGTTGCGGCAGGAGTTCTCGAGTTACGACGGGGACCTCAGGGACCCGCCCTGGTGGCCTCAAGAACGGCCAGTCCCCATGCTAGTTGCTAGGGGGCCTCTCGGGATTCCTCTCCCGTAGATACCGGGGCCAAAAACCTTGTGTGGAGTCAGGGCCGGAACCGAGGATTCCTATCAGGGGCTGACATGGATCTTTGGGTACTTCTGGAGTATCCCCAGGGGAGTCAGGCCTCGTCTCGAGTGGGGGCATGCACGTGCGCTTTCCTTCCAGGCTGTAGCAGCAATGTCACGCTTCCCGTCGCGTGGATCAAGGGATCTGTGGTTTTCCCTCGAGGCTTTCCCTCGAGGCTTTCCCACAGGGCTGTCCCACGTGCCACCGTGGTGTGAGTCGATCCTCGGCGTGAAAGATGAGCCAGTGCAGGGCAAAGAGGTTCCTCTGGAATGGACTGAGACATCTGGGGGACTCTTGGAATGGTGGTACGACCATGGAGTTCCTCTTGCCTTTCCTGTTGAGAGTGCCTCCTCTTGAGATGCGACAGGAACCCCGGAATTCTTTCCCATTTAAAGCAGGGAAAGGATCCCTCTTCTTGAGCTACGAGGGGGAAACGGGGCTCCTCTGGTTGTGGGTGGGAGGATCGTGCTTCCTCTCGAGTGGAGACGGGTGTGGCGGTGAACTACTTGAGTTGCAGCAAGGGTGTGAAAGACCCTTTCGAAGTTCCAGAGGTTACGTGTCATTAGTGTCCAGACTCCTCATCGGAAATAGGCCTCATCTCGCCTGGAAGGGAGAACTTCCTGGATTTTCTCGAGTTGCGGCAGGTGTTCTCCAGTTACGACGGGGACCTCAGGGACCGGCCTGGTGGCCTCAAGAAAGGCCAGTCCCCATGCGAGGTGCTAGGGGGCCTCTCGGGATTCCTCTCCCGTAGATACCGGGGCCAAAAACCTTGTGTGGAGTCAGGGCCGGAACCGAGGATTCCTCTCAGGGGCTGACATGGATCTTGGGGTACTTCTGGAGTCTCCCCAGGGGAGTCAGGCCTCGTCTCGAGTGGGGGCATGCACGTGCGCATTCCTTCCAGGCTGTAGCAGCAATGTCACGCTTTCCGTCGCGTGGATCAAAGGATCTGTGGTTTTCAATCGAGGCTTTCCCTTGAGGCTTTCCCACAGGGCTGTCCCACGTGCCACCGTGGTGTGAGTCGATCCTCGGCGTGAAAGATGAGCCTGTGCAGGGCAAAGAGGTTGCTCTGGAATGGACTGAGACATCTGGGGGACTCTTGGAATGGTGGTACGACCATGGAGTTCCTCTCGCCTTTCCTGTTGAGAGTGCCTCCTCTTGAGATGCGACGGGAACACCGGGAATTCTTTCCCATTGAAAGCAGGGAAAGGATCCCTCATCTCGAGCTCCGAGGGGGAAACGGGGCTCCTCTGGTTGTGGGTGGGACGATCATGCTTCCTCTCGAGTGGAGACGGGTATGGCGGTGAACTTCTTGAGTTGCAGCAAGGGTGTGAAAGACCCTTTCGAAGTTCCAGAGGTTAGGTGTCATTAGTGTCCAAACGCCTCATCGGAAATAGGTCTCATCTCGCCTGGAAGGGAGAACTTCCTGGATTTTCTCGAGTTGCAGCAGGTGTTCTCGAGTTACGACGGGCACCTCAGGGACCCGCCATGGTGGCCTCAGGAAAGGCCAGTCCTCATGCGAGTTGCTAGGGTGCCTCTCGGTATTCCTCTCCCGTCGATACCTGGACCAAAAACCTTGTGTGGAGTGAGGGCCGGAACCGAGGATTACTCTCAGGGGCTGACATGTATCTTTGGGTCTTTCTGGAGTCTCCCGAGGGGAGTCAGGCCTCGTCTCGAGTGGTGGCATGCACGTGAGCTTTCCTTCCAGGCTGAAGCAGCAAAGACACTCTTCCCGTCGCGTGGATCAAAGGATCTGTGGATTTCCCTCCAGGCTTTCCCTTGAGGCTTTCCCACAGGGCTCTCCCACGTGCCAACGTGGTGTGATTCGATCCTCGGCATGAAAGATGAGCCAGTGCAAGGCAAAGAGTTTGCTCTGGAATGGACTGAGACATCTGGGGGACTCTTGAAATGGTGGTACGACCATGCAGTTCCTCTCGCCTTTCCTGTTGAGAGTGCCTCCTCTTGAGATGCGATGGGAACGCCGGGAATTCTTTCCCGTTGAAAGCAGGGAAAGGATCCCTCATCTCGAGCTACGATGGGGAAACGGGGCCCCTCTGGATGTGGGCGGGACCATCATTCTTCCTCTCGAGTCGACACGGGTATGGCGGTGAACTACTTGAGTTGCAGCAAGGGTGTGAAAGACCCTTTCGAAGTTCCAGAGGTTAGGTGTCATTAGTCTCCAGACGCCTCATCGGAAATAGGCCTCATCTCGCCTGGAAGGGAGAACTTCCTGGATTTTCTCGAGTTGCGGCAGGTGTTCTCCAGTTACGACGGGGACCTCAGGGACCAGCCTGGTGGCCTCAGGAAAGGCCAGTCCCCATGCGAGGTGCTAGGGGGCCTCTCGGGATTCCTCTCCCGTCGATACCGGGGCCAAAAACCTTGTGTGGAGTCAGGGCCGGAACCGAGGATTCCTCTCAAGGGCTGACATGGATCTTGGGGTACTTCTGGAGTCTCCCCAGGGGAGTCAGGCCTCATCTCGAGTGGGGGCATGCACGTGCGCTTTCCTTCCAGGCTGTAGCAGCAATGTTACGCTTCCCGTCGCGTGGATCAAAGGATCTGTGGTTTTCAATCGAGGCTTTCCCTTGAGGCTTTCCCACAGGGCTGTCCCACGTGCCACCGTGTTGTGATTCGATCCTCGGCGTTAAAGATGAGCCAGTGCAGGGCAAAGAGGTTCCTCTGGAATGGACTGAGACATCTGGGGGACTCTTGGAATGGTGGTACGACCATGGAGTTCCTCTCGCCTTTCCTGTTGAGAGTGCCTCCTCTTGAGATGCGACGGGAACACCGGGAATTCTTTCCCATTGAAAGCAGGGAAAGGATCCCTCATCTCGAGCTACGAGGGGGAAACGGGGCTCCTCTGGTTGTGGGTGGGACGATCGTGCTTCCTCTCGAGTGGAGACGGGTATGGCGGTGAACTTCTTGAGTTGCAGCAAGGGTGTGAAAGACCCTTTCGAAGTTCCAGAGGTTAGGTGTCATTAGTGTCCAGACGCCTCATCGGAAATAGGTCTCATCTCTCCTGGAAGGGAGAACTACCTGGATTTTCTCGAGTTGCAGCAGGTGTTCTCGAGTTACGACGGGCACCTCAGGGACCCGCCATGGTGGCCTCAGGAAAGGCCAGTCCTCATGCGAGTTGCTAGGGTGCCTCTCGGTATTCCTCTCCCGTCGATACCTGGACCAAAAACCTTGTGTGGAGTGAGGGCCGGAACCGAGGATTACTCTCAGGGGCTGACATGTATCTTTGGGTCTTTCTGGAGTCTCCCGAGGGGAGTCAGGCCTCGTCTCGAGTGGTGGCATGCACGTGAGCTTTCCTTCCAGGCTGAAGCAGCAAAGACACTCTTCCTGTCGCGTGGATCAAAGGATCTGTGGATTTCCCTCCAGGCTTTCCCTTGAGGCTTTCCCACAGGGCTCTCCCACGTGCCAACGTGGTGTGATTCGATCCTCGGCATGAAAGATGAGCCAGTGCAAGGCAAAGAGTTTGCTCTGGAATGGACTGAGACATCTGGGGGACTCTTGAAATGGTGGTACGACCATGCAGTTCCTCTCGCCTTTCCTGTTGAGAGTGCCTCCTCTTGAGATGCGATGGGAACGCCGGGAATTCTTTCCCGTTGAAAGCAGGGAAAGGATCCCTCATCTCGAGCTACGATGGGGAAACGGGGCTCCTCTGGTGTGGGCGGGACCATCATTCTTCCTCTCGAGTCGACACGGGTATGGCGGTGAACTACTTGAGTTGCAGCAAGCGTGTGAAAGACCCTTTCGAAGTTCCAGAGGTTAGGTGTCATTAGTCTCCAGACGCCTCATCGGAAATAGTCCTCATCTCGCCTGGAAGGGAGAACTTCCTGGATTTTCTCGAGTTGCGGCAGGTGTTCTCCAGTTACGACGGGGACCTCAAGGACCGGCCTGGTGGCCTCAGGAAAGGCCAGTCCCCATGCGAGGTGCTAGGGGGCCTCTCGGGATTCCTCTCCCGTCGATACCGGGGCCAAAAACCTTGTGTGGAGTCAGGGCCGGAACCGAGGATTCCTCTCAAGGGCTGACATGGATCTTGGGGTACTTCTGGAGTCTCCCCAGGGGAGTCAGGCCTCATCTCGAGTGGGGGCATGCACGTGCGCTTTCCTTCCAGGCTGTAGCAGCAATGTCACGCTTCCCGTCGCGTGGATCAAAGGATCTGTGCTTTTCAATCGAGGCTTTCCCTTGAGGCTTTCCCACAGGGCTGTCCCACGTGCCACCGTGTTGTGATTCGATCCTCGGCGTGAAAGATGAGCCAGTGCAGGGCAAAGAGGTTCCTCTGGAATGGACTGAGACATCTGGGGGACTCTTGGAATGGTGGTACGACCATGGAGTTCCTCTCGCCTTTCCTGTTGAGAGTGCCTCCTCTTGAGATGCGACGGGAACGCCGGGAATTCTTTCCCGTTGAAAGCAGGGAAAGGATCCCTCATCTCGAGCTACGATGGGAAACGGGGCTCCTCTGGATGTTGGCGGGACCATCGTGCTTCCTCTCGAGTGGAGACAGGTATGGCGGTGATCTTCTTGAGTTGCAGCAAGGGTGTGAAAGACCCTTTCGAAGTTCCAGAGGTTAGGTGTCATTAGTCTCCAGACGCCTCATCGGAAATAGGCCTCATCTCGCCTGAAAGGGAGAACTTCCTGGATTTTCTCGAGTTGCGGCATGTGTTCCCGAGTTACGACGGGGACCTCAGGGACCCGCCCTGGTGGCCTCAGGAGAGGCCAGTCCCCATGCTAGTTGCTAGAGGGCCTCTTGGGATTCCTCTCCCGTCGATACCGGGGCCAAAAACCTTGTGTGGAGTTAGGGCCGGAACCGAGGATTCCTCTCAGGGGCTGAAATGGATCTTTGGGTACTTCTGGAGTCTCCCCAGGGGATTCAGGCCTCGTCTCGAGTGGGGGCATGCACGTGCGCTTTCCTTCCAGGCTGTAGCAGCAATGTCACGCTTCCCGTCGCGTGGATCAAAGGATCTGTGGTTTTCCCTCGAGGCTTTCCCTCGAGGCTTTCCCACAGGGCTGTCCGACGTGCCATCGTGGTGTGAGTCGATCCTCGGCGTGAAAGATGAGCCAATGCAGGGCAAAGAGGTTCCTCTGGAATGGACTGAGACATCTGGGGGACTCTTGGAATGGTGGTACGACCATGGAGTTCCTCTCGCCTATCCTGTTGAGAGTGCCTCCTCTTGAGATGCGACGGGAAGGCCGGGAATTCTTTCCCGTTGAAAGCAGGGAAAGGATCCCTCATCTCGAGCTACGAGGGGGAAACGGGACTCCTCTGGATGTGGGCGGGACCATCTTGCTTCCTGGCGAGTGGAGACGGGTATGGCGGTGAACTTCTTGAGTTGCAGCAAGGGTGTGAAAGACCCTTTCGAAGTTCCAGAAGTTAGGTGTCATTTATCTCCAGACGCATCATCGGAAATAGGCCTCATCTCGCCTGGAAGGGAGAACTTCCTGGATTTTCTCCAGTTGCGGCAGGTTATCCCGAGTTACGACGGGGACCTCAGGGACCCGCCCTGGTGGCCTCAGGAGAGGCCAGTCCCCATGCGAGTTGCTAGGGGGCCTCTCGGGATTCCTCTCCCGTCGATACCGGACCCAAAAACATTTTTTGGAGTCAGGGCCGGAACCGAGGATTCCTCTCAGGGGCTGACATGGATCTTTGGGTACTTCTTGAGTGTCCCCAAGGGAGTCAGGCCTCGTCGCGAGTGGGGGCATGCACGTGCGCTTTCCTTCCAGGCTGTAGCAGCAATGTCACGCTTCCCGTCGCGTGGATCAAAGGATCTGTGGTTTTCCCTCGAAGCTTTCCCTAGAGGCTTTCCCACAGGGCTGTCCCACGTACCACCGTGGTGTGAGTCGATCCTCGGCGTGAAAGATGAGCCAGTGCAGGGCAAAGATGTTCCTCTGGAATGCACTGAGACATCTGGGGGACTCTTGGAATGGTGGTACGACCATGGAGTTCCTCTCGCCTTTCCTGTTGAGAGTGCCTCCTCTTGAGATGCGACAGGAACGCCGGGAATTCTTTCCCGTTGAAAGCAGGGAAAGGATCCCTCATCTCGAGCTCCGAGGGGGAAACGGGGCTCCTCTGGATGTGGGCGGGACCATCGTGCTTCCTCTCGAGTGGAGACGGGTATGGCGGTGAACTTCTTGAGTTGCAGCAAGGGTGTGAAAGACCCTTTCGAAGTTCCAGAGGTTAGGTGTCATTAGTCTCCAGACGCCTCATCGGAAATAGGCCTCATCTCGCCTGGAAGGGAGAACTTCCTGGATTTTCTCGAGTTGCGGCAGGTGTTCTCGAGTTACGACGGGGACCTCAGGGACCCGCCCTGGTGGCCTCAGGAGAGGCCAGTCCCCATGCGAGTTGCTAGGGGGCCTCTCGGGATTCCTCTCCCGTCGATACCGGGGCCAAAAACCTTGTGTGGAGTCAGGGCCGGAACCGAGGATTCCTCTCAGGGGCTGACATGTATCTTTGGGTACATCTGGAGTCTCCCCAGGGGAGTCAGGCCTCGTCTCGAGTGGGGGCATGCACGTGCGCATTCCTTCCAGGCTGTAGCAGCAATGTCACGCTTCCCGTCGCGTGGATCAAAGGATCTGTGGTTTTCCCTCGAGGCTTTCCCTCGAGGCTTTCCCACAGGGCTGTCCCACGTGCCACCGTGGTGTGAGTCGATCCTTGGCGTGAAAGATGAGCCAGTGCAGGGCAAAGAGGTTCCTCTGGAATGGACTGAGACATCTGGGGGACTCTTGGAATGGTGGTACGACCATGGAGTTTCTCTCAGCTTTCCTGTGGAGAGTGCCTCCTCTTGAGATGCGACGGGATCGCCGGGAATTCTTTCCCGTTGAAAGCAGGGAAAGGATCCCTCATCTCGAGCTCCGAGGGGGAAACGGGGCTCCTCTGGATGTGGGCGGGACCATCGTGCTTCCTCTCGAGTGGAGACGGGTATGGCGGTGAACTTCTTGAGTTGCAGCAAGGGTGTGAAAGACCCTTTCGAAGTTCCAGAGGTTAGGTGTCATTAGTCTCCAGACGCCTCATCGGAAATAGGCCTCATCTCGCCTGGAAGGGAGAACTTCCTGGATTTTCTCGAGTTGCGGCAGGGGTTCTCGACTTACGACGGGGACCTCAGGGACCCGCCCTGGTGGCCTCAGGAGAGGCCAGTCCCCATGCGAGTTGCTAGGGGGCCTCTCGGGATTCCTCTCCCGTCGATACCGGGGCCAAAAGAATTTTTTGGAGTCAGGGCCGGAACCGAGGATTCCTCTCAGGGGCTTACATGGATCTTTGGGTACTTCTGGAGTCTCCCCAGGGGAGTCAGGCCTCGTCTCGAGTGGGGGCATGCACGTGCGCTTTCCTTCCAGGCTGTAGCAGCAATGTCACGCTTCCCGTCGCGTGGATCAAAGGATCTGTGGTTTTCTCTCGAAGCTTTCCCTAGAGGCTTTCCCACAGGGCTGTCCCACGTGCCACCGTGGTGTGAGTCGATCCTCAGCGTGAACGATGAGCCAGTGCAGGGCAAAGAGGTTCCTCTGGAATGGACTGAGACATCTGGGGGACTCTTGGAATGGTGGTACGACCATGGAGTTCCTCTCGCCTTTCCTGTTGAGAGTGCCTCCTCTTGAGATGCGACGGGAACGCCGGGAATTCTTTCCCGTTGAAAGCAGGGAAAGGATCCCTCATCTCGAGCTCCGAGGGGGAAACGGGGCTCCTCTGGATGTGGGCGGGACCATCGTGCTTCCTCTCGAGTGGAGACGGGTATGGCGGTGAACTTCTTGAGTTGCAGAAAGGGTGTGAAAGACCCTTTCGAAGTTCCAGAGGTTAGGTGTCATTAGTCTCCAGACGCCTCATCGGAAATAGGCCTCATCTCGCCTGGAAGGTAGAACTTCCTGGATTTTCTCGAGTTGCGGCAGGAGTTCTCGAGTTACGACGGGGACCTCAGGGACCCGCCCTGGTGGCCTCAAGAACGGCCAGTCCCCATGCTAGTTGCTAGGGGGCCTCTCGGGATTCCTCTCCCGTAGATACCGGGGCCAAAAACCTTGTGTGGAGTCAGGGCCGGAACCGAGGATTCCTATCAGGGGCTGACATGGATCTTTGGGTACTTCTGGAGTATCCCCAGGGGAGTCAGGCCTCGTCTCGAGTGGGGGCATGCACGTGCGCTTTCCTTCCAGGCTGTAGCAGCAATGTCACGCTTCCCGTCGCGTGGATCAAGGGATCTGTGGTTTTCCCTCGAGGCTTTCCCTCGAGGCTTTCCCACAGGGCTGTCCCACGTGCCACCGTGGTGTGAGTCGATCCTCGGCGTGAAAGATGAGCCAGTGCAGGGCAAAGAGGTTCCTCTGGAATGGACTGAGACATCTGGGGGACTCTTGGAATGGTGGTACGACCATGGAGTTCCTCTTGCCTTTCCTGTTGAGAGTGCCTCCTCTTGAGATGCGACAGGAACCCCGGAATTCTTTCCCATTTAAAGCAGGGAAAGGATCCCTCTTCTTGAGCTACGAGGGGGAAACGGGGCTCCTCTGGTTGTGGGTGGGAGGATCGTGCTTCCTCTCGAGTGGAGACGGGTGTGGCGGTGAACTACTTGAGTTGCAGCAAGGGTGTGAAAGACCCTTTCGAAGTTCCAGAGGTTACGTGTCATTAGTGTCCAGACTCCTCATCGGAAATAGGCCTCATCTCGCCTGGAAGGGAGAACTTCCTGGATTTTCTCGAGTTGCGGCAGGTGTTCTCCAGTTACGACGGGGACCTCAGGGACCGGCCTGGTGGCCTCAAGAAAGGCCAGTCCCCATGCGAGGTGCTAGGGGGCCTCTCGGGATTCCTCTCCCGTAGATACCGGGGCCAAAAACCTTGTGTGGAGTCAGGGCCGGAACCGAGGATTCCTCTCAGGGGCTGACATGGATCTTGGGGTACTTCTGGAGTCTCCCCAGGGGAGTCAGGCCTCGTCTCGAGTGGGGGCATGCACGTGCGCATTCCTTCCAGGCTGTAGCAGCAATGTCACGCTTTCCGTCGCGTGGATCAAAGGATCTGTGGTTTTCAATCGAGGCTTTCCCTTGAGGCTTTCCCACAGGGCTGTCCCACGTGCCACCGTGGTGTGAGTCGATCCTCGGCGTGAAAGATGAGCCTGTGCAGGGCAAAGAGGTTGCTCTGGAATGGACTGAGACATCTGGGGGACTCTTGGAATGGTGGTACGACCATGGAGTTCCTCTCGCCTTTCCTGTTGAGAGTGCCTCCTCTTGAGATGCGACGGGAACACCGGGAATTCTTTCCCATTGAAAGCAGGGAAAGGATCCCTCATCTCGAGCTACGAGGGGGAAACGGGGCTCCTCTGGTTGTGGGTGGGACGATCATGCTTCCTCTCGAGTGGAGACGGGTATGGCGGTGAACTTCTTGAGTTGCAGCAAGGGTGTGAAAGACCCTTTCGAAGTTCCAGAGGTTAGGTGTCATTAGTGTCCAAACGCCTCATCGGAAATAGGTCTCATCTCGCCTGGAAGGGAGAACTTCCTGGATTTTCTCGAGTTGCAGCAGGTGTTCTCGAGTTACGACGGGCACCTCAGGGACCCGCCATGGTGGCCTCAGGAAAGGCCAGTCCTCATGCGAGTTGCTAGGGTGCCTCTCGGTATTCCTCTCCCGTCGATACCTGGACCAAAAACCTTGTGTGGAGTGAGGGCCGGAACCGAGGATTACTCTCAGGGGCTGACATGTATCTTTGGGTCTTTCTGGAGTCTCCCGAGGGGAGTCAGGCCTCGTCTCGAGTGGTGGCATGCACGTGAGCTTTCCTTCCAGGCTGAAGCAGCAAAGACACTCTTCCCGTCGCGTGGATCAAAGGATCTGTGGATTTCCCTCCAGGCTTTCCCTTGAGGCTTTCCCACAGGGCTCTCCCACGTGCCAACGTGGTGTGATTCGATCCTCGGCATGAAAGATGAGCCAGTGCAAGGCAAAGAGTTTGCTCTGGAATGGACTGAGACATCTGGGGGACTCTTGAAATGGTGGTACGACCATGCAGTTCCTCTCGCCTTTCCTGTTGAGAGTGCCTCCTCTTGAGATGCGATGGGAACGCCGGGAATTCTTTCCCGTTGAAAGCAGGGAAAGGATCCCTCATCTCGAGCTACGATGGGGAAACGGGGCCCCTCTGGATGTGGGCGGGACCATCATTCTTCCTCTCGAGTCGACACGGGTATGGCGGTGAACTACTTGAGTTGCAGCAAGGGTGTGAAAGACCCTTTCGAAGTTCCAGAGGTTAGGTGTCATTAGTCTCCAGACGCCTCATCGGAAATAGGCCTCATCTCGCCTGGAAGGGAGAACTTCCTGGATTTTCTCGAGTTGCGGCAGGTGTTCTCCAGTTACGACGGGGACCTCAGGGACCAGCCTGGTGGCCTCAGGAAAGGCCAGTCCCCATGCGAGGTGCTAGGGGGCCTCTCGGGATTCCTCTCCCGTCGATACCGGGGCCAAAAACCTTGTGTGGAGTCAGGGCCGGAACCGAGGATTCCTCTCAAGGGCTGACATGGATCTTGGGGTACTTCTGGAGTCTCCCCAGGGGAGTCAGGCCTCATCTCGAGTGGGGGCATGCACGTGCGCTTTCCTTCCAGGCTGTAGCAGCAATGTTACGCTTCCCGTCGCGTGGATCAAAGGATCTGTGGTTTTCAATCGAGGCTTTCCCTTGAGGCTTTCCCACAGGGCTGTCCCACGTGCCACCGTGTTGTGATTCGATCCTCGGCGTTAAAGATGAGCCAGTGCAGGGCAAAGAGGTTCCTCTGGAATGGACTGAGACATCTGGGGGACTCTTGGAATGGTGGTACGACCATGGAGTTCCTCTCGCCTTTCCTGTTGAGAGTGCCTCCTCTTGAGATGCGACGGGAACACCGGGAATTCTTTCCCATTGAAAGCAGGGAAAGGATCCCTCATCTCGAGCTACGAGGGGGAAACGGGGCTCCTCTGGTTGTGGGTGGGACGATCGTGCTTCCTCTCGAGTGGAGACGGGTATGGCGGTGAACTTCTTGAGTTGCAGCAAGGGTGTGAAAGACCCTTTCGAAGTTCCAGAGGTTAGGTGTCATTAGTGTCCAGACGCCTCATCGGAAATAGGTCTGATCTCTCCTGGAAGGGAGAACTACCTGGATTTTCTCGAGTTGCAGCAGGTGTTCTCGAGTTACGACGGGCACCTCAGGGACCCGCCATGGTGGCCTCAGGAAAGGCCAGTCCTCATGCGAGTTGCTAGGGTGCCTCTCGGTATTCCTCTCCCGTCGATACCTGGACCAAAAACCTTGTGTGGAGTGAGGGCCGGAACCGAGGATTACTCTCAGGGGCTGACATGTATCTTTGGGTCTTTCTGGAGTCTCCCGAGGGGAGTCAGGCCTCGTCTCGAGTGGTGGCATGCACGTGAGCTTTCCTTCCAGGCTGAAGCAGCAAAGACACTCTTCCTGTCGCGTGGATCAAAGGATCTGTGGATTTCCCTCCAGGCTTTCCCTTGAGGCTTTCCCACAGGGCTCTCCCACGTGCCAACGTGGTGTGATTCGATCCTCGGCATGAAAGATGAGCCAGTGCAAGGCAAAGAGTTTGCTCTGGAATGGACTGAGACATCTGGGGGACTCTTGAAATGGTGGTACGACCATGCAGTTCCTCTCGCCTTTCCTGTTGAGAGTGCCTCCTCTTGAGATGCGATGGGAACGCCGGGAATTCTTTCCCGTTGAAAGCAGGGAAAGGATCCCTCATCTCGAGCTACGATGGGGAAACGGGGCTCCTCTGGTGTGGGCGGGACCATCATTCTTCCTCTCGAGTCGACACGGGTATGGCGGTGAACTACTTGAGTTGCAGCAAGCGTGTGAAAGACCCTTTCGAAGTTCCAGAGGTTAGGTGTCATTAGTCTCCAGACGCCTCATCGGAAATAGTCCTCATCTCGCCTGGAAGGGAGAACTTCCTGGATTTTCTCGAGTTGCGGCAGGTGTTCTCCAATTACGACGGGGACCTCAAGGACCGGCCTGGTGGCCTCAGGAAAGGCCAGTCCCCATGCGAGGTGCTAGGGGGCCTCTCGGGATTCCTCTCCCGTCGATACCGGGGCCAAAAACCTTGTGTGGAGTCAGGGCCGGAACCGAGGATTCCTCTCAAGGGCTGACATGGATCTTGGGGTACTTCTGGAGTCTCCCCAGGGGAGTCAGGCCTCATCTCGAGTGGGGGCATGCACGTGCGCTTTCCTTCCAGGCTGTAGCAGCAATGTCACGCTTCCCGTCGCGTGGATCAAAGGATCTGTGCTTTTCAATCGAGGCTTTCCCTTGAGGCTTTCCCACAGGGCTGTCCCACGTGCCACCGTGTTGTGATTCGATCCTCGGCGTGAAAGATGAGCCAGTGCAGGGCAAAGAGGTTCCTCTGGAATGGACTGAGACATCTGGGGGACTCTTGGAATGGTGGTACGACCATGGAGTTCCTCTCGCCTTTCCTGTTGAGAGTGCCTCCTCTTGAGATGCGACGGGAACGCCGGGAATTCTTTCCCGTTGAAAGCAGGGAAAGGATCCCTCATCTCGAGCTACGATGGGAAACGGGGCTCCTCTGGATGTTGGCGGGACCATCGTGCTTCCTCTCGAGTGGAGACAGGTATGGCGGTGATCTTCTTGAGTTGCAGCAAGGGTGTGAAAGACCCTTTCGAAGTTCCAGAGGTTAGGTGTCATTAGTCTCCAGACGCCTCATCGGAAATAGGCCTCATCTCGCCTGAAAGGGAGAACTTCCTGGATTTTCTCGAGTTGCGGCATGTGTTCCCGAGTTACGACGGGGACCTCAGGGACCCGCCCTGGTGGCCTCAGGAGAGGCCAGTCCCCATGCTAGTTGCTAGAGGGCCTCTTGGGATTCCTCTCCCGTCGATACCGGGGCCAAAAACCTTGTGTGGAGTTAGGGCCGGAACCGAGGATTCCTCTCAGGGGCTGAAATGGATCTTTGGGTACTTCTGGAGTCTCCCCAGGGGATTCAGGCCTCGTCTCGAGTGGGGGCATGCACGTGCGCTTTCCTTCCAGGCTGTAGCAGCAATGTCACGCTTCCCGTCGCGTGGATCAAAGGATCTGTGGTTTTCCCTCGAGGCTTTCCCTCGAGGCTTTCCCACAGGGCTGTCCGACGTGCCATCGTGGTGTGAGTCGATCCTCGGCGTGAAAGATGAGCCAATGCAGGGCAAAGAGGTTCCTCTGGAATGGACTGAGACATCTGGGGGACTCTTGGAATGGTGGTACGACCATGGAGTTCCTCTCGCCTATCCTGTTGAGAGTGCCTCCTCTTGAGATGCGACGGGAAGGCCGGGAATTCTTTCCCGTTGAAAGCAGGGAAAGGATCCCTCATCTCGAGCTACGAGGGGGAAACGGGACTCCTCTGGATGTGGGCGGGACCATCTTGCTTCCTGGCGAGTGGAGACGGGTATGGCGGTGAACTTCTTGAGTTGCAGCAAGGGTGTGAAAGACCCTTTCGAAGTTCCAGAAGTTAGGTGTCATTTATCTCCAGACGCATCATCGGAAATAGGCCTCATCTCGCCTGGAAGGGAGAACTTCCTGGATTTTCTCCAGTTGCGGCAGGTTATCCCGAGTTACGACGGGGACCTCAGGGACCCGCCCTGGTGGCCTCAGGAGAGGCCAGTCCCCATGCGAGTTGCTAGGGGGCCTCTCGGGATTCCTCTCCCGTCGATACCGGACCCAAAAACATTTTTTGGAGTCAGGGCCGGAACCGAGGATTCCTCTCAGGGGCTGACATGGATCTTTGGGTACTTCTTGAGTGTCCCCAAGGGAGTCAGGCCTCGTCGCGAGTGGGGGCATGCACGTGCGCTTTCCTTCCAGGCTGTAGCAGCAATGTCACGCTTCCCGTCGCGTGGATCAAAGGATCTGTGGTTTTCCCTCGAAGCTTTCCCTAGAGGCTTTCCCACAGGGCTGTCCCACGTACCACCGTGGTGTGAGTCGATCCTCGGCGTGAAAGATGAGCCAGTGCAGGGCAAAGATGTTCCTCTGGAATGCACTGAGACATCTGGGGGACTCTTGGAATGGTGGTACGACCATGGAGTTCCTCTCGCCTTTCCTGTTGAGAGTGCCTCCTCTTGAGATGCGACAGGAACGCCGGGAATTCTTTCCCGTTGAAAGCAGGGAAAGGATCCCTCATCTCGAGCTCCGAGGGGGAAACGGGGCTCCTCTGGATGTGGGCGGGACCATCGTGCTTCCTCTCGAGTGGAGACGGGTATGGCGGTGAACTTCTTGAGTTGCAGCAAGGGTGTGAAAGACCCTTTCGAAGTTCCAGAGGTTAGGTGTCATTAGTCTCCAGACGCCTCATCGGAAATAGGCCTCATCTCGCCTGGAAGGGAGAACTTCCTGGATTTTCTCGAGTTGCGGCAGGTGTTCTCGAGTTACGACGGGGACCTCAGGGACCCGCCCTGGTGGCCTCAGGAGAGGCCAGTCCCCATGCGAGTTGCTAGGGGGCCTCTCGGGATTCCTCTCCCGTCGATACCGGGGCCAAAAACCTTGTGTGGAGTCAGGGCCGGAACCGAGGATTCCTCTCAGGGGCTGACATGTATCTTTGGGTACATCTGGAGTCTCCCCAGGGGAGTCAGGCCTCGTCTCGAGTGGGGGCATGCACGTGCGCATTCCTTCCAGGCTGTAGCAGCAATGTCACGCTTCCCGTCGCGTGGATCAAAGGATCTGTGGTTTTCCCTCGAGGCTTTCCCTCGAGGCTTTCCCACAGGGCTGTCCCACGTGCCACCGTGGTGTGAGTCGATCCTTGGCGTGAAAGATGAGCCAGTGCAGGGCAAAGAGGTTCCTCTGGAATGGACTGAGACATCTGGGGGACTCTTGGAATGGTGGTACGACCATGGAGTTTCTCTCAGCTTTCCTGTGGAGAGTGCCTCCTCTTGAGATGCGACGGGATCGCCGGGAATTCTTTCCCGTTGAAAGCAGGGAAAGGATCCCTCATCTCGAGCTCCGAGGGGGAAACGGGGCTCCTCTGGATGTGGGCGGGACCATCGTGCTTCCTCTCGAGTGGAGACGGGTATGGCGGTGAACTTCTTGAGTTGCAGCAAGGGTGTGAAAGACCCTTTCGAAGTTCCAGAGGTTAGGTGTCATTAGTCTCCAGACGCCTCATCGGAAATAGGCCTCATCTCGCCTGGAAGGGAGAACTTCCTGGATTTTCTCGAGTTGCGGCAGGGGTTCTCGACTTACGACGGGGACCTCAGGGACCCGCCCTGGTGGCCTCAGGAGAGGCCAGTCCCCATGCGAGTTGCTAGGGGGCCTCTCGGGATTCCTCTCCCGTCGATACCGGGGCCAAAAGAATTTTTTGGAGTCAGGGCCGGAACCGAGGATTCCTCTCAGGGGCTTACATGGATCTTTGGGTACTTCTGGAGTCTCCCCAGGGGAGTCAGGCCTCGTCTCGAGTGGGGGCATGCACGTGCGCTTTCCTTCCAGGCTGTAGCAGCAATGTCACGCTTCCCGTCGCGTGGATCAAAGGATCTGTGGTTTTCCCTCGAAGCTTTCCCTAGAGGCTTTCCCACAGGGCTGTCCCACGTGCCACCGTGGTGTGAGTCGATCCTCAGCGTGAACGATGAGCCAGTGCAGGGCAAAGAGGTTCCTCTGGAATGGACTGAGACATCTGGGGGACTCTTGGAATGGTGGTACGACCATGGAGTTCCTCTCGCCTTTCCTGTTGAGAGTGCCTCCTCTTGAGATGCGACGGGAACGCCGGGAATTCTTTCCCGTTGAAAGCAGGGAAAGGATCCCTCATCTCGAGCTCCGAGGGGGAAACGGGGCTCCTCTGGATGTGGGCGGGACCATCGTGCTTCCTCTCGAGTGGAGACGGGTATGGCGGTGAACTTCTTGAGTTGCAGAAAGGGTGTGAAAGACCCTTTCGAAGTTCCAGAGGTTAGGTGTCATTAGTCTCCAGACGCCTCATCGGAAATAGGCCTCATCTCGCCTGGAAGGGAGAACTTCCTGGATTTTCTCGAGTTGCGGCAGGTGTTCTCGAGTTACGACGGGGACCTCAGGGACCCGCCCTGGTGGCCTCAGGAGAGGCCAGTCCCCATGCGAGTTGCTAGGGGGCCTCTCGGGATTCCTCTCCCGTCGATACCGGGGCCAAAAACCTTGTGTGGAGTCAGGGCCGGAACCGAGGATTCCTCTCAGGGGCTGACATGTATCTTTGGGTACATCTGGAGTCTCCCCAGGGGAGTCAGGCCTCGTCTCGAGTGGGGGCATGCACGTGCGCATTCCTTCCAGGCTGTAGCAGCAATGTCACGCTTCCCGTCGCGTGGATCAAAGGGTCTGTGGTTTTCCCTCGAGGCTTTCCCTCGAGGCTTTCCCACAGGGCTGTCCCACGTGCCACCGTGGTGTGAGTCGATCCTCGGCGTGAAAGATGAGCCAGTGCAGGGCAAAGAGTTTCCTCTGGAATGGACTGAGACATCTGGGGGACTCTTGGAATGGTGGTACGACCATGGAGTTCCTCTCGCCTTTCCTGTTGAGAGTGCCTCCTCTTGAGATGCGACGGGAACGCCGGGAATTCTTTCCCGTTGAAAGCAGGGAAAGGATCCCTCATCTCGAGCTACGAGGGGGAAACGGGGCTCCTCTGGATGTGGGCGGGACCATCGTGCTTCCTCTCGAGTGGAGACAGGTATGGCGGTGAACTTCTTGAGTTGCAGCAAGGGTGTGAAAGACCCTTTCGATGTTCCAGAGGTTAGGTGTCATTAGTCTCCAGACGCCTCATCGGAAATAGGCCTCATCTCGCCTTGAAGGGAGAACTTCCTGGATTTTCTCGAGTTGCGGCAGGGGTTCTCGACTTACGACGGGGACCTCAGGGACCCGCCCTGGTGGCCTCAGGAGAGGCCAGTCCCCATGCGAGTTGCTAGGGGGCCTCTCGGGATTCCTCTCCCGTCGATACCGGGGCCAAAAGAATTTTTTGGAGTCAGGGCCGGAACCGAGGATTCCTCTCAGGGGCTTACATGGATCTTTGGGTACTTCTTGAGTGTCCCCAAGGGAGTCAGGCCTCGTCGCGAGTGGGGGCATGCACGTGCGCTTTCCTTCCAGGCTGTAGCAGCAATATCACGCTTCCCGTCGCGTGGATCAAAGGATCTGTGGTTTTCCCTCGAAGCTTTCCCTAGAGGCTTTCCCACAGGGCTGTCCCACGTACCACCGTGGTGTGAGTCGATCCTCGGCGTGAAAGATGAGCCAGTGCAGGGCAAAGATGTTCCTCTGGAATGCACTGAGACATCTGGGGGACTCTTGGAATGGTGGTACGACCATGGAGTTCCTCTCGCCTTTCCTGTTGAGAGTGCCTCCTCTTGAGATGCGACAGGAACGCCGGGAATTCTTTCCCGTTGAAAGCAGGGAAAGGATCCCTCATCTCGAGCTCCGAGGGGGAAACGGGGCTCCTCTGGATGTGGGCGGGACCATCGTGCTTCCTCTCGAGTGGAGACGGGTATGGCGGTGAACTTCTTGAGTTGCAGCAAGGGTGTGAAAGACCCTTTCGAAGTTCCAGAGGTTAGGTGTCATTAGTCTCCAGACGCCTCATCGGAAATAGGCCTCATCTCGCCTGGAAGGGAGAACTTCCTGGATTTTCTCGAGTTGCGGCAGGTGTTCTCGAGTTACGACGGGGACCTCAGGGACCCGCCCTGGTGGCCTCAGGAGAGGCCAGTCCCCATGCGAGTTGCTAGGGGGCCTCTCGGGATTCCTCTCCCGTCGATACCGGGGCCAAAAACCTTGTGTGGAGTCAGGGCCGGAACCGAGGATTCCTCTCAGGGGCTGACATGTATCTTTGGGTACATCTGGAGTCTCCCCAGGGGAGTCAGGCCTCGTCTCGAGTGGGGGCATGCACGTGCGCATTCCTTCCAGGCTGTAGCAGCAATGTCACGCTTCCCGTCGCGTGGATCAAAGGATCTGTGGTTTTCCCTCGAGGCTTTCCCTCGAGGCTTTCCCACAGGGCTGTCCCACGTGCCACCGTGGTGTGAGTCGATCCTTGGCGTGAAAGATGAGCCAGTGCAGGGCAAAGAGGTTCCTCTGGAATGGACTGAGACATCTGGGGGACTCTTGGAATGGTGGTACGACCATGGAGTTTCTCTCAGCTTTCCTGTGGAGAGTGCCTCCTCTTGAGATGCGACGGGATCGCCGGGAATTCTTTCCCGTTGAAAGCAGGGAAAGGATCCCTCATCTCGAGCTCCGAGGGGGAAACGGGGCTCCTCTGGATGTGGGCGGGACCATCGTGCTTCCTCTCGAGTGGAGACGGGTATGGCGGTGAACTTCTTGAGTTGCAGCAAGGGTGTGAAAGACCCTTTCGAAGTTCCAGAGGTTAGGTGTCATTAGTCTCCAGACGCCTCATCGGAAATAGGCCTCATCTCGCCTGGAAGGGAGAACTTCCTGGATTTTCTCGAGTTGCGGCAGGGGTTCTCGACTTACGACGGGGACCTCAGGGACCCGCCCTGGTGGCCTCAGGAGAGGCCAGTCCCCATGCGAGTTGCTAGGGGGCCTCTCGGGATTCCTCTCCCGTCGATACCGGGGCCAAAAGAATTTTTTGGAGTCAGGGCCGGAACCGAGGATTCCTCTCAGGGGCTTACATGGATCTTTGGGTACTTCTGGAGTCTCCCCAGGGGAGTCAGGCCTCGTCTCGAGTGGGGGCATGCACGTGCGCTTTCCTTCCAGGCTGTAGCAGCAATGTCACGCTTCCCGTCGCGTGGATCAAAGGATCTGTGGTTTTCCCTCGAAGCTTTCCCTAGAGGCTTTCCCACAGGGCTGTCCCACGTGCCACCGTGGTGTGAGTCGATCCTCAGCGTGAACGATGAGCCAGTGCAGGGCAAAGAGGTTCCTCTGGAATGGACTGAGACATCTGGGGGACTCTTGGAATGGTGGTACGACCATGGAGTTCCTCTCGCCTTTCCTGTTGAGAGTGCCTCCTCTTGAGATGCGACGGGAACGCCGGGAATTCTTTCCCGTTGAAAGCAGGGAAAGGATCCCTCATCTCGAGCTCCGAGGGGGAAACGGGGCTCCTCTGGATGTGGGCGGGACCATCGTGCTTCCTCTCGAGTGGAGACGGGTATGGCGGTGAACTTCTTGAGTTGCAGAAAGGGTGTGAAAGACCCTTTCGAAGTTCCAGAGGTTAGGTGTCATTAGTCTCCAGACGCCTCATCGGAAATAGGCCTCATCTCGCCTGGAAGGGAGAACTTCCTGGATTTTCTCGAGTTGCGGCAGGTGTTCTCGAGTTACGACGGGGACCTCAGGGACCCGCCCTGGTGGCCTCAGGAGAGGCCAGTCCCCATGCGAGTTGCTAGGGGGCCTCTCGGGATTCCTCTCCCGTCGATACCGGGGCCAAAAACCTTGTGTGGAGTCAGGGCCGGAACCGAGGATTCCTCTCAGGGGCTGACATGTATCTTTGGGTACATCTGGAGTCTCCCCAGGGGAGTCAGGCCTCGTCTCGAGTGGGGGCATGCACGTGCGCATTCCTTCCAGGCTGTAGCAGCAATGTCACGCTTCCCGTCGCGTGGATCAAAGGGTCTGTGGTTTTCCCTCGAGGCTTTCCCTCGAGGCTTTCCCACAGGGCTGTCCCACGTGCCACCGTGGTGTGAGTCGATCCTCGGCGTGAAAGATGAGCCAGTGCAGGGCAAAGAGTTTCCTCTGGAATGGACTGAGACATCTGGGGGACTCTTGGAATGGTGGTACGACCATGGAGTTCCTCTCGCCTTTCCTGTTGAGAGTGCCTCCTCTTGAGATGCGACGGGAACGCCGGGAATTCTTTCCCGTTGAAAGCAGGGAAAGGATCCCTCATCTCGAGCTACGAGGGGGAAACGGGGCTCCTCTGGATGTGGGCGGGACCATCGTGCTTCCTCTCGAGTGGAGACAGGTATGGCGGTGAACTTCTTGAGTTGCAGCAAGGGTGTGAAAGACCCTTTCGATGTTCCAGAGGTTAGGTGTCATTAGTCTCCAGACGCCTCATCGGAAATAGGCCTCATCTCGCCTTGAAGGGAGAACTTCCTGGATTTTCTCGAGTTGCGGCAGGGGTTCTCGACTTACGACGGGGACCTCAGGGACCCGCCCTGGTGGCCTCAGGAGAGGCCAGTCCCCATGCGAGTTGCTAGGGGGCCTCTCGGGATTCCTCTCCCGTCGATACCGGGGCCAAAAGAATTTTTTGGAGTCAGGGCCGGAACCGAGGATTCCTCTCAGGGGCTTACATGGATCTTTGGGTACTTCTGGAGTCTCCCCAGGGGAGTCAGGCCTCGTCTCGAGTGGGGGCATGCACGTGCGCTTTCCTTCCAGGCTGTAGCAGCAATGTCACGCTTCCCGTCGCGTGGATCAAAGGATCTGTGGTTTTCCCTCGAAGCTTTCCCTAGAGGCTTTCCCACAGGGCTGTCCCACGTGCCACCGTGGTGTGAGTCGATCCTCGGCGTGAAAGATGAGCCAGTGCAGGGCAAAGAGGTTCCTCTGGAATGGACTGAGACATCTGGGGGACTCTTGGAATGGTGGTACGACCATGGAGTTCCTCTCGCCTTTCCTGTTGAGAGTGCCTCCTCTTGAGATGCGACGGGAACGCCGGGAATTCTTTCCCGTTGAAAGCAGGGAAAGGATCCCTCATCTCGAGCTCCGAGGGGGAAACGGGGCTCCTCTGGATGTGGGCGGGACCATCGTGCTTCCTCTCGAGTGGAGACGGGTATGGCGGTGAACTTCTTGAGTTGCAGCAAGGGTGTGAAAGACCCTTTCGAAGTTCCAGAGGTTAGGTGTCATTAGTCTCCAGACGCCTCATCGGAAATAGGCCTCATCTCGCCTGGAAGGGAGAACTTCCTGGATTTTCTCGAGTTGCGGCAGGTGTTCTCGAGTTATGACGGGGACCTCAGGGACCCGCCCTGGTGGCCTCAGGAGAGGCCAGTCCCCATGCGAGTTGCTAGGGGGCCTCTCGGGATTCCTCTCCCGTCGATACCGGGGCCAAAAACCTTGTGTGGAGTCAGGGCCGGAACGGAGGATTCCTCTCAGGGGCTGACATGTATCTTTGGGTACATCTGGAGTCTCCCCAGGGGAGTCAGGCCTCGTCTCGAGTGGGGGCATACACGTGCGCATTCCTTCCAGGCTGTAGCAGCAATGTCACGCTTCCCGTCGCGTGGATCAAAGGGTCTGTGGTTTTCCCTCGAGGCTTTCCCTCGAGGCTTTCCCACAGGGCTGTCCCACGTGCCACCGTGGTGTGAGTCGATCCTCGGCGTGAAAGATGAGCCAGTGCAGGGCAAAGAGTTTCCTCTGGAATGGACTGAGACATCTGGGGGACTCTTGGAATGGTGGTACGACCATGGAGTTCCTCTCGCCTTTCCTGTTGAGAGTGCCTCCTCTTGAGATGCGACGGGAACGCCGGGAATTCTTTCCCGTTGAAAGCAGGGAAAGGATCCCTCATCTCGAGCTACGAGGGGGAAACGGGGCTCCTCTGGATGTGGGCGGGACCATCGTGCTTCCTCTCGAGTGGAGACAGGTATGGCGGTGAACTTCTTGAGTTGCAGCAAGGGTGTGAAAGACCCTTTCGATGTTCCAGAGGTTAGGTGTCATTAGTCTCCAGACGCCTCATCGGAAATAGGCCTCATCTCGCCTTGAAGGGAGAACTTCCTGGATTTTCTCGAGTTGCGGCAGGGGTTCTCGACTTACGACGGGGACCTCAGGGACCCGCCCTGGTGGCCTCAGGAGAGGCCAGTCCCCATGCGAGTTGCTAGGGGGCCTCTCGGGATTCCTCTCCCGTCGATACCGGGGCCAAAAGAATTTTTTGGAGTCAGGGCCGGAACCGAGGATTCCTCTCAGGGGCTTACATGGATCTTTGGGTACTTCTGGAGTCTCCCCAGGGGAGTCAGGCCTCGTCTCGAGTGGGGGCATTCACGTGCGCTTTCCTTCCAGGCTGTAGCAGCAATGTCACGCTTCCCGTCGCGTGGATCAAAGGATCTGTGGTTTTCCCTCGAAGCTTTCCCTAGAGGCTTTCCCACAGGGCTGTCCCACGTGCCACCGTGGTGTGAGTCGATCCTCGGCGTGAAAGATGAGCCAGTGCAGGGCAAAGAGGTTCCTCTGGAATGGATTGAGACATCTGGGGGACTCTTGGAATGGTGGTACGACCATGGAGTTCCTCTCGCCTTTCCTGTTGAGAGTGCCTCCTCTTGAGATGCGACGGGAACGCCGGGAATTCTTTCCCGTTGAAAGCAGGGAAAGGATCCCTCATCTCGAGCTCCGAGGGGGAAACGGGGCTCCTCTGGATGTGGGCGGGACCATCGTGCTTCCTCTCGAGTGGAGACGGGTATGGCGGTGAACTTCTTGAGTTGCAGCAAGGGTGTGAAAGACCCTTTCGAAGTTCCAGAGGTTAGGTGTCATTAGTCTCCAGACGCCTCATCGGAAATAGGCCTCATCTCGCCTGGAAGGGAGAACTTCCTGGATTTTCTCGAGTTGCGGCAGGTGTTCTCGAGTTATGACGGGGACCTCAGGGACCCGCCCTGGTGGCCTCAGGAGAGGCCAGTCCCCATGCGAGTTGCTAGGGGGCCTCTCGGGATTCCTCTCCCGTCGATACCGGGGCCAAAAACCTTGTGTCGAGTCAGGGCCGGAACCGAGGATTCCTCTCAGGTGCTGACATGTATCTTTGGGTACATCTGGAGTCTCCCCAGGGGAGTCAGGCCTCGTCTCGAGTGGGGGCATGCACGTGCGCATTCCTTCCAGGCTGTAGCAGCAATGTCACGCTTCCCGTCGCGTGGATCAAAGGATCTGTGGTTTTCCCTCGAGGCTTTCCCTCGAGGCTTTCCCACAGGGCTGTCCCACGTGCCACCGTGGTGTGAGTCGATCCTCGGCGTGAAAGATGAGCCAGTGCAGGGCAAAGAGGTTCCTCTGGAATGGACTGAGACATCTGGGGGACTCTTGGAATGGTGGTACGACCATGGAGTTCCTCTCAGCTTTCCTGTGGAGAGTGCCTCCTCTTGAGATGCGACGGGATCGCCGGGAATTCTTTCCCGTTGAAAGCAGGGAAAGGATCCCTCATCTCGAGCTCCGAGGGGGAAACGGGGCTCCTCTGGATGTGGGCGGGACCATCGTGCTTCCTCTCGAGTGGAGACGGGTATGGCGGTGAACTTCTTGAGTTGCAGCAAGGGTGTGAAAGACCCTTTCGAAGTTCCAGAGGTTAGGTGTCATTAGTCTCCAGACGCCTCATCGGAAATAGGCCTCATCTCGCCTGGAAGGGAGAACTTCCTGGATTTTCTCGAGTTGCGGCAGGGGTTCTCGACTTACGACGGGGACCTCAGGGACCCGCCCTGGTGGCCTCAGGAGAGGCCAGTCCCCATGCGAGTTGCTAGGGGGCCTCTCGGGATTCCTCTCCCGTCGATACCGGGGCCAAAAGAATTTTTTGGAGTCAGGGCCGGAACCGAGGATTCCTCTCAGGGGCTTACATGGATCTTTGGGTACTTCTGGAGTCTCCCCAGGGGAGTCAGGCCTCGTCTCGAGTGGGGGCATGCACGTGCGCTTTCCTTCCAGGCTGTAGCAGCAATGTCACGCTTCCCGTCGCGTGGATCAAAGGATCTGTGGTTTTCCCTCGAAGCTTTCCCTAGAGGCTTTCCCACAGGGCTGTCCCACGTGCCACCGTGGTGTGAGTCGATCCTCAGCGTGAACGATGAGCCAGTGCAGGGCAAAGAGGTTCCTCTGGAATGGACTGAGACATCTGGGGGACTCTTGGAATGGTGGTACGACCATGGAGTTCCTCTCGCCTTTCCTGTTGAGAGTGCCTCCTCTTGAGATGCGACGGGAACGCCGGGAATTCTTTCCCGTTGAAAGCAGGGAAAGGATCCCTCATCTCGAGCTCCGAGGGGGAAACGGGGCTCCTCTGGATGTGGGCGGGACCATCGTGCTTCCTCTCGAGTGGAGACGGGTATGGCGGTGAACTTCTTGAGTTGCAGAAAGGGTGTGAAAGACCCTTTCGAAGTTCCAGAGGTTAGGTGTCATTAGTCTCCAGACGCCTCATCGGAAATAGGCCTCATCTCGCCTGGAAGGGAGAACTTCCTGGATTTTCTCGAGTTGCGGCAGGTGTTCTCGAGTTACGACGGGGACCTCAGGGACCCGCCCTGGTGGCCTCAGGAGAGGCCAGTCCCCATGCGAGTTGCTAGGGGGCCTCTCGGGATTCCTCTCCCGTCGATACCGGGGCCAAAAACCTTGTGTGGAGTCAGGGCCGGAACCGAGGATTCCTCTCAGGGGCTGACATGTATCTTTGGGTACTTGTGGAGTCTCCCCAGGGGAGTCAGGCCTCGTCTCGAGTGGGGGCATGCACGTGCGCATTCCTTCCAGGCTGTAGCAGCAATGTCACGCTTCCCGTCGCGTGGATCAAAGGGTCTGTGGTTTTCCCTCGAGGCTTTCCCTCGAGGCTTTCCCACAGGGCTGTCCCACGTGCCACCGTGGTGTGAGTCGATCCTCGGCGTGAAAGATGAGCCAGTGCAGGGCAAAGAGTTTCCTCTGGAATGGACTGAGACATCTGGGGGACTCTTGGAATGGTGGTACGACCATGGAGTTCCTCTCGCCTTTCCTGTTGAGAGTGCCTCCTCTTGAGATGCGACGAGAACGCCGGGAATTCTTTCCCATTGAAAGCAGGGAAAGGATCCCTCATCTCGAGCTACGAGGGGGAAACGGGGCTCCTCTGGATGTGGGCGGGACCATCGTGCTTCCTCTCGAGTGGAGACAGGTATGGCGGTGAACTTCTTGAGTTGCAGCAGGGTGTGAAAGACCCTTTCGATGTTCCAGAGGTTAGGTGTCATTAGTCTCCAGACGCCTCATCGGAAATAGGCCTCATCTCGCCTTGAAGGGAGAACTTCCTGGATTTTCTCGAGTTGCGGCAGGGGTTCTCGACTTACGACGGGGACCTCAGGGACCCGCCCTGGTGGCCTCAGGAGAGGCCAGTCCCCATGCGAGTTGCTAGGGGGCCTCTCGGGATTCCTCTCCCGTCGATACCGGGGCCAAAAGAATTTTTTGGAGTCAGGGCCGGAACCGAGGATTCCTCTCAGGGGCTTACATGGATCTTTGGGTACTTCTGGAGTCTCCCCAGGGGAGTCAGGCCTCGTCTCGAGTGGGGGCATGCACGTGCGCTTTCCTTCCAGGCTGTAGCAGCAATGTCACGCTTCCCGTCGCGTGGATCAAAGGATCTGTGGTTTTCCCTCGAAGCTTTCCCTAGAGGCTTTCCCACAGGGCTGTCCCACGTGCCACCGTGGTGTGAGTCGATCCTCGGCGTGAAAGATGAGCCAGTGCAGGGCAAAGAGGTTCCTCTGGAATGGACTGAGACATCTGGGGGACTCTTGGAATGGTGGTACGACCATGGAGTTCCTCTCGCCTTTCCTGTTGAGAGTGCCTCCTCTTGAGATGCGACGGGAACGCCGGGAATTCTTTCCCGTTGAAAGCAGGGAAAGGATCCCTCATCTCGAGCTCCGAGGGGGAAACGGGGCTCCTCTGGATGTGGGCGGGACCATCGTGCTTCCTCTCGAGTGGAGACGGGTATGGCGGTGAACTTCTTGAGTTGCAGCAAGGGTGTGAAAGACCCTTTCGAAGTTCCAGAGGTTAGGTGTCATTAGTCTCCAGACGCCTCATCGGAAATAGGCCTCATCTCGCCTGGAAGGGAGAACTTCCTGGATTTTCTCGAGTTGCGGCAGGTGTTCTCGAGTCATGACGGGGACCTCAGGGACCCGCCCTGGTGGCCTCAGGAGAGGCCAGTCCCCATGCGAGTTGCTAGGGGGCCTCTCGGGATTCCTCTCCCGTCGATACCGGGGCCAAAAACCTTGTGTGGAGTCAGGGCCGGAACCGAGGATTCCTCTCAGGGGCTGACATGTATCTTTGGGTACATCTGGAGTCTCCCCAGGGGAGTCAGGCCTCGTCTCGAGTGGGGGCATGCACGTGCGCATTCCTTCCAGGCTGTAGCAGCAATGTCACGCTTCCCGTCGCGTGGATCAAAGGGTCTGTGGTTTTCCCTCGAGGCTTTCCCTCGAGGCTTTCCCACAGGGATGTCCCACGTGCCACCGTGGTGTGAGTCGATCCTCGGCGTGAAAGATGAGCCAGTGCAGGGCAAAGAGTTTCCTCTGGAATGGACTGAGACATCTGGGGGACTCTTGGAATGGTGGTACGACCATGGAGTTCCTCTCGCCTTTCCTGTTGAGAGTGCCTCCTCTTGAGATGCGACGGGAACGCCGGGAATTCTTTCCCGTTGAAAGCAGGGAAAGGATCCCTCATCTCGAGCTCCGAGGGGGAAACGGGGCTCCTCTGGATGTGGGCGGGACCATCGTGCTTCCTCTCGAGTGGAGACAGGTATGGCGGTGAACTTCTTGAGTTGCAGCAAGGGTGTGAAAGACCCTTTCGATGTTCCAGAGGTTAGGTGTCATTAGTCTCCAGACGCCTCATCGGAAATAGGCCTCATCTCGCCTTGAAGGGAGAACTTCCTGGATTTTCTCGAGTTGCGGCAGGGGTTCTCGACTTACGACGGGGACCTCAGGGACCCGCCCTGGTGGCCTCAGGAGAGGCCAGTCCCCATGCGAGTTGCTAGGGGGCCTCTCGGGATTCCTCTCCCGTCGATACCGGGGCCAAAAGAATTTTTTGGAGTCAGGGCCAGAACCGAGGATTCCTCTCAGGGGCTTACATGGATCTTTGGGTACTTCTGGAGTCTCCCCAGGGGAGTCAGGCCTCGTCTCGAGTGGGGGCATGCACGTGCGCTTTCCTTCCAGGCTGTAGCAGCAATGTCACGCTTCCCGTCGCGTGGATCAAAGGATCTGTGGTTTTCCCTCGAAGCTTTCCCTAGAGGCTTTCCCACAGGGCTGTCCCACGTGCCACCGTGGTGTGAGTCGATCCTCGGCGTGAAAGATGAGCCAGTGCAGGGCAAAGAGGTTCCTCTGGAATGGATTGAGACATCTGGGGGACTCTTGGAATGGTGGTACGACCATGGAGTTCCTCTCGCCTTTCCTGTTGAGAGTGCCTCCTCTTGAGATGCGACGGGAACGCCGGGAATTCTTTCCCGTTGAAAGCAGGGAAAGGATCCCTCATCTCGAGCTCCGAGGGGGAAACGGGGCTCCTCTGGATGTGGGCGGGACCATCGTGCTTCCTCTCGAGTGGAGACGGGTATGGCGGTGAACTTCTTGAGTTGCAGCAAGGGTGTGAAAGACCCTTTCGAAGTTCCAGAGGTTAGGTGTCATTAGTCTCCAGACGCCTCATCGGAAATAGGCCTCATCTCGCCTGGAAGGGAGAACTTCCTGGATTTTCTCGAGTTGCGGCAGGTGTTCTCGAGTTATGACGGGGACCTCAGGGACCCGCCCTGGTGGCCTCAGGAGAGGCCAGTCCCCATGCGAGTTGCTAGGGGGCCTCTCGGGATTCCTCTCCCGTCGATACCGGGGCCAAAAACCTTGTGTGGAGTCAGGGCCGGAACCGAGGATTCCTCTCAGGTGCTGACATGTATCTTTGGGTACATCTGGAGTCTCCCCAGGGGAGTCAGGCCTCGTCTCGAGTGGGGGCATGCACGTGCGCATTCCTTCCAGGCTGTAGCAGCAATGTCACGCTTCCCGTCGCGTGGATCAAAGGATCTGTGGTTTTCCCTCGAGGCTTTCCCTCGAGGCTTTACCACAGGGCTGTCCCACGTGCCACCGTGGTGTGAGTCGATCCTCGGCGTGAAAGATGAGCCAGTGCAGGGCAAAGAGGTTCCTCTGGAATGGACTGAGACATCTGGGGGACTCTTGGAATGGTGGTACGACCATGGAGTTCCTCTCAGCTTTCCTGTGGAGAGTGCCTCCTCTTGAGATGCGACGGGATCGCCGGGAATTCTTTCCCGTTGAAAGCAGGGAAAGGATCCCTCATCTCGAGCTCCGAGGGGGAAACGGGGCTCCTCTGGATGTGGGCGGGACCATCGTGCTTCCTCTCGAGTGGAGACGGGTATGGCGGTGAACTTCTTGAGTTGCAGCAAGGGTGTGAAAGACCCTTTCGAAGTTCCAGAGGTTAGGTGTAATTAGTCTCCAGACGCCTCATCGGAAATAGGCCTCATCTCGCCTGGAAGGGAGAACTTCCTGGATTTTCTCGAGTTGCGGCAGGGGTTCTCGACTTACGACGGGGACCTAAGGGACCCGCCCTGGTGGCCTCAGGAGAGGCCAGTCCCCATGCGAGTTGCTAGGGGGCCTCTCGGGATTCCTCTCCCGTCGATACCGGGGCCAAAAGAATTTTTTCGAGTCAGGGCCGGAACCGAGGATTCCTCTCAGGGGCTTACATGGATCTTTGGGTACTTCTGGAGTCTCCCCAGGAGAGTCAGGCCTCGTCTCGAGTGGGGGCATGCACGTGCGCTTTCCTTCCAGGCTGTAGCAGCAATGTCACGCTTCCCGTCGCGTGGATCAAAGGATCTGTGGTTTTCCCTCGAAGCTTTCCCTAGAGGCTTTCCCACAGGGCTGTCCCACGTGCCACCGTGGTGTGAGTCGATCCTCAGCGTGAAAGATGAGCCAGTGCAGGGCAAAGAGGTTCCTCTGGAATGGACTGAGACATCTGGGGGACTCTTGGAATGGTGGTACGACCATGGAGTTCCTCTCGCCTTTCCTGTTGAGAGTGCCTCCTCTTGAGATGCGACGGGAACGCCGGGAATTCTTTCCCGTTGAAAGCAGGGAAAGGATCCCTCATCTCGAGCTCCGAGGGGGAAACGGGGCTCCTCTGGATGTGGGCGGGACCATCGTGCTTCCTCTCGAGTGGAGACGGGTATGGCGGTGAACTTCTTGAGTTGCAGAAAGGGTGTGAAAGACCCTTTCGAAGTTCCAGAGGTTAGGTGTCATTAGTCTCCAGACGCCTCATCGGAAATAGGCCTCATCTCGCCTGGAAGGGAGAACTTCCTGGATTTTCTCGAGTTGCGGCAGGTGTTCTCGAGTTACGACGGGGACCTCAGGGACCCGCCCTGGTGGCCTCAGGAGAGGCCAGTCCCCATGCGAGTTGCTAGGGGGCCTCTCGGGATTCCTCTCCCGTCGATACCGGGGCCAAAAACCTTGTGTGGAGTCAGGGCCGGAACCGAGGATTCCTCTCAGGGGCTGACATGGATCTTTGGGTACATCTGGAGTCTCCCCAGGGGAGTCAGGCCTCGTCTCGAGTGGGGGCATGCACGTGCGCATTCCTTCCAGGCTGTAGCAGCAATGTTACGCTTCCCGTCGCGTGGATCAAAGGATCTGTGGTTTTCCCTCGAGGCTTTCCCTCGAGGCTTTCCCACAGGGCTGTCCCACGTGCCACCGTGGTGTGAGTCGATCCTCGGCGTGAAAGATGAGCCAGTGCAGGGCAAAGAGGTTCCTCTGGAATGGACTGAGACATCTGGGGGACTCTTGGAATGGTGGTACGACCATGGAGTTCCTCTCAGCTTTCCTGTGGAGAGTGCCTCCTCTTGAGATGCGACGGGATCGCCGGGAATTCTTTCCCGTTGAAAGCAGGGAAAGGATCCCTCATCTCGAGCTCCGAGGGGGAAACGGGGCTCCTCTGGATGTGGGCGGGACCATCGTGCTTCCTCTCGAGTGGAGACGGGTATGGCGGTGAACTTCTTGAGTTGCAGCAAGGGTGTGAAAGACCCTTTCGAAGTTCCAGAGGTTAGGTGTCATTAGTCTCCAGACGCCTCATCGGAAATAGGCCTCATCTCGCCTGGAAGGGAGAACTTCCTGGATTTTCTCGAGTTGCGGCAGGTGTTCCCGAGTTACGACGGGGACCTCAGGGATCCGCCCTGGTGGCCTCAGGAGAGGCCAGTCCCCATGCGAGTTGCTAGGGGGCCTCTCGGGATTCCTCTCCCGTCGATACCGGGGCCAAAAACCTTGTGTGGAGTCAGGGCCGGAACCGAGGATTCCTCTCAGGGGCTGACATGGATCTTTGGGTACTTCTGGAGTCTCCCCAGGGGATTCAGGTCTCGTCTCGAGTGGGGGCATGCACGTACGCTTTCCTTCCAGGCTGTAGCAGCAATGTCATGCTTCCCGTCGCGTGGATCAAAGGATCTGTGGTTTTCCCTCGAGGCTTTCCCTCGAGGCTTTCCCACAGGGCTGTCCCACGTGCCACCGTGGTGTGAGTCGATCCTCGGCGTGAAAGATGAGCCAGTGCAGGGCAAAGAGGTTCCTCTGGAATGCACTGAGACATCTGGGGGACCCTTGGAATGGTGGTACGACCATGGAGTTCCTCTCGGCTTTCCTGTGGAAAGTGCCTCCTCTTGAGATGCGACGGGATCGCCGGGAATTCTTTCCCGTTGAAAGCAGGGAAAGGATCCCTCATCTCGAGCTCCGAGGGGGAAACGGGGCTCCTCTAGATGTGGGCGGGACCATCGTGCTTCCTCTCGAGTGGAGACGGGTATGGCGGTGAACTTCTTGAGTTGCAGCAAGGGTGTGAAAGACCCTTTCGAAGTTCCAGAGGTTAGGTGTCATTAGTCTCCAGACGCCTCATCGGAAATAGGCCTCATCCTGCCTGGAAGGGAGAACTTCCTGGATTTTCTCGAGTTGCGGCAGGTTATCCCGAGTTACGACGGGGACCTCAGGGACCCGCCCTGGTGGCCTCAGGAGAGGCCAGTCCCCATGCTAGTTGCTAGGGGGCCTCTCGGGATTCCTCTCCCGTCGATACCGGGGCCAAAAACCTTGTGTGGAGTCAGGGCCGGAACCGAGGATTCCTCTCAGGGGCTAATATGGATCTTTGGGTACTTCTGGAGTCTCGCCAGGGGAGACAGGCCTCGTCTCGAGTGGGGGCATGCACGTGCGCTTCCCTTCCAGGCTGTAGCAGCAATGTCACGCTTCCCGTCGCGTGGATCAAAGGGTCTGTGGTTTTCCTTCGAGGCTTTCCCTCGAGGCTTTCCCACAGGGCTGTCCCACGTGCCACCGTGGTGTGAGTCGATCCTCGGCGTGAAAGATGAGCCAGTGCAGGGCAAAGAGGTTCCTCTGGAATGGACTGAGACATCTGGGGGACTCTTGGAATGGTGGCACGACCATGGAGTTCCTCTCGCCTTTCCTGTTGAGAGTGCCTCCTCTTGAGATGCGACGGGAACGCCGGGAATTCTTTCCGGTTGAAAGCAGGGAAAGGATCCCTCATCTCGAGCTCCGAGGGGGAAACGGGGCTCCTCTGGATGTGGGCGGGACCATCGTGCTTCCTCTCGAGTGGAGACGGGTATGGCGGTGAACTTCTTGAGTTGCAGCAGGGGTGTGAAAGACCCTTTCGAAGTTCCAGAGGTTAGGTGTCATTAGTCTCCAGACGCCTCATCGGAAATAGGCCTCATCTCGCCTGCAAGGGAGAACTTCCTGGATTTTCTCGAGTTGCGGCAGGTGTTCCCGAGTTACGACGGGGACCTCAGGGACCCGCCCTGGTGGCCTCAGGAGAGGCCAGTCCCCATGCGAGTTGCTAGGGGGCCTCTTGGGATTCCTCTCCCGTCGATACCGGGGCCAAAAACCTTGTGTGGAGTCAGGGCCGGAACCGAGGATTCCTCTCAGGGGCTGAAATGGATCTTTGGGTACTTCTGGAGTCTCCCCAGGGGATTCAGGCCTCGTCTCGAGTGGGAGCATGCACGTGCGCTTTCCTTCCAGGCTGTAGCATCAATGTCACGCTTCCCGTCGCGTGGATCAAAGGGTCTGTGGTTTTCCCTCGAGGCTTTCCCTCGAGGCTTTCCCACAGGGCTGTCCCACGTGCCACCGTGGTGTGAGTCGATCCTCGGCGTGAAAGATGAGCCAGTGCAGGGCAAAGAGGTTCCTTTGGAATGCACTGAGACATCTGGGGGACTCTTGGAATGGTGGTACGACCATGGAGTTCCTCTCGGCTTTCCTGTGGAGAGTGCCTCCTCTTGAGATGCGACGGGATCGCCGGGAATTCTTTCCCGTTGAAAGCAGGGAAAGGATCCCTCATCTCGAGCTCCGAGGGGGAAACGGGGCTCCTCTGGATGTGGGCGGGACCATCGTGCTTCCTCTCGAGTGGAGACGGGTATGGCGGTGAACTTCTTGAGTTGCAGCAAGGGTGTGAAAGACCCTTTCGAAGTTCCAGAGGTTAGGTGTCATTAGTCTCCAGACGCCTCATCGGAAATAGGCCTCATCTCGCCTGGAAGGGAGAACTTCCTGGATTTTCTCGAGTTGCGGCAGGTGTTCTCGAGTTACGACGGGGACCTCAGGGACCCGCCCTGGTGGCCTCAGGAGAGGCCAGTCCCCATGCGAGTTGCTAGGGGGCCTCTCGGGATTCCTCTCCCGTCGATACCGGGGCCAAAAACCTTGTGTGGAGTCAGGGCCGGAACCGAGGATTCCTCTCAGGGGCTGACATGTATCTTTGGGTACATCTGGAGTCTCCCCAGGGGAGTCAGGCCTCGTCTCGAGTGGGGGCATGCACGTCCGCATTCCTTCCAGGCTGTAGCAGCAATGTTACGCTTCCCGTCGCGTGGATCAAAGGATCTGTGGTTTTCCCTCGAGGCTTTCCCTCGAGGCTTTCCCACAGGGCTGTCCCACGTGCCACCGTGGTGTGAGTCGATCCTCGGCGTGAAAGATGAGCCAGTGCAGGGCAAAGAGGTTCCTCTGGAATGGACTGAGACATCTGGGGGACTCTTGGAATGGTGGTACGACCATGGAGTTCCTCTCAGCTTTCCTGTGGAGAGTGCCTCCTCTTGAGATGCGACGGGATCGCCGGGAATTCTTTCCCGTTGAAAGCAGGGAAAGGATCCCTCATCTCGAGCTCCGAGGGGGAAACGGGGCTCCTCTGGATGTGGGCGGGACCATCGTGCTTCCTCTCGAGTGGAGACGGGTATGGCGGTGAACTTCTTGAGTTGCAGCAAGGGTGTGAAAGACCCTTTCGAAGTTCCAGAGGTTAGGTGTCATTAGTCTCCAGACGCCTCATCGGAAATAGGCCTCATCTCGCCTGGAAGGGAGAACTTCCTGGATTTTCTCGAGTTGCGGCAGGTGTTCCCGAGTTACGACGGGGACCTCAGGGATCCGCCCTGGTGGCCTCAGGAGAGGCCAGTCCCCATGCGAGTTGCTAGGGGGCCTCTCGGGATTCCTCTCCCGTCGATACCGGGGCCAAAAACCTTGTGTGGAGTCAGGGCCGGAACCGAGGATTCCTCTCAGGGGCTGACATGGATCTTTGGGTACTTCTGGAGTCTCCCCAGGGGATTCAGGTCTCGTCTCGAGTGGGGGCATGCACGTACGCTTTCCTTCCAGGCTGTAGCAGCAATGTCATGCTTCCCGTCGCGTGGATCAAAGGATCTGTGGTTTTCCCTCGAGGCTTTCCCTCGAGGCTTTCCCACAGGGCTGTCCCACGTGCCACCGTGGTGTGAGTCGATCCTCGGCGTGAAAGATGAGCCAGTGCAGGGCAAAGAGGTTCCTCTGGAATGCACTGAGACATCTGGGGGACCCTTGGAATGGTGGTACGACCATGGAGTTCCTCTCGGCTTTCCTGTGGAAAGTGCCTCCTCTTGAGATGCGACGGGATCGCCGGGAATTCTTTCCCGTTGAAAGCAGGGAAAGGATCCCTCATCTCGACCTCCGAGGGGGAAACGGGGCTCCTCTAGATGTGGGCGGGACCATCGTGCTTCCTCTCGAGTGGAGACGGGTATGGCGGTGAACTTCTTGAGTTGCAGCAAGGGTGTGAAAGACCCTTTCGAAGTTCCAGAGGTTAGGTGTCATTAGTCTCCAGACGCCTCATCGGAAATAGGCCTCATCTCGCCTGGAAGGGAGAACTTCCTGGATTTTCTCGAGTTGCGGCAGGTGATCCCGAGTTACGACGGGGACCTCAGGGACCCGCCCTGGTGGCCTCAGGAGAGGCCAGTCCCCATGCTAGTTGCTAGGGGGCCTCTCGGGATTCCTCTCCCGTCGATACCGGGGCCAAAAACCTTGTGTGGAGTCAGGGCCGGAACCGAGGATTCCTCTCAGGGGCTAATATGGATCTTTGGGTACTTCTGGAGTCTCGCCAGGGGAGACAGGCCTCGTCTCGAGTGGGGGCATGCACGTGCGCTTCCCTTCCAGGCTGTAGCAGCAATGTCACGCTTCCCGTCGCGTGGATCAAAGGGTCTGTGGTTTTCCTTCGAGGCTTTCCCTCGAGGCTTTCCCACAGGGCTGTCCCACGTGCCACCGTGGTGTGAGTCGATCCTCGGCGTGAAAGATGAGCCAGTGCAGGGCAAAGAGGTTCCTCTGGAATGGACTGAGACATCTGGGGGACTCTTGGAATGGTGGCACGACCATGGAGTTCCTCTCGCCTTTCCTGTTGAGAGTGCCTCCTCTTGAGATGCGACGGGAACGCCGGGAATTCTTTCCGGTTGAAAGCAGGGAAAGGATCCCTCATCTCGAGCTCCGAGGGGGAAACGGGGCTCCTCTGGATGTGGGCGGGACCATCGTGCTTCCTCTCGAGTGGAGACGGGTATGGCGGTGAACTTCTTGAGTTGCAGCAAGGGTGTGAAAGACCCTTTCGAAGTTCCAGAGGTTAGGTGTCATTAGTCTCCAGACGCCTCATCGGAAATAGGCCTCATCTCGCCTGCAAGGGAGAACTTCCTGGATTTTCTCGAGTTGCGGCAGGTGTTCCCGAGTTACGACGGGGACCTCAGGGACCCGCCCTGGTGGCCTCAGGAGAGGCCAGTCCCCATGCGAGTTGCTAGGGGGCCTCTTGGGATTCCTCTCCCGTCGATACCGGGGCCAAAAACCTTGTGTGGAGTCAGGGCCGGAACCGAGGATTCCTCTCAGGGGCTGAAATGGATCTTTGGGTACTTCTGGAGTCTCCCCAGGGGATTCAGGCCTCGTCTCGAGTGGGAGCATGCACGTGCGCTTTCCTTCCAGGCTGTAGCATCAATGTCACGCTTCCCGTCGCGTGGATCAAAGGGTCTGTGGTTTTCCCTCGAGGCTTTCCCTCGAGGCTTTCCCACAGGGCTGTCCCACGTGCCACCGTGGTGTGAGTCGATCCTCGGCGTGAAAGATGAGCCAGTGCAGGGCAAAGAGGTTCCTTTGGAATGCACTGAGACATCTGGGGGACTCTTGGAATGGTGGTACGACCATGGAGTTCCTCTCGGCTTTCCTGTGGAGAGTGCCTCCTCTTGATATGCGACGGGATCGCCGGGAATTCTTTCCCGTTGAAAGCAGGGAAAGGATCCCTCATCTCGAGCTCCGAGGGGGAAACGGGGCTCCTCTGGATGTGGGCGGGACCATCGTGCTTCCTCTCGAGTGGAGACGGGTATGGCGGTGAACTTCTTGAGTTGCAGCAAGGGTGTGAAAGACCCTTTCGAAGTTCCAGAGGTTAGGTGTCATTAGTCTCCAGACGCCTCATCGGAAATAGGCCTCATCTCGCCTGGAAGGGAGAACTTCCTGGATTTTCTCGAGTTGCGGCAGGTGTTCTCGAGTTACGACGGGGACCTCAGGCACCCGCCCTGGTGGCCTCAGGAGAGGCCAGTCCCCATGCGAGTTGCTAGGGGGCCTCTCGGGATTCCTCTCCCGTCGATACCGGGGCCAAAAACCTTGTGTGGAGTCAGGCCGGAACCGAGGATTCCTCTCAGGGGCTGACATGGATCTTTGGGTACTTCTGCAGTCTCCTCAAGGGAGTCAGGCCTCGTGTCGAGTGGGGGCATGCACGTGCGCTTTCCTTCCAGGCTGTAGCAGCAATGTCACGCTTCCCGTCGCGTGGATCAAAGGATCTGTGGTTTTCCCTCGAGGCTTTCCCTCGAGGCTTTCCCACAGGGCTGTCCCACGTGCCACCGTGGTGTGAGTCGATCCTCGGCGTGAAAGATGAGCCAGTGCAGGGCAAAGAGGTTCCTCTGGTATGGACTGAGACATCTGGGGGACTCTTGGAATGGTGGTACGACCATGGAGTTCCTCTCGCCTTTCCTGTTGAGAGTGCCTCCTCTTGAGATGCGACGGGAACGCCGGGAATTCTTTCCCGTTGAAAGCAGGGAAAGGATCCCTCATCTCGAGCTACGAGGGGGAAACGGGACTCCTCTGGATGTGGGCGGGACCATCGTGCTTCCTCCCGAGTGGAGGCGGGTATGGCGGTGAACTTCTTGAGTTGCAGCAAGGGTGTGAAAGACCCTTTCGAAGTTCCAGAAGTTAGGTGTCATTTATCTCCAGACGCCTCATCGGAAATAGGCCTCATCTCGCCTGGAAGGGAGAACTTCCTGGATTTTCTCGAGTTGTGGCAGGTGTTCTCGAGTTACGACGGGGACCTCAGGGACCCGCCCTGGTGGCCTCAGGAGAGGCCAGTCCCCATGCGAGTTGCTAGGGGGCCTCTCGGGATCCCTCTCCCGTCGATACCGGGGCCAAAAGAATTTTTTGGAGTCAGGGCCGGAACCGAGGATTCCTCTCAGGGGCTGACATGGATCTTTGGGTACTTCTGGAGTGTCCCCAAGGGAGTCAGGCCTCGTCTCGAGTCGGGGCATGCACGTGCGCTTTCCTTCCAGGCTGTAGCAGCAATGTCACGCTTCCCGTGGCGTGGATCAAAGGATCTGTGGTTTTCCCTCGAGGCTTTCCCTCGAGGCTTTCCCACAGGGCTCTCCCACGTGCCACCGTGGTGTGAGTCGATCCTCGGCGTGAAAGATGAGCCAGTTCAGGGCAAAGAGTTTCCTCTGGAATGGACTGAGACATCTGGGGGACTCTTGGAATGGTGGTACTACCATGGAGTTCCTCTCGCCTTTCCTGTTGAGAGTGCCTCCTCTTGAGATGCGACGGGAACGCCGGGAATTCTTTCCCGTTGAAAGCAGGGAAAGGATCCCTCATCTCGAGCTACGAGGGGGAAACGGGGCTCCTCTGGATGTGGGCGGGACCATCGTGCTTCCTCTCGAGTGGAGACAGGTATGGCGGTGAACTTCTTGAGTTGCAGCAAGGGTGTGAAAGACCCTTTCGAAGTTCCAGAGGTTAGGTGTCATTAGTCTCCAGACGCCTCATCGGAAATAGGCCTCATCCCGCCTGGAAGGGAGAACTTCCTGGATTTTCTCGAGTTGCGGCAGGTGTTCCCGAGTTACGACGGGGACCTCAGGGACCCGCCCTGGTGGCCTCAGGAGAGGCCAGTCCCCATGCGAGTTGCTAGGGGGCCTCTCGGGATTCCTCTCCCGTCGATACCCGGGCCAAAAACCTTGTGTGGAGTCAGGGCCGGAACCGAGGATTCCTCTCAGGGGCTGAAATGGATCTTTGGGTACTTCTGGAGTCTCCCCAGGGGATTCAGGCCTCGTCTCGAGTGGGGGCATGCACGTGCGCTTTCCTTCCAGGCTGTAGCAGTAATGTCACGCTTCCCGTCGCGTGGATCAAAGGATCTGTGGTTTTCCCTCGAGGCTTTCCCTCGAGGCTTTCCCACAGGGCTGTCCCACATGCCACCGTGGTGTGAGTCGATCTTCGGCGTGAAAGATGAGCCAGTGCAGGGCAAAGAGGTTCCTCTGGAATGGACTGAGACATCTGGGGGACTCTTGGAATGGTGGTACGACCATGGAGTTCCTCTCGGCTTTCCTGTGGAGAGTGCCTCCTCTTGAGATGCGACGGGATCGCCGGGAATTCTTTCCCGTTGAAAGCAGGGAAAGGATCCCTCATCTCGAGCTCCGAGGGGGAAACGGGACTCCTCTGGATGTGGGCGGGACCATCGTGCTTCCTCTCGAGTGGAGACGGGTATGGCGGTGAACTTCTTGAGTTGCAGCAAGGGTGTGAAAGACCCTTTCGAAGTTCCAGAGGTTAGGTGTCATTAGTCTCCAGACGCCTCATCGGAAATAGGCCTCATCTCGCCTGGAAGGGAGAACTTCCTGGATTTTCTCGAGTTGCGGCAGGTGTTCCCTAGTTACGACGGGGACCTCAGGGACCCGCCCTGGTGGCCTCAGGAGAGGCCAGTCCCCATGCGAGTTGCTAGGGGGCCTCTCGGGATTCCTCTCCCGTCGATACCGGGGCCAAAAACCTTGTGTGGAGTCAGGGCCGGAACCGAGGATTCCTCTCAGGGGCTGAAATGGATCTTTGGGTACTTCTGGAGTCTCCCCAGGGGATTCAGGTCTCGTCTCGAGTGGGGGCATGCACGTGCGGTTTCCTTCCAGGCTGTAGCAGCAATGTCATGCTTCCCGTCGCGTGGATCAAAGGATCTGTGGTTTTCCCTCGAGGCTTTCCCTCGAGGCTTTCCCACAGGGCTGTCCCACGTGCCACCGTGGTGTGAGTCGTTCCTCGGCGTGAAAGATGAGTCAGTGCAGGGCAAAGAGGTTCCTCTGGAATGCACTGAGACATCTGGGGGACCCTTGGAATGGTGGTACGACCATGGAGTTCCTCTCGGCTTTCCTGTGGAGAGTGCCTCCTCTTGAGATGCGACGGGATCGCCGGGAATTCTTTCCCGTTGAAAGCAGGGAAAGGATCCCTCATCTCGAGCTCCGAGGGGGAAACGGGGCTCCTCTGGATGTGGGCGGGACCATCGTGCTTCCTCTCGAGTGGAGACGGGTATGGCGGTGAACTTCTTGAGTTGCAGCAAGGGTGTGAAAGACCCTTTCGAAGTTCCAGAGGTTAGGTGTCATTAGTCTCCAGACGCCTCATCGGAAATAGGCCTCATCTCGCCTGGAAGGGAGAATTTCCTGGATTTTCTCGAGTTGCGGCAGGTGTTCCCGAGTTACGACGGGGACCTCAGGGACCCGCCCTGGTGGCCTCAGGAGAGGCCAGTCCCCATGCGAGTTGCTAGGGGGCCTCTCGGGATTCCTCTCCCGTCGATACCGGGGCCAAAAACCTTGTGTGGAGTCAGGGCCGGAACCGAGGATTCCTCTCAGGGGCTGAAATGGATCTTTGGGTACTTCTGGAGTCTCCCCAGGGGATTCAGGTCTCGTCTCGAGTGGGGGCATGCACGTGCGCTTTCCTTCCAGGCTGTAGCAGCAATGTCACGCTTCCCGTCGCGAGGATCAAAGGGTCTGTGGTTTTCCTTCGAGGCTTTCCCTCGAGGCTTTCCCACAGGGCTGTCCCACGTGCCACCGTGGTGTGAGTCGATCCTCGGCGTGAAAGATGAGCCAGTGCAGGGCAAAGAGGTTCCTCTGGAATGGACTGAGACATCTGGGGGACTCTTGGAATGGTGGCACGACCATGGAGTTCCTCTCGCCTTTCCTGTTGAGAGTGCCTCCTCTTGAGATGCGACGGGAACGCCGGGAATTCTTTCCGGTTGAAAGCAGGGAAAGGATCCCTCATCTCGAGCTACGAGGGGGAAACGGGACTCCTCTGGATGTGGGCGGGACCATCGTGGTTCCTCCCGAGTGGAGACGGGTATGGCGGTGAACTTCTTGAGTTGCAGCAAGGGTGTGAAAGACCCTTTCGAAGTTCCAGAAGTTAGGTGTCATTTATCTCCAGACGCCTCATCGGAAATAGGCCTCATCTCGCCTGGAAGGGAGAACTTCCTGGATTTTCTCGAGTTGCGGCAGGTATTCTCGAGTTACGACGGGGACCTCAGGGACCCGCCCTGGTGGCCTCAGGAGAGGCCAGTCCCCATGCGAGTTGCTAGGGGGCCTCTCGGGATTCCTCTCCCGTCGATACCGGGGCCAAAAGAATTTTTTGGAGTCAGGGCCGGAACCGAGGATTCCTCTCAGGGGCTGACATGGATCTTTGGGTACTTCTGGAGTGTCCCCATGGGAGTCAGGCCTCGTCTCGAGTGGGGGCATGCACGTGCGCTTTCCTTCCAGGCTGTAGCAGCAATGTCACGCTTCCCGTCGCGTGGATCAAAGGATCTGTGGTTTTCCCTCGAGGCTTTCCCTGGAGGCTTTCCCAAAGGGCTGTCCCACGTGCCACCGTGGTGTGAGTCGATCCTCGGCGTGAAAGATGAGCCAGTTCAGGGCAAAGAGGTTCCTCTGAAATGGACTGAGACATCTGGGGGACTCTTGGACTGGTGGTACGACCATGGAGTTCCTCTCGCCTTTCCTGTTGAGAGTGCCTCCTCTTGAGATGCGACGGGAACGCCGGGAATTCTTTCCCGTTGAAAGCAGGGAAAGGATCCCTCATCTCGAGCTCCGAGGGGGAAACGGGGCTCCTCTGGATGTGGGCGGGTCCATCGTGCTTCCTCTCGAGTGGAGACGGGTATGGCGGTGAACTTCTTGAGTTGCAGCAAGGGTGTGAAAGACCCTTTCGAAGTTCCAGAGGTTAGGTGTCATTAGTCTCCAGACGCCTCATCGGAAATAGGCCTCATCTCGCCTGGAAGGGAGAACTTCCTGGATTTTCTCGAGTTGCGGCAGGTGTTCTCGAGTTACGACGGGGACCTCAGGGACCCGCCCTGGTGGCCTCAGGAGAGGCCAGTCCGCATGCGAGTTGCTAGGGGGCCTCTCGAGATTCCTCTCCCGTTGATACCAGGGCCAAAAACCTTGTGTGGAGTCAGGGCCGGAACCGAGGATTCCTCTCAGGGGCTGACATGGATCTTTGGGTACTTCTGCAGTCTCCCCAAGGGAGTCAGGCCACGTCTCGAGTGGGGGCATGCACGTGCGCTTTCCTTCCAGGCTGTAGCAGCAATGTCACGGTTCCCGTCGCGTGGATCAAAGGATCTGTGGTTTTCCCTCGAGGCTTTCCCTCGAGGCTTTCCCACAGGGATGTCCCACGTGCCACCGTGGTGTGAGTCGATCCTCGGCGTGAAAGATGAGCCAGTGCAGGGCAAAGAGGTTCCTCTGGAATGGACTGAGACATCTGGGGGACTCTTGGAATGGTGGTACGACCATGGAGTTCCTCTCGCCTTTCCTGTTGAGAGTGCCTCCTCTTGAGATGCGACGGGAACGCCGGGAATTCTTTCCCGTTGAAAGCAGGGAAAGGATCCCTCATCTCGAGCTACGAGGGGGAAACGGGACTCCTCTGGATGTGGGCGGGACCATCGTGCTTCCTCCCGAGTGGAGGCGGGTATGGCGGTGAACTTCTTGAGTTGCAGCAAGGGTGTGAAAGACCCTTTCGAAGTTCCAGAAGTTAGGTGTCATTTATCTCCAGACGCCTCATCGGAAATAGGCCTCATCTCGCCTGGAAGGGAGAACTTCCTGGATTTTCTCGAGTTGCGGCAGGTGTTCTCGAGTTACGACGGGGACCTCAGGGACCCGCCCTGGTGGCCTCAGGAGAGGCCAGTCCCCATGCGAGTTGCTAGGGGGCCTCTCGGGATTCCTCTCCCGTCGATACCGGGGCCAAAAGAATTTTTTGGAGTCAGGGCCGGAACCGAGGATTCCTCTCAGGGGCTGACATGGATCTTTGGGTACTTCTGGAGTGTCCCCAAGGGAGTCAGGCCTCGTCTCGAGTCGGGGCATGCACGTGCGCTTTCCTTCCAGGCTGTAGCAGCAATGTCACGCTTCCCGTGGCGTGGATCAAAGGATCTGTGGTTTTCCCTCGAGGCTTTCCCTCGAGGCTTTCCCACAGGGCTCTCCCACGTGCCACCGTGGTGTGAGTCGATCCTCGGCGTGAAAGATGAGCCAGTGCAGGGCAAAGAGTTTCCTCTGGAATGGACTGAGACATCTGGGGGACTCTTGGAATGGTGGTACTACCATGGAGTTCCTCTCGACTTTCCTGTTGAGAGTGCCTCCTCTTGAGATGCGACGGGAACGCCGGGAATTCTTTCCCGTTGAAAGCAGGGAAAGGATCCCTCATCTCGAGCTACGAGTGGGAAACGGGGCTCCTCTGGATGTGGGCGGGACCATCGTGCTTCCTCTCGAGTGGAGACAGGTATGGCGGTGAACTTCTTGAGTTGCAGCAAGGGTGTGAAAGACCCTTTCGAAGTTCCAGAGGTTAGGTGTCATTAGTCTCCAGACGCCTCATCGGAAATAGGCCTCATCTCGCCTGGAAGGGAGAACTTCCTGGATTTTCTCGAGTTGCGGCAGGTGTTCCCGAGTTACGACGGGGACCTCAGGGACCCGCCCTGGTGGCCTCAGGAGAGGCCAGTCCCCATGCCAGTTGCTAGGGGGCCTCTCGGGATTCCTCTCCCGTCGATACCGGGGCCAAAAACCTTGTGTGGAGTCAGGGCCGGAACCGAGGATTCCTCTCAGGGGCTGAAATGGATTTTTGGGTACTTCTGGAGTCTCCCCAGGGGATTCAGGCCTCGTCTCGAGTGGGGGCATGCACGTGCGCTTTCCTTCCAGGCTGTAGCAGTAATGTCACGCTTCCCGTCGCGTGGATCAAAGGATCTGTGGTTTTCCCTCGAGGCTTTCCCTCGAGGCTTTCCCACAGGGCTGTCCCACGTGCCACCGTGGTGTGAGTCGATCTTCGGCGTGAAAGATGAGCCAGTGCAGGGCAAAGAGGTTCCTCTGGAGTGGACTGAGACATCTGGGGGACTCTTGGAATGGTGGTACGACCATGGAGTTCCTCTCGGCTTTCCTGTGGAGAGTGCCTCCTCTTGAGATGCGACGGGATCGCCGGGAATTCTTTCCCGTTGAAAGCAGGGAAAGGATCCCTCATCTCGAGCTCCGAGGGGGAAACGGGGCTCCTCTGGATGTGGGCGGGACCATCGTGCTTCCTCTCGATTGGAGACGGTTATGGCGGTGAACTTCTTGAGTTGCAGCAAGGGTGTGAAAGACCCTTTCGAAGTTCCAGAGGTTAGGTGTCATTAGTCTCCAGACGCCTCATCGGAAATAGGCCTCATCTCGCCTGGAAGGGAGAACTTCCTGGATTTTCTCGAGTTGCGGCAGGTGTTCTCGAGTTACGACGGGGACCTCAGGGACCCGCCCTGGTGGCCTCAGGAGAGGCCAGTCCCCATGCGAGTTGCTAGGGGGCCACTCGGGATTCCTCTCCCGTCGATACCGGGGCCAAAAGAATTTTTTGGAGTCAGGGCCGGAACCGAGGATTCCTCTCAGGGGCTGACATGGATCTTTGGGTACTTCTGGAGTCTCCCCAGGGGAGTCAGGCCTCGTCTCGAGTGGGGGCATGCACGTGCGCTTTCCTTCCAGGCTGTAGCAGCAATGTCACGCTTCCCGTCGCGTGGATCAAAGGATCTGTGGTTTTCCCTCGAGGCTTTCCCTTGAGGCTTACCCACAGGGATGTCCCACGTGCCACCGTGGTGTGAGTTGATCCTCGGAGTGAAAGATGAGCCAGTACAGGGCAAAGAGGTTCCTCTGAAATTGACTGAGACATCTGGGGGACTCTTGGAATGGTGGTACGACCATGGAGTTCCTCTCGCCTTTCCTGTTGAGAGTGCCTCCTCTTGAGATGCGACGGGAACGCCGGGAATTCTTTCCCGTTGAAAGCAGGGAAAGGATCCCTCATCTCGAGCTCCGAGGGGGAAACGGGGCTCCTCTGGATGTTGGCGGGTCCATCGTGCTTCCTCTCGAGTGGAGACGGGTATGGCGGTGAACTTCTTGAGTTGCAGCAAGGGTGTGAAAGACCCTTTCGAAGTTCCAGAGGTTAGGTGTCATTAGTCTCCAGACGCCTCATCGGAAATAGGCCTCATCTCGCCTGGAAGGGAGAACTTCCTGGATTTTCTCGAGTTGCGGCAGGTGTTCCCGAGTTACGACGGGGACCTCAGGGACCCGCCCTGGTGGCCTCAGGAGAGGCCAGTCCCCATGCGAGTTGCTAGGGGGCCTCTCGGGATTCCTCTCCCGTCGATACCCGGGCCAAAAACCTTGTGTGGAGTCAGGGCCGGAACCGAGGATTCCTCTCAGGGGCTGAAATGGATCTTTGGGTACTTCTGGAGTCTCCCCAGGGGATTAAGGCCTCGTCTCGAGTGGGGGCATGCACGTGCGCTTTCCTTCCAGGCTGTAGCAGTAATGTCACGCTTCCCGTCGCGTGGATCAAAGGATCTGTGGTTTTCCCTCGAGGCTTTCCCTCGAGGCTTTCCCACAGGGCTGTCCCACGTTCCACCGTGGTGTGAGTCGATCTTCGGCGTGAAAGATGAGCCAGTGCAGGGCAAAGAGGTTCCTCTGGAATGGACTGAGACATCTGGGGGACTCTTGGAATGGTGGTACGACCATGGAGTTCCTCTCGGCTTTCCTGTGGAGAGTGCCTCCTCTTGAGATGCGACGGGATCGCCGGGAATTCTTTCCCGTTGAAAGCAGGGAAAGGATCCCTCATCTCGAGCTCCGAGGTGGAAAAGGGGCTCCTCTGGAAGTGGGCGGGACCATCGTGCTTCCTCTCGATTGGAGACGGGTATGGCGGTCAACTTCTTGAGTTGCAGCAAGGGTGTGAAAGACCCTTTCGAAGTTCCAGAGGTTAGGTGTCATTAGTCTCCAGACGCCTCATCGGAAATAGGCCTCATCTCGCCTGGAAGGGAGAACTTCCTGGATTTTCTCGAGTTGCGGCAGGTGTTCTCGAGTTACGACGGGGACCTTAGGGACCCGCCCTGGTGGCCTCAGGAGAGGCCAGTCCCCATGCGAGTTGCTAGGGGGCCACTCGGGATTCCTCTCCCGTCGATACCGGGGCCAAAAGAATTTTTTGGAGTCAGGGCCGGAACCGAGGATTCCTCTCAGGGGCTGACATGGATCTTTGGGTACTTCTGGAGTCTCCCCAGGGGAGTCAGGCCTCGTCTCGAGTGGGGGCATGCACGTGCGCTTTCCTTCCAGGCTGTAGCAGCAATGTCACGCTTCCCGTCGCGTGGATCAATGGATCTGTGGTTTTCCCTCGAGGCTTTCCCTCGAGGCTTACCCACAGGGCTGTCCCACGTGCCACCGTGGTGTGACTTGATCCTCGGCGTGAAAGATGAGCCAGTGCAGTGCAAAGAGTTTCCTCTGAAATGGACTGAGACATCTGGGGGTCTCTTGGAATGGTGGTACGACCATGGAGTTCCTCTCGGCTTTCCTGTGGAGAGTGCCTCCTCTTGAGATGCGACGGGATCGCCGGGAATTCTTTCCCGTTGAAAGCAGGGAAAGGATCCCTCATCTCGAGCTCCGAGGGGGAAACGGGGCTCCTCTGGATGTGGGCGGGACCATCGTGCTTCCTCTCGAGTGGAGACGGGTATGGCGGTGAACTTCTTGAGTTGCAGCAAGGGTGTGAAAGACCCTTTCGAAGTTCCAGAGGTTAGGTGTCATTAGTCTCCAGACGCCTCATCGGAAATAGGCCTCATCTCTCCTGGAAGGGAGAACTTCCTGGATTTTCTCGAGTTGCGGCAGGTGTTCTCGAGTTACGACGGGGTCCTCAGGGACCCGCCCTGGTGGCCTCAGGAGAGGCCAGTCCCCATGCGAGTTGCTAGGGGGCCTCTCGAGATTCCTCTCCCGTTGATACCAGGGCCAAAAACCTTGTGTGGAGTCAGGGCCGGAACCGAGGATTCCTCTCAGGGGCTGACATGGATCTTTGGGTACTTCTGCAGTCTCCCCAAGGGAGTCAGGCCTCGTCTCGAGTGGGGGCATGCACGTGCGCTTTCTTTCCAGGCTGTAGCAGCAATGTCACGCTTCCCGTCGCGTGGATCAAAGGATCTGTGGTTTTCCCTCGAGGCTTTCCCTCGAGGCTTTCCCACAGGGCTGTCTCACGTGCCACCGTGGTGTGAATCGATCCTCGGCGTGAAAGATGAGCCAGTGCAGGGCAAAGAGGTTCCTCTGGAATGGACTGAGACATCTGGGGGACTCTTGGAATGGTGGTACGACCATGGAGTTCCTCTCGCCTTTCCTGTTGAGAGTGCCTCCTGTTGAGATGCGACGGGAACGTCGGGAATTCTTTCCCGTTGAAAGCAGGGAAAGGATCCCTCATCTCGAGCTACGAGGGGGAAACGGGACTCCTCTGGATGTGGGCGGGACCATCGTGCTTCCTCCCGAGTGGAGGCGGGTATGGCGGTGAACTTCTTGAGTTGCAGCAAGGGTGTGAAAGACCCTTTCGAAGTTCCAGAAGTTAGGTGTCATTTATCTCCAGACGCCTCATCGGAAATAGGGCTCATCTCGCCTGGAAGGGAGAACTTCCTGGATTTTCTCGAGTTGCGGCAGGTGTTCTCGAGTTACGACGGGGACCTCAGGGACCCGCCCTGGTGGCCTCAGGAGAGGCCAGTCCCCATGCGAGTTGCTAGGGGGCCTCTCGGGATTCCTCTCCCGTCGATACCGGGGCCAAAAGAATTTTTTGGAGTCAGGGCCGGAACCGAGGATTCCTCTCAGGGGCTGACATGGATCTTTGGGTACTTCTGGAGTGTCCCCAAGGGAGTCAGGCCACGTCTCGAGTGGGGGCATGCACGTGCGCTTTCCTTCCAGGCTGTAGCAGCAATGTCACGCTTCCCGTGGCGTGGATCAAAGGATCTGTGGTTTTCCCTCGAGGCTTTCCCTCGAGGCTTTCCCACAGGGCTCTCCCACGTGCCACCGTGGTGTGAGTCGATCCTCGGCGTGAAAGATGAGCCAGTGCAGGGCAAAGAGTTTCCTCTGGAATGGACTGAGACATCTGGGGGACTCTTGGAATGGTGGTACGACCATGGAGTTCCTCTCGCCTTTCCTGTTGAGAGTGCCTCCTCTTGAGATGCGACGGGAACGCCGGGAATTCTTTCCCGTTGAAAGCAGGGAAAGGATCCCTCATCTCGAGCTCCGAGGGGGAAACGGGGCTCCTCTGGATGTGGGCGGGACCATCGTGCTTCCTCTCGAGTGGAGACAGGTATGGCGGTGAAATTCTTGAGTTGCAGCAAGGGTGTGAAAGACCCTTTCGAAGTTCCAGAGGTTACGTGTCATTAGTCTCCAGACGCCTCATCGGAAATAGGCCTCATCTCGCCTGGAAGGGAGAACTTCCTGGATTTTCTCGAGTTGCGGCAGGTGTTCTCGAGTTACGACGGGAACCTCAGGGACCCGCCCTGGTGGCCTCAGGAGAGGCCAGTCCCCATGCGAGTTGCTAGGGGGCCTCTCGGGATTCCTCTCCCGTCGATACCGGGCCCAAAAACATTTTTTGGAGTCAGGGCCGGAACCGAGGATTCCTCTCAGGGGTTGACATGGATCTTTGGGTACTTCTGCAGTCTCCCCAAGTGAGTCAGGCCTCGTCTCGAGTGGGGGCATGCACGTGCGCTTTCCTTCCAGGCTGTAGCAGCAATGTCACGCTTCCCGTCGCGTGGATCAAAGGATCTGTGGTTTTCCCTCGAGGCTTTCCCTCGAGGCTTTCCCACAGGGCTGTCCCACGTGCCACCGTGGTGTGAGTCGATCCTCGGCGTGAAAGATGAGCCAGTGCAGGGCAAAGAGGTTCCTCTGGAATGGACTGAGACATCTGGGGGACTCTTGGAATGGTGGTACGACCATGGAGTTCCTCTCGCCTTTCCTGTTGAGAGTGCCTCCTCTTGAGATGCGACGGGAACGCCGGGAATTCTTTCCCGTTGAAAGCAGGGAAAGGATCCCTCATCTCGAGCTCCGAGGGGGAAACGGGGCTCCTCTGGATGTTGGCGGGTCCATCGTGCTTCCTCTCGAGTGGAGACGGGTAAGGCGGTGAACTTCTTGAGTTGCAGCAAGGGTGTGAAAGACCCTTTCGAAGTTCCAGAGGTTAGGTGTCATTAGTCTCCAGACGCCTCATCGGAAATAGGCCTCATCTCGCCTGGAAGGGAGAACTTCCTGGATTTTCTCGAGTTGCGGCAGGTGTTCTCGAGTTACGACGGGGACCTCAGGGACCCGCCCTGGTGGACTCAGGAGGGGCCAGTCCCCATGCGAGTTGCTAGGGGGCCTCTCGGGATTCCTCTCCCGTTGATACCAGGGCCAAAAACCTTGTGTGGAGTCAGGGCCGGAAGCGAGGATTCCTCTCAGGGGCTGACATGGATCTTTGGGTACTTTTGCAGTCTCCCCAAGGGAGTCAGGCCTCGTCTCGAGTGGGGGCATGCACGTGCGCTTTCCTTCCAGGCTGTAGCAGCAATGTCACACTTCCCGTCGCGTGGATCAAAGGATCTGTGGTTTTCCCTCGAGGCTTTCCCTCGAGGCTTTCCCACAGGGCTGTCCCACGTGCCACCGTGGTGTGAGTCGATCCTCGGCGTGAAAGATGAGCCAGTGCAGGGCAAAGAGGTTCCTCTGGTATGGACTGAGACATCTGGGGGACTCTTGGAATGGTGGTACGACCATGGAGTTCCTCTCGCCTTTCGTGTTGAGAGTGCCTCCTCTTGAGATGCGACGGGAACGCCGGGAATTCTTTCCCGTTGAAAGCAGGGAAAGGATCCCTCATCTCGAGCTACGAGGGGGAAACGGGGCTCCTCTGGATGTGGGCGGGACCATCGTGCTTCCCCTAGAGTGGAGACGGGTATGGCGGTGAACTTCTTGAGTTGCAGCAAGGGTGTGAAAGACCCTTTCGAAGTTCCAGAGGTTAGGTGTCATTAGTCTCCAGACGCCTCATCGGAAATAGGCCTCATCTCGCCTGGAAGGGAGAACTTCCTGGATTTTCTCGAGTTGCGGCAGGTGTTCCCGTGTTACGACGGGGACCTCAGGGACCCGCCCTGGTGGCCTCAGGAGAGGCCAGTCCCCATGCGAGTTGCTAGGGGGCCTCTCGGGATTCCTCTCCCGTCGATACCGGGGCCAAAAACCTTGTGTGGAGTCAGGGCCGGAACCGAGGATTCCTCTCAGGGGCTGAAATGGATCTTTGGGTACTTCTGGAGTCTCCCCAGGGGATTCAGGCCTCGTCTCGAGTGGGGGCATGCACGTGCGCTTTCCTTCCAGGCTGTAGCAGCAATGTCACGCTTCCCGTCGCGTGGATCAAAGGATCTGTGGTTTTCCCTCGAGGCTTTCCCACAGGGCTGTCCCACGTGCCACCGTGGTGTGAGTCGATCCTCGGCGAGAAAGATTAGCCAGTGCAGGGCAAAGAGTTTCGTCTGGAATGGACTGAGACATCTGGGGGACTCTTGGAATGGTGGTACGACCATGGAGTTCCTCTCGGCTTTCCTGTGGAGAGTGCCTCCTCTTGAGATGCGACGGGAACGCCGGGAATTCTTTCCCGTTGAAAGCAGGGAAAGGATCCCTCATCTCGAGCTCCGAGGGGGAAACGGGGCTCCTCTGGATGTGGGCGGGACCATCGTGCTTCCTCTCGAGTGGAGACGGGTATGGCGGTGAACTTCTTGAGTTGCAGCAAGGGTGTGAAAGACCCTTTCGAAGTTCCAGAGGTTAGGTGTCATTAGTCTCCAGACGCCTCATCGGAAATAGGCCTCATCTCGCCTGGAAGGGAGAACTTCCTGGATTTTCTCGAGTTGCGGCAGGTGTTCTCGAGTTACGACGGGGACCTCAGGCACCCGCCCTGGTGGCCTCAGGAGAGGCCAGTCCCCATGCGAGTTGCTAGGGGGCCTCTCGGGATTCCTCTCCCGTCGATACCGTGGCCAAAAACCTTGTGTGGAGTCAGGGCCGGAACCGAGGATTTCTCTCAGGGGCTGACATGGATCTTTGGGTACTTCTGGAGTCTCCCCAGGGGAGTCAGGCCTCGTCTCGTGTGGGGGCATGCACTTGCGTTTTCCTTCCAGGCTGTAGCAGCAATGTCACGCTTCCCGTGGCGTGGATCAAACGATCTGTGGTTTTCCCTCGAGGCTTTCCCTCGAGGCTTTCCCACATGGCTGTCCCACGTGCCACCGTGGTGTGAGTCGATCCTCGGCGTGAAAGATGAGCCAGTGCAGGGCAAAGAGGTTCCTCTGGAATGGACTGAGACATCTGGGGGACTCTTGGAATGGTGGTACGACCATGGAGTTCCTCTCGCCTTTCCTGTTGAGAGTGCCTCCTCTTGAGATGCGACGGGAACGCCGGGAATTCTTTCCCGTTGAAAGCAGGGAAAGGATCCCTCATCTCGAGCTCCGAGGGGGAAACGGGGCTCCTCTGGATGTGGGCGGGACCATCGTGCTTCCTCTCGAGTGGAGACAGGTATGGCGGTGAATTTCTTGAGTTGCAGCAAGGGTGTGAAAGACCCTTTCGAAGTTCCAGAGGTTAGGTGTCATTAGTCTCCAGACGCCTCATCGGAAATAGGCCTCATCTCGCCTGGAAGGGAGAACTTCCTGGATTTTCTCGAGTTGCGGCAGGTGTTCCCGAGTTACGACGGGGACCTCAGGGACCTGCCCTGGTGGCCTCAGGAGAGGCCAGTCCCCATGCGAGTTGCTAGGGGGCCTCTCGGGATTCCTCTCCCGTCGATACCCGGGCCAAAAACCTTGTGTGGAGTCAGGGCCGGAACCGAGGATTCCTCTCAGGGGCTGACATGGATCTTTGGGTACTTTTGCAGTCTCCCCAAGGGAGTCAGGCCTCGTCTCGAGTGGGGGCATGCACGTGCGCTTTCCTTCCAGGCTGTAGCAGCAATGTCACGCTTCCCGTCGCGTGGATCAAAGGATCTGTGGTTTTCCCTCGAGGCTTTCCCTCGAGGCTTTCCCACAGGGCTGTCCCACGTGCCACCGTGGTGTGAGTCGATCCTCGGCGTGAAAGATGAGCCAGTGCAGGGCAAAGAGGTTCCTCTGGTATGGACTGAGACATCTGGGGGACTCTTGGAATGGTGGTACGACCATGGAGTTCCTCTCGCCTTTCGTGTTGAGAGTGCCTCCTCTTGAGATGCGACGGGAACGCCGGGAATTCTTTCCCGTTGAAAGCAGGGAAAGGATCCCTCATCTCGAGCTACGAGGGGGAAACGGGGCTCCTCTGGATGTGGGCGGGACCATCGTGCTTCCCCTAGAGTGGAGACGGGTATGGCGGTGAACTTCTTGAGTTGCAGCAAGGGTGTGAAAGACCCTTTCGAAGTTCCAGAGGTTAGGTGTCATTAGTCTCCAGACGCCTCATCGGAAATAGGCCTCATCTCGCCTGGAAGGGAGAACTTCCTGGATTTTCTCGAGTTGCGGCAGGTGTTCCCGTGTTACGACGGGGACCTCAGGGACCCGCCCTGGTGGCCTCAGGAGAGGCCAGTCCCCATGCGAGTTGCTAGGGGGCCTCTCGGGATTCCTCTCCCGTCGATACCGGGGCCAAAAACCTTGTGTGGAGTCAGGGCCGGAACCGAGGATTCCTCTCAGGGGCTGAAATGGATCTTTGGGTACTTCTGGAGTCTCCCCAGGGGATTCAGGCCTCGTCTCGAGTGGGGGCATGCACGTGCGCTTTCCTTCCAGGCTGTAGCAGCAATGTCACGCTTCCCGTCGCGTGGATCAAAGGATCTGTGGTTTTCCCTCGAGGCTTTCCCACAGGGCTGTCCCACGTGCCACCGTGGTGTGAGTCGATCCTCGGCGTGAAAGATTAGCCAGTGCAGGGCAAAGAGTTTCGTCTGGAATGGACTGAGACATCTGGGGGACTCTTGGAATGGTGGTACGACCATGGAGTTCCTCTCGGCTTTCCTGTGGAGAGTGCCTCCTCTTGAGATGCGACGGGAACGCCGGGAATTCTTTCCCGTTGAAAGCAGGGAAAGGATCCCTCATCTCGAGCTCCGAGGGGAAAACGGGGCTCCTCTGGATGTGGGCGGGACCATCGTGCTTCCTCTCGAGTGGAGACGGGTATGGCGGTGAACTTCTTGAGTTGCAGCAAGGGTGTGAAAGACCCTTTCGAAGTTCCAGAGGTTAGGTGTCATTAGTCTCCAGACGCCTCATCGGAAATAGGCCTCATCTCGCCTGGAAGGGAGAACTTCCTGGATTTTCTCGAGTTGCGGCAGGTGTTCTCGAGTTACGACGGGGACCTCAGGCACCCGCCCTGGTGGCCTCAGGAGAGGCCAGTCCCCATGCGAGTTGCTAGGGGGCCTCTCGGGATTCCTCTCCCGTCGATACCGTGGCCAAAAACCTTGTGTGGAGTCAGGGCCGGAACCGAGGATTCCTCTCAGGGGCTGACATGGATCTTTGGGTACTTCTGGAGTCTCCCCAGGGGAGTCAGGCCTCGTCTCGTGTGGGGGCATGCACTTGCGTTTTCCTTCCAGGCTGTAGCAGCAATGTCACGCTTCCCGTGGCGTGGATCAAACGATCTGTGGTTTTCCCTCGAGGCTTTCCCTCGAGGCTTTCCCACATGGCTGTCCCACGTGCCACCGTGGTGTGAGTCGATCCTCGGCGTGAAAGATGAGCCAGTGCAGGGCAAAGAGGTTCCTCTGGAATGGACTGAGACATCTGGGGGACTCTTGGAATGGTGGTACGACCATGGAGTTCCTCTCGCCTTTCCTGTTGAGAGTGCCTCCTCTTGAGATGCGACGGGAACGCCGGGAATTCTTTCCCGTTGAAAGCAGGGAAAGGATCCCTCATCTCGAGATCCGAGGGGGAAACGGGGCTCCTCTGAATGTTGGCGGGTCCATCGTGCTTCCTCTCGAGTGGAGACGGGTATGGCGGTGATCTTCTTGAGTTGCAGCAAGGGTGTGAAAGACCCTTTCGAAGTTCCAGAGGTTAGGTGTCATTAGTCTCCAGACGCCTCATCGGAAATAGGCCTCATCTCGCCTGGAAGGGAGAACTTCCTGGATTTTCTCGAGTTGCGGCAGGTGTTCTCGAGTTACGACGGGGACCTCAGGGACCCGCCCTGGTGGCCTCAGGAGAGGCCAGTCCCCATGCGAGTTGCTAGGGGGCCTCTCGGGATTCCTCTCCCGTTGATACCAGGGCCAAAATCCTTGTGTGGAGTCAGGGCCGGAACCGAGGATTCCTCTCAGGGGCTGACATGGATCTTTGGGTACTTCTGCAGTCTCCCCAAGGGAGTCAGGCCTCGTCTCGAGTGGGGGCATGCACGTGCGCTTTCCTTCCAGGCTGTAGCAGCAATGTCACGCTTCCCGTCGCGTGGATCAAAGGATCTGTGGTTTTCCCTCGAGGCTTTCCCTCGAGGCTTTCCCACAGGGCTGTCCCACGTGCCACCGTGGTGTGAGTCGATCCTCGGCGTGAAAGATGAGCCAGTGCAGGGCAAAGAGGTTCCTCTGGAATGGACTGAGACATCTGGGGGACTCTTGGAATGGTGGTACGACCATGGAGTTCCTCTCGCCTTACGTGTTGAGAGTGCCTCCTCTTGAGATGCGATGGGAACACCGGGAATTCTTTCCCGTTGAAAGCAGGGAAAGGATCCCTCACCTCGAGCTACGAGGGGGAAACGGGGCTCCTCTGGATGTGGGCGGGACCATCGTGCTTCCTCTCGAGTGGAGACGGGTATGTCGGTGAACTTCTTGAGTTGCAGCAAGGGTGTGAAAGACCCTTTCGAAGTTCCAGAGGTTAGGTGTCATTAGTCTCCAGACGCCGTATCGGAAATAGGCCTCATCTCGCCTGGAAGGGAGAACTTCCTGCATTTTCTCGAGTTGCGGCAGGTGTTCTCGAGTTACGACGGGGACCTCAGGGACCCGCCCTGGTGGCCTCAGGAGAGGCCTGTCCCCATGCGAGGTGCTAGGGGGCCTCTCGGGATTCCTCTCCCGTCGATACCGGCGCCAAAAACCTTGTGTGAAGTCAGGGCCGGAACCGAGGATTCCTCTCAGGGGCTGACATGCATCTTTGGGTACTTGTGGAGTCTCCCCAGGGGAGTCAGGCCTCGTCTCGAGTGGGGGCATGAACGTGCACTTGCCTTCTAGGCTGTGGCAGCAATGTCACGCTTCCCGTGGCGTGGATCAAAGGATCTGTGGTTTTCCCTCGAGGCTTTCCCTCGAGGCTTTCCCACAGGGCTCTCCCACGTGCCACCGTGGTGTGAGTCGATCCTCGGCGTGAAAGATGAGCCAGTGCAGGGCAAAGAGTTTCCTCTGGAATGGACTGAGACATCTGGGGGACTCTTGGAATGGTGGTACGACCATGGAGTTCCTCTCGCCTTTCCTGTTGAGAGTGCCTCCTCTTGAGATGCGACGGGAACGCCGGGAATTCTTTCCCGTTGAAAGCAGGGAAAGGATCCCTCATCTCGAGCTCCGAGGGGGAAACGGGGCTCCTCTGGATGTGGGCGGGACCATCGTGCTTCCTCTCGAGTGGAGACAGGTATGGCGGTGAATTTCTTGAGTTGCAGCAAGGGTGTGAAAGACCCTTTCGAAGTTCCAGAGGTTAGGTGTCATTAGTCTCCAGACGCCTCATCGGAAATAGGCCTCATCTCGCCTGGAAGGGAGAACTTCCTGGATTTTCTCGAGTTGCGGCAGGTGTTCCCGAGTTACGACGGGGACCTCAGGGACCTGCCCTGGTGGCCTCAGGAGAGGCCAGTCCCCATGCGAGTTGCTAGGGGGCCTCTCGGGATTCCTCTCCCGTCGATACCCGGGCCAAAAACCTTGTGTGGAGTCAGGGCCGGAACCGAGGATTCCTCTCAGGGGCTGAAATGGATCTTTGGGTACTTCTGGAGTCTCCCCAGGGGATTCAGGCCTCGTCTCGAGTGGGGGCATGCATGTGCGCTTTCCTTCCAGGCTGTAGCAGTAATGTCACGCTTCCCGTCGCGTGGATCAAAGGATCTGTGGTTTTCCCTCGAGGCTTTCCCTCGAGGCTTTCCCACAGGGCTGTCCCACGTGCCACCGTGGTGTGAGTCGATCTTCGGCGTGAAAGATGAGCCAGTGCAGGGCAAAGAGGTTCCTCTGGAATGGACTGAGACATCTGGGGGACTCTTGGAATGGTGGTACAACCATGGAGTTCCTCTCGGCTTTCCTGAGGAGAGTGCCTCCTCTTGAGATGCGACGGGATCGCCGGGAATTCTTTCCCGTTGAAAGCAGGGAAAGGATCCCTCATCTCGAGCTCCGAGGGGGAAACGGGGCTCCTCTGGATGTGGGCGGGACCATCGTGCTTCCTCTCGATTGGAGACGGGTATGGCGGTCAACTTCTTGATTTGCAGCAAGGGTGTGAAAGACCCTTTCGAACTTCCAGAGTTTAGGTGTCATTAGTCTCCAGACGCCTCATCGGAAATAGGCCTCATCTCGCCTGGAAGGGAGAACTTCCTGGATTTTCTCGAGTTGCGGCAGGTGTTCTCGAGTTACGACGGGGACCTCAGGGACCCGCCCTGGTGGCCTCAGGAGAGGCCAGTCCCCATGCGAGTTGCTAGGGGGCCACTCGGGATTCCTCTCCCATCGATACCGGGGCCAAAAGAATTTTTTGGAGTCAGGGCCGGAACCGAGGATTCCTCTCAGGGGCTGACATGGATCTTTGGGTACTTCTGGAGTCTCCCCAGGGGAGTCAGGCCTCGTCTCGAGTGGGGGCATGCACGTGCGCTTTCCTTCCAGGCTGTAGCAGCAATGTCACGCTTCCCGTCGCGTGGATCAAAGGATCTGTGGTTTTCCCTCGAGGCTTTCCCTCGAGGCTTACCCACAGGGCTGTCCCACGTGCCACCGTGGTGTGAGTTGATCCTCGGCGTGAAAGATGAGCCAGTGCAGGGCAAAGAGGTTCCTCTGAAATGGACTGAGACATCTGGGGGACTCTTGGAATGGTGGTACGACCATGGAGTTCCTCTCGGCTTTCCTGTGGAGAGTGCCTCCTCTTGAGATGCGACGGGATCGCCGGGAAATCTTTCCCGTTGATAGCAGGGAAAGGATCCCTCATCTCGAGCTCCGAGGGGGAAACGGGGCTCCTCTGGATGTGGGCGGGACCATCGTGCTTCCTCTCGAGTGGAGACGGGAATGGCGGTGAACTTCTTGAGTTGCAGCAAGGGTGTGAAAGACCCTTTCGAAGTTCCAGAGGTTAGGTGTCATTAGTCTCCAGACGCCTCATCGGAAATAGGCCTCATCTCGCCTGGAAGGGAGAACTTCCTGGATTTTCTCTAGTTGCGGCAGGTGTTCTCGAGTTACGACGGGGACCTCAGGGACCCGCCCTGGTGGCCTCAGGAGAGGCCAGTCCCCATGCGAGTTGCTAGGGGGCCTCTCGAGATTCCTCTCCCGTTGATACCAGGGCCAAAAACCTTGTGTGGAGTCAGGGCCGGAACCGAGGATTCCTCTCAGGGGCTGACATGGATCTTTGGGTACTTCTGCAGTCTCCCCAAGGGAGTCAGGCCTCGTCTCGAGTGGGGGCATGCACATGCGCTTTCCTTCCAGGCTGTAGCAGCAATGTCACGCTTCCCGTCGCGTGGATCAAAGGATCTGTGGTTTTCCCTCGAGGCTTTCCCTCGAGGCTTTCCCACAGGGCTGTCTCACGTGCCACCGTGGTGTGAGTCGATCCTCGGCGTGAAAGATGAGCCAGTGCAGGGCAAAGAGGTTCCTCTGGAATGGACTGAGACATCTGGGGGACTCTTGGAATGGTGGTACGACCATGGAGTTCCTCTCGCCTTTCCTGTTGAGAGTGCCTCCTCTTGAGATGCGACGGGAACGCCGGGAATTCTTTCCCGTTGAAAGCAGGGAAAGGATCCCTCATCTCGAGCTACGAGGGGGAATCGGGACTCCTCTGGATGTGGGCGGGACCATCGTGCTTCCTCCCGAGTGGAGGCGGGTATGGCGGTGAACTTCTTGAGTTGCAGCAAGGGTGTGAAAGACCCTTTCGAAGTTCCAGAAGTTAGGTGTCATTTATCTCCAGACGCCTCATCGGAAATAGGCCTCATCTCGCCTGGAAGGGAGAACTTCCTGGATTTTCTCGAGTTGCGGCAGGTGTTCTCGAGTTACGACGGGGACCTCAGGGACCCGCCCTGGTGGCCTCAGGAGAGGCCAGTCCCCATGCGAGTTGCTAGGGGGCCTCTCGGGATTCCTCTCCCGTCGATACCGGAGCCAAAAGAATTTTTTGGAGTCAGGGCCGGAACCGAGGATTCCTCTCAGGGGCTGACATGGATCTTTGGGTACTTCTGGAGTGTCCCCAAGGGAGTCAGGCCTCGTCTCGAGTCGGGGCATGCACGTGCGCTTTCCTTCCAGGCTGTAGCAGCAATGTCACGCTTCCCGTCGCGTGGATCAAAGGATCTGTGGTTTTCCCTCGAGGCTTTCCCACAGGGCTGTCCCACGTGCCACCGTGGTGTGAGTCGATCCTCGGCGTGAAAGATTAGCCAGTGCAGGGCAAAGAGTTTCGTCTGGAATGGACTGAGACATCTGGGGGACTCTTGGAATGGTGGTACGACCATGGAGTTCCTCTCGGCTTTCCTGTGGAGAGTGCCTCCTCTTGAGATGCGACGGGAACGCCGGGAATTCTTTCCCGTTGAAAGCAGGGAAAGGATCCCTCATCTCGAGCTCCGAGGGGGAAACGGGGCTCCTCTGGATGTGGGCGGGACCATCGTGCTTCCTCTCGAGTGGAGACGGGTATGGCGGAGAACTACTTGAGTTGCAGCAAGGGTGTGAAAGACCCTTTCGAAGTTCCAGAGGTTAGGTGTCATTAGTCTCCAGACGCCTCATCGGAAATAGGCCTCATCTCGCCTGGAAGGGAGAACTTCCTGGATTTTCTCGAGTTGCGGCAGGTGTTCTCGAGTTACGACGGGGACCTCAGGCACCCGCCCTGGTGGCCTCAGGAGAGGCCAGTCCCCATGCGAGTTGCTAGGGGGCCTCTCGGGATTCCTCTCCCGTCGATACCGGGGCCAAAAACCTTGTGTGGAGTCAGGGCCGGAACCGAGGATTCCTCTCAGGGGCTGACATGGATCTTTGGGTACTTCTGGAGTCTCCCCAGGGGAGTCAGGCCTCGTCACGTGTGGGGGCATGCACTTGCGTTTTCCTTCCAGGCTGTAGCAGCAATGTCACGCTTCCCGTGGCGTGGATCAAACGATCTGTGGTTTTCCCTCGAGGCTTTCCCTCGAGGCTTTCCCACAGGGCTGTCCACGTTCCACCGTGGTGTGAGTCGATCCTCGGCGTGAAAGATGAGCCAGTGCAGGGCAAAGAGGTTCCTCTGGAATGGACTGAGACATCTGGGGGACTCTTGGAATGGTGGTACGACCATGGAGTTCCTCTCGCCTTTCCTGTTGAGAGTGCCTCCTCTTGATATGCGACGGGAACGCCGGGAATTCTTTCCCGTTGAAAGCAGGGAAAGGATCCCTCATCTCGAGATCCGAGGGGGAAACAGGGCTCCTCTGAATGTTGGCGGGTCCATCGTGCTTCCTCTCGAGTGGAGACGGGTATGGCGGTGAACTTCTTGAGTTGCAGCAAGGGTGTGAAAGACCCTTTCGAAGTTCCAGAGGTTAGGTGTCATTAGTCTCCAGACGCCTCATCGGAAATAGGCCTCATCTCGCCTGGAAGGGAGAACTTCCTGGATTTTCTCGAGTTGCGGCAGGTGTTCTCGAGTTACGACGGGGACCTCAGGGACCCGCCCTGGTGGCCTCAGGAGAGGCCAGTCCCCATGCGAGTTGCTAGGGGGCCTCTCGGGATTCCTCTCCCGTTGATACCAGGGCCAAAATCCTTGTGTGGAGTCAGGGCCGGAACCGAGGATTCCTCTCAGGGGCTGACATGGATCTTTGGGTACTTCTGCAGTCTCCCCAAGGGAGTCAGGCCTCGTCTCGAGTGGGGGCATGCACGTGCGCTTTCCTCCAGGCTGTAGCAGCAATGTCACGCTTCCCGTCGCGTGGATCAAAGGATCTGTGGTTTTCCCTCGAGGCTTTCCCTCGAGGCTTTCCCACAGGGCTGTCCCACGTGCCACCGTGGTGTGAGTCGATCCTCGGCGTGAAAGATGAGCCAGTGCAGGGCAAAGAGTTTCCTCTAGAATGGACTGAGACATCTGGGGGACTCTTGGAATGGTGGTACGACCATGGAGTTCCTCTCGCCTTACGTGTTGAGAGTGCCTCCTCTTGAGATGCGATGGGAACACCGGGAATTCTTTCCCGTTGAAAGCAGGGAAAGGATCCCTCACCTCGAGCTACGAGGGGGAAACGGGGCTCCTCTGGATGTGGGCGGGACCATCGTGCTTCCTCTCGAGTGGAGACGGGTATGTCGGTGAACTTCTTGAGTTGCAGCAAGGGTGTGAAAGACCCTTTCGAAGTTCCAGAGGTTAGGTGTCATTAGTCTCCAGACGCCTTATCGGAAATAGGCCTCATCTCGCCTGGAAGGGAGAACTTCCTGCATTTTCTCGAGTTGCGGCAGGTGTTCTCGAGTTACGACGGGGACCTCAGGGACCCGCCCTGGTGGCCTCAGGAGAGGCCAGTCCCCATGCGAGGTGCTAGGGGGCCTCTCGGGATTCCTCTCCCGTCGATACCGGCGCCAAAAACCTTGTGTGAAGTCAGGGCCGGAACCGAGGATTCCTCTCAGGGGCTGACATGCATCTTTGGGTACTTGTGGAGTCTCCCCAGGGGAGTCAGGCCACGTCTCGAGTGGGGGCATGCACGTGCACTTGCCTTCTAGGATGTAGCAGCAATGTCACGCTTCCCGTCGCGTGGATCAAACGATCTGTGGTTTTCCCTCGAGGCTTTCCCTCTTGGCTTTCCCACAGGGCTGTCCCACGTGCCACCGTTCTGTGAGTCGATCCTCGGCGTGAAAGATGAGCCAGTGCAGGGCAAAGAGGTTCCTCTGGAATGGACTGAGACATCTGGGGGACTCTTGGAATGGTGGTACGACCATGGAGTTCCTCTCGCCTTTCCTGTTGAGAGTGCCTCCTATTGAGATGCGACGGGAACGCCGGGAATTCTTTGCCGTTGAAAGCAGGGAAAGGATCCCTCATCTCGAGCTCCGAGGGGGAAACGGGGCTCCTCTGGATGTGGGCGGGACCATCGTGCTTCCTCTCGAGTGGAGACGGGTATGGCGGTGAACTTCTTGAGTTGCAGCAAGGGTGTGAAAGACCCTTTCGAAGTTCCAGAGGTTAGGTGTCATTAGTCTCCAGACGCTTCATCGGAAATAGGCCTCATCTCGCCTGCAAGGGAGAACTTCCTGGATTTTCTCGAGTTGCGGCAGGTGTTCTCGAGTTACGACGGGGACCTCAGGGACCCGCCCTGGTGGCCTCAGGAGAGGCCAGTCCCCATGCGAGTTGCTAGGGGGCCTCTCGGGATTCCTCTCCCGTCGATACCGGGGCCAAAAGAATTTTTTGGAGTCAGGGCCGGAACCGAGGATTCCTCTCAGGGGCTGACATGGATCTTTGGGTACTTCTGGAGTCTCCCCAGGGGAGTCAGGCCTCGTCTCGAGTGGGGGCATGCACGTGCGCTTTCCTTCCAGGCTGTAGCAGCAATGTCACGCTTCCCGTCGCGTGGATCAAAGGGTCTGTGGTTTTCCCTCGAGGCTTTCCCTCGAGGCTTTCCCACAGGGCTGTCCCACGTGCCACCGTGGTGTGAGTCGATCCTCGGCGTGAAAGATGAGCCAGTGCAGGGCAAAGAGGTTCCTCTGGAATGGACTGAGACATCTGGGGGACTCTTGGAATGGTGGTACGACCATGGAGTTCCTCTCGGCTTTCCTGTGGAGAGTGCCTCCTCTTGAGATGCGACGGGATCGCCGGGAATTCTTTCCCGTTGAAAGCAGGGAAAGGATCCCTCATCTCGAGCTCCGAGGGGGAAACGGGGCTCCTCTGGATGTGGGCGGGACCATCGTGCTTCCTCTCGAGTGGAGACGGGTATGGCGGTGAACTTCTTGAGTTGCAGCAAGGGTGTGAAAGATCCTTTCGAAGTTCCAGAGGTTAGGTGTCATTAGTCTCCAGACGCCTCATCGGAAATAGGCCTCATCTCGCCTGGAAGGGAGAACTTCCTGGATTTTCTCGAGTTGCGGCAGGTGTTCTCGAGATTCGACGGGGACCTCAGGGACCCGCCCTGGTGGCCTCAGGAGAGGCCAGTCCCCATGCGAGTTGCTAGGGGGCCACTCGGGATTCCTCTCCCGTCGATACCGGGGCCAAAAGAATTTTTTGGAGTCAGGGCCGGAACCGAGGATTCCACTCAGGGGCTGACATGGATCTTTGGGTACTTCTGGAGTCTCCCCAGGGGAGTCAGGCCTCGTCTCGAGTGGGGGCATGCACGTGCGCTTTCCTTCCAGGCTGTAGCAGCAATGTCACGCTTCCCGTCGCGTGGATCAAAGGATCTGTGGTTTTCCCTCGAGGCTTTCCCTCGAGGCTTTCCCACAGGGCTGTCCCACATGCCACCGTGGTGTGAGTCGATCCTCGGCGTGAAAGATGAGCCAGTGCAGGGCAAAGAGGTTCCTCTGGAATGGACTGAGACATCTGGGGGACTCTTGGAATGGTGGTACGACCATGGAGCTCCTCTCGCCTTTCCTGTTGAGAGTGCCTCCTCTTGAGATGCGACTGGAGCACCGGGAATTCTTTCCCGTTGAAAGCAGGTAAAGGATCCCTCATCTCGAGCTCCGAGGGGGAAACGGGGCTCCTCTGGATGTGGGCGGGACCATCGTGCTTCCTCTCGAGTGGAGACGGGTATGGCGGTGAACTTCTTGAGTTGCAGCAAGGGTGTGAAAGACCCTTTCGAAGTTCCAGAGGTTAGGTGTCATTAGTCTCCAGACGCCTCATCGGAAATAGGCCTCATCTCGCCTGGAAGGGAGAACTTCCTGGATTTTCTCGAGTTGCGGCAGGTGTTCCCGAGTTACGACGGGGACCTCAGGGACCCGCCCTGGTGGCCTCAGGAGAGGCCAGTCCCCATGCGAGTTGCTAGGGGGCCTCTCGGGATTCCTCTCCCGTCGATACCGGGGCCAAAAACCTTGTGTTGGGTCAGGGCCGGAACCGAGGATTCCTCTCAGGGGCTGATATGGATCTTTGGGTACTTCTGGAGTCTCGCCTGGGGAGACAGGCCTCGTCTCCAGTGGGGGCATGCACGTGCGCTTTCCTTCCAGGCTGTAGCAGCAATGTCACGCTTCCCGTCGCGTGGATCAAAGGATCTGTGGTTTTCCCTCGAGGCTTTCCCTCGAGGCTTTCCCACAGGGCTGTCCCACGTGCCACCGTGGTGTGAGTCGATCCTCGGCGTGAAAGATGAGCCAGTGCAGGGCAAAGAGGTTCCTCTGGAATGGACTGAGACATCTGAGGGACTCTTGGAATGGTGGTACGACGATGGAGTTCCTCTCGGCTTTTCTGTGGAGAGTGCCTCCTCTTGAGATGCGACGGGATCGCCGGGAATTCTTTCCCGTTGAAAGCAGGGAAAGGATCCCTCATCTCGAGCTCCGAGGGGAAACGGGGCTCCTCTGGATGTGGGCGGGACCATCGTGCTTCCTCTCGAGTGGAGACGGGTATGGCGGTGAACTTCTTGAGTTGCAGAAAGGGTGTGAAAGACCCTTTCGAAGTTCCAGAGGTTAGGTGTCATTAGTCTCCAGACGCCTCATCGGAAATAGGCCTCATCTCGCCTGGAAGGGAGAACTTCCTGGATTTTCTCGAGTTGCGGCAGGTGTTCTCGAGTTACGACGGGGACCTCAGGGACCCGCCCTGGTGGCCTCAGGAGAGGCCAGTCCCCATGCGAGTTGCTAGGGGGCCTCTCGGGATTCCTCTCCCGTCGATACCGGGGCCAAAAACCTTGTGTGAAGTCAGGGCCGGAACCGAGGATTCTTCTCAGGGGCTGACATGGATCTTTGGGTACTTCTGGAGTCTCCCCAGGGGAGTCAGGCCTCGTCTCGAGTGCGGGCATGCACGTGCGCTTTCCTTCCAGGCTGTAGCAGCAATGTCACGCTTCCCGTCGCGTGGATCAAAGGATCTGTGGTTTTCCCTCGAGGCTTTCCCTCGAGGCTTTGCCACAGGGCTGTGTCACGCGCCACCGTGGTGTGAGTCGATCCTCGGCGTGAAAGATGAGCCAGTGCAGGGCAAAGAGTTTCCTCTGGAATGGACTGAGACATCTGGGGTACTCTTGGCATGGTGGTACGACCATGGAGTTCCTCTCGCCTTTCCTATTGAGAGTGCCTCCTCTTGAGATGCGACGGGATCGCCGGGAATTCTTTCCCGTTGAAAGCAGGGAAAGGATCCCTCATCTCGAGCTATGAGGGGGAAACGGGGCTCCTCTGGATGTGGGCGGGACCATCGTGCTTCCTCTCGAGTGGAGACCGGTATGGCGGTGAACTTCTTGAGTTGCAGCAAGGGTGTGAAAGACCCATTCGAAGTTCCAGAGATTAGGTGTCATTAGTCTCCAGACGCCTCATCGGAAATAGGCCTCATCTCGCCTGGAAGGGAGAACTTCCTGGATTTTCTCGAGTTGCGGCAGGTGTTCTCGAGTTACGACGGGGACCTCAGGGACCCGCCCTGGTGGCCTCAGGAGAGGCCAGTCCCCAAGCGAGTTGCTAGGGGTCCTCTCGGGATTCCTCTCCCATCGATACTGGGGCCAAAAACCTTGTGTGGAGTCAGGGCCGGAACCGAGGATTCCTCTCAGGGGCTGTTATGGATCTTTGGGTACTTCTGGAGTCTCCCCAGGGGAGTCAGGCCTCTTCTCGTGTGGGGTCATGCACGTGCGCTTTCCTTCCACACTGTAGAAGCAATGTCACGCTTCCCGTCGCGTGGATCAAAGGATCTGTGGTTCTCCCTCGAGGCTTTCCCACAGGGCTGTCCCTAGTGCCACCGTGGTGTGAGTCGTTCCTCGGCGTGAAAGATGAGCCAATGCAGGGCAAACAGGTTCCTCTGGAATGGAATGAGACATCTGGGGGACTCTTGGAATGGTGGTACGACAATGGAGTTCCTCTCGCCTTTCCTGTTGAGAGTGCCTCCTCTTGAGATGCGATGGGAACGCCGGGAATTCTTTCCCGTTGAAAGCAGGGAAAGGATCCCATATCTCGAGCTACGAGGGGGAAACGGGGCTCCTCTGGATGTGGGCGGGACCATCGTGTTTCCTCTCGAGTGGAGACGGGTATGGCGGTGAACTTCTTGTGTTGCAGCAAGGGTGTGAAAGACCCTTGCGAAGTTCCAGAGGTTAGGTGTCATTAGTCTCCGGACTCCTCATCGGAAATAGGCTTCATCTCTCCTGGAAGGGAGAACTTCGTGGATTTTCTCGAGTTGCGTCAGGTGTTCTCGAGTTACGATGGTGACATCAGGGACCCGCCCTGGTGGCCTCAGGAAAGGCCAGTCCACATGCGAGTTGCTATCGGGCCTCTCGGGATCCCTCTCCTGTCGATACCGGGGCCAAAATCTTTGTGTGGATTCAGGGCCGGAACCGAGGATTCCTCTCAGGGGCTGACATGGATCTTTGGGTACTCCTGGAGTCTCGCCAGGGGCGTCAGGCCTCGTCTCGAGTGGGGGCATGCACGTGTGCTTGCCTTCCAGGCTGTAGCAGCAATGTCACGCTTCCCATCGCGTGGATCAAAGGATCTGTGGTTTTCCCTCGAGGCTTTCCCTCAAGGCTTTCCCACAGGGCTGTCCCACGTGCCACCGTGGTGTGAGTCGATCCTCAGCGTGAAAGATGAGCCAGTGCAGGGCAAAGAGGTTCCTCTGGTATGTACTGAGATAAATGGGGGACTCTTGGCATGGTGGTACGACCATGGAGTTCCTCTCGCCTCTCCTGCTGAGAGTGCCTCCTCTTGAGATGCGACGGGAACAACGGGAATTCTTTCCCGTTGAAAGCAGGGAAAGGATCCCTCATCTCGAGCTACGAGGGGGAAACGGGGCTCCTCTGGATGTGGGCCGGACCATCGTGCTTCCTCTCGAGTGGAGACGGGTATGGCGGTGAACTTCTTGAGTTGCAGCAAGGGTGTGAAAGACCCTTTCGAAGTTCCAGAGGTTAGGTGTCATTAGTCTCCAGACGCCTCATCGGAAATAGGCCTCATCTCGCCTGGAAGGGAGAACTTCCTGGATTTTCTCGAGTTGCGGCAGGTGTTCTCGAGTTACGACGGAGACCTCAGGGACCCGCCCTGGTGGCCTCAGGAAAGGTCAGTCCCAATGCGAGTTGCTATGTGGCCTCTCGGGATTCCTCTCCCGTCGATACTGGGGCCAAAACCCTTGTGTGGAGTCAGGGCCGGAACCGAGGATTCCTCTCAGGGGCTGATATGGATCTTTGGGTACTTCTGGAGTCTCCACAGGGGAGTCAGGCCTCGTCTCGTGTGGGGTCATGCACGTGCGCTTTCCTTCCACACTGTAGAAGCAATGTCACCCTTCCCGTCGCGTGGATCAAAGGATCTCTGGTTCTCCCTCGAGGCTTTCCCACAGGGCAGTCCCTAGTGCCACCGTGGTGTGAGTCGTTCCTCGGCGTGAAAGATGAGCCAATGCAGGGCAAACAGGTTCCTCTGGAATGGAATGAGACATCTGGGGGACTCTTGGAATGGTGGTACGACAGTGGAGTTCCTCTCGCCTTTCCTGTTGAGAGTGCCTCCTCTTGAGATGCGACGGGAACGCCGGGAATTCTTTCCCGTTGAAAGCAGGGAAAGGATCCCTCATCTCGAGCTCCGAGGGGGAAACGGGGCTCCTCTGGATGTGGGCGGGACCATCGTGCTTCCTCTCGAGTGGAGACAGGTATGGCGGTGAACTTCTTGAGTTGCAGCAAGGGTGTGAAAGACCCTTTCGAAGTTCCAGAGGTTAGGTGTCATTAGTCTCCAGACGCCTCATCGGAAATAGGCCTCATCTCGCCTGGAAGGGAGAACTTCCTGGATTTTCTCGAGTTGCGGCAGGTGTTCTCGAGTTACGACGGGAACCTCAGGGACCCGCCCTGGTGGCCTCAGGAGAGGCCAGTCCCCATGCGAGTTGCTATCGGGCCTCTCGGGATTCCTCTCCTGTCGATACCGGGGCCAAAATCTTTGTGTGGATTCTGGGCCGGAACCGAGGATTCCTCTCAGGGGCTGACATGGATCTTTGGGTACTTCTGGAGTCTCCCCAGGGGAGTCAGGCCTCGTCTCGAGTGGGGACATGCACGTGCGCTCTCCTTCCAGGCTGTAGCAGCAATGTCACGCTTCTCGTCGCGTGGATCAAAGGGTCTGTGGTTTTCGCTGGAGGCTTTCCCTCGAGGCATTCCCACAGGGCTGTCCCACGTGCCACCGTGGTGTGAGTCGATCCTCGGCGTGAAAGATGAGCCAGTGCAGGGCAAAGAGGTTCCTCTGGAATGGACTGAGAAATCTCGGGGACTCTTGGAATGGTGGTACGACCATGGAGTTCCTCTCGTCTTTCCTGTTGAGAGTGCCTCCTCTTGAGATGCGACGGGAACGCCGAAAATACTTTCCCGTTGATAGCAGGGAAAGGATCCCTCATCTCGAGCTACGAGGGGCAAACGGGGCTCCTCTGGATGTGGGCGGGGCCATCATGTTTCCTCTCGAGTGGAGACGGTTATGGCGGTGAACTTCTTGAGTTGCAGCAAGGGTGTGAAAGACCCTTTCGAACTTCCAGAGGTTCCGTGTCATTAGTCTCCAGACGCCTCATCGGAAATAGGCCTCATCTCGCCTGGAAGGGAGAACTTCCTGGATTTTCTCGAGTTGCGGCAGGTGTTCTCGAGTTACGACGGGGACCTCAGGGACCCGCCCTGGTGGCCTCAGGAAAGGTCAGTCCCCTTGCGAGTTCCTAGGGGGCCTCTCGGGATTCCTCTCCCGTCGATACCGGGGCCAAAATACTTGTGTGGAGTCAGGGCCGGAACCGAGGATTCCTCTCAGGGGCTGACATGGGTCTTTGGGTACTTCTGGAGTCTCCCCAGGGGAGTCAGGCCTCGTCTCGAGTGGGGGCATGCACGTGCGCTTTCCTTACAGGCTGTAGCAGCAATGTCACGGTTCCCGTCGCGTGGATCAAAGGATCTGAGGTTTTACCACGAGGCTTTCCCTCGAGGCTTTCCCACAGGGCTGTCCCACGTGCCACCGTGGTGTGAGTCGATCCTCGGCGTGAAAGATGAGCCAGTGCAGGGCAAAGAGGTTCCTCTGGAATGGACTGAGACATCTGGGGGACTCTTGGAATGGTGGTACGACCATGGAGTTCCTCTCGGCTTTCCTGTTGAGAGTGCCTCCTCTTGAGATGCGACGGAAACGCCGGGAATTCTTTCCCGTTGAAAGCAGGGAAAGGATCCCTCATCTCGAGCTACGAGGGGGAAACGGGGCTCCTCTCGATGTGGGCGGCACCTTCATGCTTCCTCTCGAGTGGAGACGGGTATGGCGGTGAACTTCTTGAGTTGCAGCAAGGGTGTGAAAGACCCTTTCGAAGTTCCAGAGGTTCCGTGTCATTAGGCTCCAGACGCCTCATCGGAAATAGGCCTCATCTCGCCTGGAAGGGAGAACTTCCTGAATTTTCTCGAGTTGCGGCAGGTGTTCTCGAGTTACGACGGGGACCTCAGGGACCCGCCCTGGTGGCCTCAGGAAAGGCCAGTCCCCATGCGAGTTGCTCGGGGGCCTCTCGGGATTCCTCTCCTGTCGATACCGGGGCCAAAAAACTTGTGTGGAGTCAGGGCCTGAACCGAGGATTCCTCTCAGGGGCTGACATGGATCTTTGGGTACTTCTGGAGTCTCCCCAGGGGAGTCAGGCCTCGTCTCGAGTGGGGGCATGCACGTGCGCTTTCCTTCCAGGCTGTAGCAGCAATGTCATGCTTCCCGGCGCGTGGATCAAAGGATCTGTGGTTTTCCCTCGAGGCTTTCCCACAGGGCTGTCCCACGTGCCACCGTGGTGTGAGTCGATCCTCGGCGTGAAAGATGAGCCAGTGCAGGGCAAAGAGGTTCCTCTGGAATGGACTGAGAAATCTCGGGGACTCTTGGAATGGTGGTACGACCATGGAGTTCCTCTCGTCTTTCCTGTTGAGAGTGCCTCCTCTTGAGATGCGACGGGAACGCCGAAAATACTTTCCCGTTGATAGCAGGGAAAGGATCCCTCATCTCGAGCTACGAGGGGCAAACGGGGCTCCTCTGGATGTGGGCGGGACCAACATGTTTCCTCTCGAATGGAGACGGTTATGGCGGTGAACTTCTTGAGTTGCAGCAAGGGTGTGAAAGACCCTTTCGAACTTCCAGAGGTTCCGTGTCATTAGTCTCCAGACGCCTCATCGGAAATAGGCCTCATCTCGCCTGGAAGGGAGAACTTCCTGGATTTTCTCGATTTGCGGCAGGTGTTCTCGAGTTACGACGGGGACCTCAGGGACCCGCCCTGGTGGCCTCAGGAAATGTCAGTCCCCTTGCGAGTTCCTAGGGGGCCTCTCGGGATTCCTCTCCCATCGATACCGGGGCCATAATACTTGTGTGGAGTCAGGGCCGGAACCGAGGATTCCTCTCAGGGGCTGACATGGGTCTTTGGGTACTTCTGGAGTCTCCCCAGGGGAGTCAGGCCTCGTCTCGAGTGGGGGCATGCACGTGCGCTTTCCTTACAGGCTGTAGCAGCAATGTCACGGTTCCCGTCGCGTGGATCAAAGGATCTGTGGTTTTCCCTCGAGGCTTTCCCTCGAGGCTTTCCCACAGGGCTGTCCCACGTGCCACCGTGGTGTGAGTCGATCCTCGGCGTGAAAGATGAGCCAGTGCAGGGCAAAGAGGTTCCTCTGGAATGGACTGAGACATCTGGGGGACTCTTGGAATTGTGGTACGACCATGGAGTTCCTCTCGCATTTCCTGTTGAGAGTGCCTCCTCTTGAGATGCGACGGGAACGCCGGGAATTCTTTCCCATTGAAAGCAGGGAAAGGATCCCTCATCTCGAGCTACGAGGGGGAAACGGGACTCCTCTGGATGTGGGCGGGACCATCGTGCTTCCTCTCGAGTGGAGACGGGTGTGGCGGTGAACTTCTTGAGTTGCAGCAAGGGTGTGAAAGACCCTTTCGAAGTTCCAGCGGTTAGGTGTCATTAGTCTCCAGATGCCTCATCGGAAATAGGCCTCAACTCGCCTGGAAGGGAGAACTTCCTGGATTTTCTCGAGTTGTGGCAGGTGTTCTCGAGTTACGACGGGGAACTCAGGGACCCGCCCTGGTGGCGACAGGAGAGGCCAGGCCCCATGCGAGTGGCTAGGGGGCCTCACCGGATTCCTCTCCCGTCGATACCGGGGCCAAAAACCTTGTGTGGAGTCAGGGCCAAAACCGAGGATTCCACTCAGGGGCTGACATGGATCTTTGGATACTTCTGGAGTCTCCCCAGGGGAGTCAGGCCTCGTCTCGAGTGGGGGCATGCACGTGCGCTTTCCTTCCAGGCTGTAGCAGCAATGTCACGCTTCCCGTCTCGTAGATCAAAGGATCTGTGATTTTCCCTCGAGGCTTTCCCACAGGGCTGTCCCACGTGCCACCGTGGTGTGAGTCAATTCTCGGCGTGAAAGATGAGCCAGTGCAGGGCAAAGAGGTTCCTCTGGATTGGACTGAGACATCTGGGGGACTCTTGGAATGATGGTACGACCATGGAATTCCTCTCGCCTTTCCTGTTGAGAGTGCCTCCTCTTGAGATGCGACGGGAACGCCGGGAATTCTTTCCCGTTGAAAGCAGGGAAAGGATCCCTCATCTCGAGCTACGAGGGGGAAACGGGGCTCCTCTGGATGTGGGCGGGACCATCGTGCTTCCTCTCGAGTGGAGACGGGTATGGCGGTGAAATTCTTGAGTTGCAGCAAGGGTGTGAAAGACCCTTTCGAAGTTCCAGAGGTTAGGTGTCATTAGTCTCCAGACGCCTCATCGGAAATAGGCCTCATTTCGCCTGGAAAGGAGAACTTCCTGGATTTTCTCGAGTTGCGGCAGGTGTTCTCCAGTTACGACGGGGACCTCAGGGACCCGCCCTGGTGGCCTCAGGAACGGCCAGTCCCCATGCTAGTTGCTAGGGGGCCTCTCGGTATTCCTCTCCCGTCGATACCGGGGCCAGAAACCTTGTGTGGAGTCAGGGCCGGAACCGAGGATTCCTCTCAGGGGCTGACATGGATCTTTGGGTACTTCTGGAGTCTCCCCAGGGGAGTCAGGCCTCATCTCGAGTGGGGGCATGCACGTGCGCTTTCCTTCCAGGCTGTAGCAGCAATGTCATGCTTCCCGTTGCGTGGATCAAAGGATCTGTGGTTTGCCCTCGAGGCTTTCCCACAGGGCTGTCCCACGTGCCACCGTGGTGTGAGTCGATCCTCGGCGTGAAAGATGAGCCAGTGCAGGTCAAAGAGGTTCCTCTGGAGTGGACTGAGAAATCTCGGGGACTCTTGGAATGGTGGTACAACCATGGAGTTCCTCTCGCCTTTCCTGTTGAGAGTGCCTCCTCTTGAGATGCGACGGAAACGCCGGGAATTCTTTCCCGTTGAAAGCAGGGAAAGGATCCCTCATCTCGAGCTACGAGGGGGAAACGGGGCTCCTCTGGATGTGGGCGGGACCTTCATGCTTCCTCTCGAGTCGACACGGGTATGGCGGTGAACTTCTTGAGTTGCAGCAAGGTTGTGAAAGACCCTTTCGAAGTTCCAGAGGTTCCGTGTCATTAGGCTCCAGACGCCTCATCGGAAATAGGCCTCATCTCGCCTGGAAGGGAGAACTTCCTGAATTTTCTCGAGTTGCGGCAGGTGTTCTCGAGTTACGACGGGGACCTCAGGGACCCGCCCTGGTGGCCTCAGGAAAGGCCAGTCCCCATGCGAGTTGCTCGGGGTCCTCTCGGGATTCCTCTCCTGTCGATACCGGGGCCAAAAAACTTGTGTGGAGTCAGGGCCTGAACCGAGGATTCCTTTCAGGGGCTGACATGGATCTTTGGGTACTTCTGGAGTCTCCCCAGGAGAGTCAGGCCTCGTCTCGAGTGGGGGCATGCACGTGCGCTTTCCTTCCAGGCTGTAGCAGCAATGTCATGCTTCCCGTCGCGTGGATCAAAGGATCTGTGGTTTTCCCTCGAGGCTTTCCCACAGGGCTGTCCCACGTGCCACCGTGGTGTGAGTCGATCCTCGGCGTGAAAGATGAGCCAGTGCAGGGCAAAGAGGTTCCTCTGGAATGGACTGAGAAATCTCGGGGACTCTTGGAATGGTGGTACGACCATGGAGTTCCTCTCGTCTTTCCTGTTGAGAGTGCCTCCTCTTGAGATGCGACGGGAACGCCGAAAATACTTTCCCGTTGATAGCAGGGAAAGGATCCCTCATCTCGAGCTACGAGGGGCAAACGGGGCTCCTCTGGATGTGGGCGGGACCATCATGTTTCCTCTCGAGTGGAGACGGATATGGCGGTGAACTTCTTGAGTTGCAGCAAGGGTGTGAAAGACCCTTTCGAACTTCCAGAGGTTCCGTGTCATTAGTCTCCAGACGCCTCATCGGAAATAGGCCTCATCTCGCCTGGAAGGGAGAACTTCCTGGATTTTCTCGAGTTGCGGCAGGTGTTCTCGAGTTACGACGGGGACCTCAGGGACCCGCCCTGGTGGCCTCAGGAAAGGTCAGTCCCCTTGCGAGTTCCTAGGGGGCCTCTCGGGATTCCTCTCCCGTCGATACCGGGGCCAAAATACTTGTGTGGAGTCAGGGCCGGAACCGAGGATTCCTCTCAGGGGCTGACATGGGTCTTTGGGTACTTCTGGAGTCTCCCCAGGGGAGTCAGGCCTCGTCTCGAGTGGGGGCATGCACGTGCGCTTTCCTTACAGGCTGTAGCAGCAATGTCACGGTTCCCGTCGCGTGGATCAAAGGATCTGTGGTTTTCCCTCGAGGCTTTCCCTCGAGGCTTTCCCACAGGGCTGTCCCACGTGCCACCGTGGTGTGAGTCGATCCTCGGCGTGAAAGATGAGCCAGTGCAGGGCAAAGAGGTTCCTCTGGAATGGACTGAGACATCTGGGGGACTCTTGGAATTGTGGTACGACCATGGAGTTCCTCTCGCATTTCCTGTTGAGAGTGCCTCCTCTTGAGATGCGACGGGAACGCCGGGAATTCTTTCCCATTGAAAGCAGGTAAAGGATCCCTCATCTCGAGCTACGAGGGAGAAACGGGGCTCCTCTGGATGTGGGCGGGACCATCGTGCTTCCTCTCGAGTGGAGACGGGTGTGGTGGTGAACTTCTTGAGTTGCAGCAAGGGTGTGAAAGACCCTTTCGAAGTTCCAGCGGTTAGGTGTCATTAGTCTCCAGATGCCTCATCGGAAATAGGCCTCAACTCGCCTGGAATGGAATACTTCCTGGAATTTCTCGAGTTTCGGCAGGTGTTCTCGAGTTACGACGGGGACCTCATGGTCCCGACCTGGTGGCCTCAGGAGAGGCCAGTCCCCATGCGAGTTGCTAGGGGGCCTCTCGGGATTCCTCTCCCGTCGATACCGGGGCCAAAAACCTTGTGTGGAGTCAGGGCCGGAACCGAGGATTCCTCTCAGGGGCTGACATGGGTCTTTGGGTACTTCTGGAGTCTCCCCAGGGGAGTCAGGCCTCGTCTCGAGTGGGGGCATGCACGTGCGCTTTCCTTCCAGGCTGTAGCAGCAATGTCACGCTTCCCGTCTCGTAGATCAAAGGATCTGTGATTTTCCCTCGAGGCTTTCCCACAGGGCTGTCCCACGTGCCACCGTGGTGTGAGTCAATTCTCGGCGTGAAAGATGAGCCAGTGCAGGGCAAAGAGGTTCCTCTGGATTGGACTGAGACATCTGGGGGACTCTTGGAATGATGGTACGACCATGGAATTCCTCTCGCCTTTCCTGTTGAGAGTGCCTCCTCTTGAGATGCGACGGGAACGCCGGGAATTCTTTCCCGTTGAAAGCAGGGAAAGGATCCCTCATCTCGAGCTACGAGGGGGAAACGGGGCTCCTCTGGATGTGGGCGGGACCATCGTGCTTCCTCTCGAGTGGAGACGGGTATGGCGGTGAAATTCTTGAGTTGCAGCAAGGGTGTGAAAGACCCTTTCGAAGTTCCAGAGGTTAGGTGTCATTAGTCTCCAGACGCCTCATCGGAAATAGGCCTCATTTCGCCTGGAAAGGAGAACTTCCTGGATTTTCTCGAGTTGCGGCAGGTGTTCTCCAGTTACGACGGGGACCTCAGGGACCCGCCCTGGTGGCCTCAGGAACGGCCAGTCCCCATGCTAGTTGCTAGGGGGCCTCTCGGTATTCCTCTCCCGTCGATACCGGGGCCAGAAACCTTGTGTGGAGTCAGGGCCGGAACCGAGGATTCCTCTCAGGGGCTGACATGGATCTTTGGGTACTTCTGGAGTCTCCCCAGGGGAGTCAGGCCTCATCTCGAGTGGGGGCATGCACGTGCGCTTTCCTTCCAGGCTGTAGCAGCAATGTCATGCTTCCCGTTGCGTGGATCAAAGGATCTGTGGTTTGCCCTCGAGGCTTTCCCACAGGGCTGTCCCACGTGCCACCGTGGTGTGAGTCGATCCTCGGCGTGAAAGATGAGCCAGTGCAGGTCAAAGAGGTTCCTCTGGAATGGACTGAGAAATCTCGGGGACTCTTGGAATGGTGGTACAACCATGGAGTTCCTCTCGCCTTTCCTGTTTAGAGTGCCTCCTCTTGAGATGCGACGGAAACGCCGGGAATTCTTTCCCGTTGAAAGCAGGGAAAGGATCCCTCATCTCGAGCTACGAGGGGGAAACGGGGCTCCTCTGGATGTGGGCGGGACCTTCATGCTTCCTCTCGAGTCGACACGGGTATGGCGGTGAACTTCTTGAGTTGCAGCAAGGTTGTGAAAGACCCTTTCGAAGTTCCAGAGGTTCCGTGTCATTAGGCTCCAGACGCCTCATCGGAAATAGGCCTCATCTCGCCTGGAAGGGAGAACTTCCTGAATTTTCTCGAGTTGCGGCAGGTGTTCTCGAGTTACGACGGGGACCTCAGGGACCCGCCCTGGTGGCCTCAGGAAAGGCCAGTCCCCATGCGAGTTGCTCGGGGTCCTCTCGGGATTCCTCTCCTGTCGATACCGGGGCCAAAAAACTTGTGTGGAGTCAGGGCCTGAACCGAGGATTCCTTTCAGGGGCTGACATGGATCTTTGGGTACTTCTGGAGTCTCCCCAGGGGAGTCAGGCCTCGTCTCGAGTGGGGGCATGCACGTGCGCTTTCCTTCCAGGCTGTAGCAGCAATGTCATGCTTCCCGTCGCGTGGATCAAAGGATCTGTGGTTTTCCCTCGAGGCTTTCCCACAGGGCTGTCCCACGTGCCACCGTGGTGTGAGTCGATCCTCGGCGTGAAAGATGAGCCAGTGCAGGGCAAAGAGGTTCCTCTGGAATGGACTGAGAAATCTCGGGGACTCTTGGAATGGTGGTACGACCATGGATTTCCTCTCGTCTTTCCTGTTGAGAGTGCCTCCTCTTGAGATGCGACGGGAACGCCGAAAATACTTTCCCGTTGATAGCAGGGAAAGGATCCCTCATCTCGAGCTACGAGGGGCAAACGGGGCTCCTCTGGATGTGGGCGGGACCATCATGTTTCCTCTCGAGTGGAGACGGATATGGCGGTGAACTTCTTGAGTTGCAGCAAGGGTGTGAAAGACCCTTTCGAACTTCCAGAGGTTCCGTGTCATTAGTCTCCAGACGCCTCATCGGAAATAGGCCTCATCTCGCCTGGAAGGGAGAACTTCCTGGATTTTCTCGAGTTGCGGCAGGTGTTCTCGAGTTACGACGGGGACCTCAGGGACCCGCCCTGGTGGCCTCAGGAAAGGTCAGTCCCCTTGCGAGTTCCTAGGGGGCCTCTCGGGATTCCTCTCCCGTCGATACCGGGGCCAAAATACTTGTGTGGAGTCAGGGCCGGAACCGAGGATTCCTCTCAGGGGCTGACATGGGTCTTTGGGTACTTCTGGAGTCTCCCCAGGGGAGTCAGGCCTCGTCTCGAGTGGGGGCATGCACGTGCGCTTTCCTTACAGGCTGTAGCAGCAATGTCACGGTTCCCGTCGCGTGGATCAAAGGATCTGTGGTTTTCCCTCGAGGCTTTCCCTCGAGGCTTTCCCACAGGGCTGTCCCACGTGCCACCGTGGTGTGAGTCGATCCTCGGCGTGAAAGATGAGCCAGTGCAGGGCAAAGAGGTTCCTCTGGAATGGACTGAGACATCTGGGGGACTCTTGGAATTGTGGTACGACCATGGAGTTCCTCTCGCATTTCCTGTTGAGAGTGCCTCCTCTTGAGATGCGACGGGAACGCCGGGAATTCTTTCCCATTGAAAGCAGGGAAAGGATCCCTCATCTCGAGCTACGAGGGAGAAACGGGGCTCCTCTGGATGTGGGCGGGACCATCGTGCTTCCTCTCGAGTGGAGACGGGTGTGGTGGTGAACTTCTTGAGTTGCAGCAAGGGTGTGAAAGACCCTTTCGAAGTTCCAGCGGTTAGGTGTCATTAGTCTCCAGATGCCTCATCGGAAATAGGCCTCAACTCGCCTGGAATGGAATACTTCCTGGAATTTCTCGAGTTTCGGCAGGTGTTCTCGAGTTACGACGGGGACCTCATGGTCCCGACCTGGTGGCCTCAGGAGAGGCCAGTCCCCATGCGAGTTGCTAGGGGGCCTCTCGGGATTCCTCTCCCGTCGATACCGGGGCCAAAAACCTTGTGTGGAGTCAGGGCCGGAACCGAGGATTCCTCACAGGGGCTGACATGGATCTTTGGGTACTTCTGGAGTCTCCCCAGGGGAGTCAGACCTCGTCTCTAGTGGGGGCATGCACGTGCGCTTTCCTTCCAGGCTGTAGCAGCAATGTCATGCTTCCCGTCGCGTGGATCAAAGGATCTGTGGTTTTCCCTCGAGGCTTTCCCACAGGGCTGTCCCACGTGACACCGTGGTGTGAGACGATGCTCGGCGTGAAAGATGAGCCAGTGCAGGGCAAAAGGTTCCTCTGGAATGGACTGAGACATCTGGGGGACTATTGGAATGGTGGTACGACCGTGGAGTTCCTCTCGCCTTTCCTGTTGAGAGTGCCTCCTCTTGATATGTGACGGGAACGCCGGGAATTATTTCCCGTTGATAGCAGGGAAAGGATCCCTCATCTCGAGCTACGAGGGGGAAACGGGGCTCCTCTGGATGTGGGCGGGACCATCGTGCTTCCTCTCGAGTGGAGACGGGTATGGCAGTGAACTTCTTGAGTTGCAGCAAGGGTGTGAAAGACCCTTTCGAAGTTCCAGAGGTTAGGTGTCGTTAGTCTCCAGATGCCTCATCGGAAATAGGCCTCAACTCGCCTGGAAGGGAATACTTCCTGGAATTTCTCGAGTTGCGGCAGGTGTTCTCGAGTTACGACGGGGACCTCAGGGACCCGCCCTGGTGGCCTCAGGAGAGGCCAGTCCCCATGCGAGTTGCTAGGGGGCCACTCGGGATTCCTCTCCCGTCGATACCGGGGCCAAAAACCTTGTGTGGAGTCAGGGCCGGAACCGAGGATTACTCTCAGGGGCTGACATGTATCTTTGGGTCTTTCTGGAGTCTCCCGAGGGGAGTCAGGCCTCGTCTCGAGTGGTGGCATGCACGTGAGCTTTCCTTCCAGGCTGAAGCAGCAAAGACACTCTTCCCGTCGCGTGGATCAAAGGATCTGTGGATTTCCCTCCAGGCTTTCCCTTGAGGCTTTCCCACAGGGCTCTCCCACGTGCCAACGTGGTGTGATTCGATCCTCGGCATGAAAGATGAGCCAGTGCAAGGCAAAGAGTTTGCTCTGGAATGGACTGAGACATCTGGGGGACTCTTGAAATGGTGGTACGACCATGCAGTTCCTCTCGCCTTTCCTGTTGAGAGTGCCTCCTCTTGAGATGCGATGGGAACGCCGGGAATTCTTTCCCGTTGAAAGCAGGGAAAGGATCCCTCATCTCGAGCTACGATGGGGAAACGGGGCTCCTCTGGATGTGGGCGGGACCATCATTCTTCCTCTCGAGTCGACACGGGTATGGCGGTGAACTACTTGAGTTGCAGCAAGGGTGTGAAAGACCCTTTCGAAGTTCCAGAGGTTAGGTGTCATTAGTCTCCAGACGCCTCATCGGAAATAGGCCTCATCTCGCCTGGAAGGGAGAACTTCCTGGATTTTCTCGAGTTGCGGCAGGTGTTCTCCAGTTACGACGGGGACCTCAGGGACCGGCCTGGTGGCCTCAGGAAAGGCCAGTCCCCATGCGAGGTGCTAGGGGGCCTCTCGGGATTCCTCTCCCGTCGATACCGGGGCCAAAAACCTTGTGTGGAGTCAGGGCCGGAACCGAGGATTCCTCTCAAGGGCTGACATGGATCTTGGGGTACTTCTGGAGTCTCCCCAGGGGAGTCAGGCCTCATCTCGAGTGGGGGCATGCACGTGCGCTTTCCTTCCAGGCTGTAGCAGCAATGTCACGCTTCCCGTCGCGTGGATCAAAGGATCTGTGGTTTTCAATCGAGGCTTTCCCTTGAGGCTTTCCCACAGGGCTGTCCCACGTGCCACCGTGTTGTGATTCGATCCTCGGCGTGAAAGATGAGCCAGTGCAGGGCAAAGAGGTTCCTCTGGAATGGACTGAGACATCTGGGGGACTCTTGGAATGGTGGTACGACCATGGAGTTCCTCTCGCCTTTCCTGTTGAGAGTGCCTCCTCTTGAGATGCGACGGGAACACCGGGAATTCTTTCCCATTGAAAGCAGGGAAAGGATCCCTCATCTCGAGCTACGAGGGGGAAACGGGGCTCCTCTGGTTGTGGGTGGGACGATCGTGCTTCCTCTCGAGTGGAGACGGGTATGGCGGTGAACTTCTTGAGTTGCAGCAAGGGTGTGAAAGACCCTTTCGAAGTTCCAGAGGTTAGGTGTCATTAGTGTCCAGACGCCTCATCGGAAATAGGTCTCATCTCTCCTGGAAGGGAGAACTTCCTGGATTTTCTCGAGTTGCAGCAGGTGTTCTCGAGTTACGACGGGCACCTCAGGGACCCGCCATGGTGGCCTCAGGAAAGGCCAGTCCTCATGCGAGTTGCTAGGGTGCCTCTCGGTATTCCTCTCCCGTCGATACCTGGACCAAAAACCTTGTGTGGAGTGAGGGCCGGAACCGAGGATTACTCTCAGGGGCTGACATGTATCTTTGGGTCTTTCTGGAGTCTCTCGAGGGGAGTCAGGCCTCGTCTCGAGTGGTGGCATGCACGTGAGCTTTCCTTCCAGGCTGAAGCAGCAAAGACACTCTTCCCGTCGCGTGGATCAAAGGATCTGTGGATTTCCCTCCAGGCTTTCCCTTGAGGCTTTCCCACAGGGCTCTCCCACGTGCCAACGTGGTGTGATTCGATCCTCGGCATGAAAGATGAGCCAGTGCAAGGCAAAGAGTTTGCTCTGGAATGGACTGAGACATCTGGGGGACTCTTGGAATGGTGGTACGACCATGGAGTTCCTCTCGCCTTTCCTGTTGAGAGTGCCTCCTCTTGAGATGCGACGGGAACGCCGGGAATTCTTTCCCGTTGAAAGCAGGGAAAGGATCCCTCATCTCGAGCTACGAGGGGCAAACGGGGCTCCTCTGGATGTGGGCGGGACCATCGTGCTTCCTCTCGAGTGGACACGGGTATGGCGGTGAACTTCTTGAGTTGCAGCAAGGATGTGAAAGACCCTTTCAAAGTTCCAGAGGTTAGGTGTCATTAGTCTCCAGACGCCTCATCGGAAATAGGCCTCATCTCGCCTGGAAGGGAGAACTTCCTGGATTTTCTCGAGTTGCGGCAGGTGTTCTCGAGTTACGACGGGGACCTCAGGGACCCGCCCTGGTGGCCTCAGGAGAGGCCAGTCCCCATGCGAGTTGCTAGGGGGCCTCTCGGGATTCCTCTCCCGTCGATACCGGGGCCAAAAACCTTGTGTGGAGTCAGGGCCGGAACCGAGGATTCCTCTCAGGGGCTGACATGGATCTTTGGGTACTTCTGGAGTCTCCCCAGGGGAGTCAGGCCTCGTCTCGAGTGGGGGCATGCACGTGCGCTTTCCTTCCAGGCTGTATCAGCAATGTCACGCTTCCCGTCGCGTGGATCAAAGGATCTGTGGTTTTCCCTCGAGGCTTTCCCTCGAGGCTTTCCCACAGGGCTGTCCCACGTGCCACCGTGGTGTGAGTCGATCCTCGGCGTGAAAGATGAGCCAGTGCAGGGCAAAGAGGCTCCTCTGGAATGGACTGAGACATCTGGGGGACTCTTGGAATGGTGGTACGACCATGGAGTTCCTCTTGCCTTTCCTGTTGAGAGTGCCTCCTCTTGAGATGCGACGGGAACGCCGGGAATTCTCTCCCGTTGAAAGCAGGGAAAGGATCCCTCATCTCGAGCTACGAGGGGGAAACGGGGCTCCTCTGGATGTGGGCGGGACCATCGTGCTTCCTCTCGAGTGGAGACGGGTATGGCGGTGAACTTCTTGAGTTGCAGCAAGGGTGTGAAAGACCCTTTCGAAGTTCCAGAGGTTAGGTGTCATTCGTTTCCAAACGCCTCATCGGAAATAGGCCTCATCTCGCCTGGAAGGGAGAACTTCCAGAATTTTCTCGAGTTGCGGCAGGTGTTCTCGAGTTACGACGGGGACCTCAGGGACCCGCCCTGGTGGCCTCAGGAGAGGCCAGTCCCCATGCGAGATGCAAGGGGGCCTCTCGGGATTCCTCTCCCGTCGATACCGGGGCAAAAACCTTTTGTGGAGTCAGGGCCGGAACCGAGGATTCCTCTCAGGGGCTGACATGGATCTTTGGGTACTTGTGGAGTCTCCCCAGGGGAGTCAGGCCTCGTCTCGAGTGGGGGCATGCACGTGCGCTTTCCTTCCAGGCTGTAGCAGCAATGTCACGCTTCCCGTCGCGTGGATCAAAGGATCTGTGGTTTTCCCTCGAGGCTTTCCCTCGAGGCTTTCCCTCAGGGCTGTCCCACGTGCCACCGTGGTGTGAGTCGATTCTCGGCGTGAAAGATGAGCCAGTGCAGGGCAAAGAGGCTCTTCTGGAATGGACTGAGACATCTGGGGGACTCTTGGAATGGTGGTACGACCATGGAGTTCCTCTCGCCTTTCCTGTTGAGAGTGCCTCCTCTTGAGATGCGACGGGAACGCCGGGAATTCTTTCCCGTTGAAAGCAGGGAAAGGATCCCTCATCTCGAGCTACGAGGGGGAAACGGGGCTCCTCTGGATGTGGGCGGGACCATCGTGCTTCCTCTCGAGTGGAGACGGGTACGGCGGTGAACTTCTTGAGTTGCAGCAAGGGTGTGAAAGACCCTTTCGAAGTTCCAGAGGTTAGGTGTCATTTGTCTCCAGACGCCTCTTCGGAAATAGGCCTCATCTCGCCTGGAAGGGAGAACTTCCTGGATTTTCTCGAGTTGCGGCAGGTGTTCTCGAGTTACGACGGGGACCTCAGGGACCCGCCCTAGTGGCCTCAGGAGAGGCCAGTCCCCATGCGAGGTGCTAGGGGGCCTCTCGGGATTCCTCTCCCGTCGATACCGGGGCCAAAAACCTTGTGTGGAGTCAGGGCCGGAACTGAGGATTCCTCTCAGGGGCTGACATGGATCTTTGGGTACTTCTGGAGTCTCCCCAGGGGAGTCAGGCCTCGTCTCGAGTGGGGGCATGCACGTGCGCTTTCCTTCCAGGCTGTAGCAGCAATGTCACGCTTCCCGTGGCGTGGATCAAAGGATCTGTGGTTTTCCCTCGAGGCTTTCCCTCGAGGCTTTCCCACAGGGCTGTCCCACGTGCCACCGTGGTGTGAGTCGATCCTCGGCGTGAAAGATGAGCCAGTGCAGGGCAAAGAGGTTCCTCTGGAATGGACTGAGACATTTGGGGGACTCTTGGAATGGTGGTACGACCATGGAGTTCCTCTCGCCTTTCCTGTTGAGAGTGCCTCATCTTGAGATGCGACGGGAACGCCGGGAATTCTTTCCCGTTGAAAGCAGGGAAAGGATCCCTCATCTCGAGCTACGAGGGGGAAACGGGGCTCCTCTGGATGTGGGCGGGACCATCGTGCTTCCTCTCGAGTGGACACGGGTATGGCGGTGAACTTCTTGAGTTGCAGCAAGGATGTGAAAGACCCTTTCAAAGTTCCAGAGGTTAGGTGTCATTAGTCTCCAGACGCCTCATCGGAAATAGGCCTCATCTCGCCTGGAAGGGAGAACTTCCTGGATTTTCTCGAGTTGCGGCATGTGTTCTCGAGTTACGACGGGGACCTCAGGGACCCCCCCTGGTGGCCTCAGGAGAGGCCAGTCCCCATGCGAGATGCTAGGTGGCCTTTCGGGATTCCTCTCCCGTCGATACCGGGGCAAAAACCTTGTGTGGAGTCAGGGCCGGAACCGAGGATTCCTCTCAGGGGCTGACATGGATCTTTGGGTACTTGTGGAGTCTCCCCAGGGGAGTCAGGCCTCGTCTCGAGTGGGGGCATGCACGTGCGCTTTCCTTCCAGGCTGTAGCAGCAATGTCACGCTTCCCGTCGCGTGGATCAAAGGATCTGTGGTTTTCCCTCGAGGATTTCCCTCGAGGCTTTCCCACAGGGCTGTCCCACGTGCCACCGTGGTGTGAGTCGATCCTCGGCGTGAAAGATGAGCCAGTGCAGGGCAAAGAGGTTCCTCTGGAATGCACTGAGACATCTGGGGGACTCTTGGAATGGTGGTACGACCATGGAGTTCCTCTCGCCTTTCCTGTTGAGAGTGCCTCCTCTTTAGATGCGACGGGAATGCCGGGAATTCTTTCCCGTTGAAAGCAGGGAAAGGATCCCTCATCTCGAGATACGAGGGGGAAACGGGGCTCCTCTGGATGTGGGCGGGACCATCGTGCTTCCTCTCGAGTGGAGACGGGTACGGCGGTGAACTTCTTGAGTTGCAGCAAGGGTGTGAAAGACCCTTTCGAAGTTCCAGAGGTTAGGTGTCATTTGTCTCCAGAGGCCTCATCGGAAATAGGCCTCATCTCGCCTGGAAGGGAGAACTTCCTGGATTTTCTCGAGTTGCGGCAGGTGTTCTCGAGTTACGACGGGGACCTCAGGGACCCGCCCTAGTGGCCTCAGGAGAGGCCAGTCCCCATGCGAGTTGCTAGGGGGCCTCTCGGGATTCCTCTCCCGTCGATACCGGGGCCAAAAACCTTGTGTGGAGTCAGGGCCGGAACCAAGGATTCCTCTCAGGGGCTGACATGGATCTTTGGGTACTTCTGGAGTCTCCCCAGGGGAGTCAGGCCTCGTCTCGAGTTGGGGCATGCACGTGCGCTTTCCTTCCAGGCTGTAGCAGCAATGTCACGCTTCCCGTCGCGTGGATCAAAGGATCTGTGGTTTTCCCTCGAGGCTTTCCCTCGAGGCTTTCCCACAGGGCTGTCCCACGTGCCACCGTGGTGTGAGTCGATCCTCGGCGTGAAAGATGAGCCAGTGCAGGGCAAAGAGGTTCCTCTGGAATGGACTGAGACATCTGGGGGACTCTTGGAATGGTGGTACGACCATGGAGTTACTCTCGCCTTTCCTGTTGAGAGTGCCTCCTCTTGAGATGCGATGGGAACGCCGGGAATTCTTTCCCGTTGAAAGCAGGGAAAGGATCCCTCATCTCGAGCTACGAGGGGGAAACGGGGCTCCTCTGGATGTGGGCGGGACCATCATGCTTCCTCTCGAGTGGACACGGGTATGGCGGTGAACTTCTTGAGTTACAGCAAGGGTGTGAAAGACCCTTTCGAAGTTCCAGAGGTTAGGTGTCATTAGTCTCCAGACGCCTCATCGGAAATAGGCCTCATCTCGCCTGGAAGGGAGAACTTCCTGGATTTTCTCGAGTTGCGGCAGGTGTTCCCGAGTTACGACGGGGACCTCAGGGACCCGCCCTGGTGGCCTCAGGAGAGGCCAGTCACCATGCGAGTTGCTAGGGGGCCTCGCGGGATTCCTCTCCCGTCGATACTGGGGCCAAAAACCTTGTGTGGAGTCAGGGCCGGAACCGAGGATTCCTCTCAGGGGATGACATGGATCTTTGGGTACTTCTGGAGTCTCCCCAGGGGATTCAGGCCTCGTCTCGAGTGGGGGCATGCACGTGCGCTTTCCTTCCAGGCTGTAGCAGCAATGTCACGCTTCCCGTCGCGTGGATCAAGGGATCTGTGGTTTTCCCTCGAGGCTTTCCCTCGAGGCTTTCCCACAGGGCTGTCCCACGTGCCACCGTGGTGTGAGTCGATCCTCGGCGTGAAAGATGAGCCAGTGCAGGGCAAAGAGGCTCCACTGGAATGGACTGAGACATCTGGGGGACTCTTGGAATGGTGGTACGACCATGGAGTTCCTCTCGCCTTTCCTGTTGAGAGTGCCTCCTCTTGAGATGCGACGGGAACGCCGGGAATTCTTTCCCGTTGAAAGCAGGGAAACGATCCCTCATCTCGAGCTACGAGGGGGAAACGGGGCTCCTCTGGATGTGGGCGGGACCATCGTGCTTCCTCTCGAGTGGAGACGGGTATGGCGGTGAACTTCTTGAGTTGCAGCAAGGGTGTGAAAGACCCTTTGGAAGTTCCAGAGGTTAGCTGTCATTCGTCTCCAAACGCCTCATCGGAAATAGGCCTCATCTCGCCTGGAAGGGAGAACTTCCAGAATTTTCTCGAGTTGCGGCAGGTGTTGTCGAGTTACGACGGGGACCTCAGGGACCCGCCCTGGTGGCCTCAGGAGAGGCCAGTCCCCATGCGAGATGCTAGGGGGCCTCTCGGGATTCCTCTCCCGTCGATACCGGGGCAAAAAACCTTGTGTGGAGTCAGGGCCGGAACCGAGGATTCCTCTCAGGGGCTGACATGGATCTTTGGGTACTTGTGGAGTCTCCCCAGGGGAGTCAGGCCTCGTCTCGAGTGGGGGCATGCACGTGCGCTTTCCTTCCAGGCTGTAGCAGCAATGTCACGCTTCCCGTCGCGTGGATCAAAGGATCTGTGGTTTTCCCTCGAGGCTTTCCCTCGAGGCTTTCCCACAGGGCTGTCCCACGTGCCACCGTGGTGTGAGTCGATTCTCGGCGTGAAAGATGAGCCAGTGCAGGGCAAAGAGGCTCCTCTGGAATGGACTGAGACATCTGGGGGACTCTTGGAATGGTGGTACGACCATGGAGTTCCTCTCGCCTTTCCTGTTGAGAGTGCCTCCTCTTGAGATGCGACGGGAACGCCGGGAATTCTTTCCCGTTGAAAGCAGGGAAAGGATCCCTCATCTCGAGCTCCGAGGGGGAAACGGGGCTCCTCTGGATGTGGGCGGGACCATCGTGCTTCCTCTCGAGTGGAGACGGGTATGGCGGTGAACTTCTTGAGTTGCAGCAAGGGTGTGAAAGACCCTTTCGAAGTTCCAGAGGTTAGGTGTCATTAGTCTCCAGACGCCTCATCGGAAATAGGCCTCATCTCGCCTGGAAGGGAGAACTTCCTGGATTTTCTCGAGTTGCGGCAGGTGTTCTCGAGTTACGACGGGGACCTCAGGGACCCGCCCTGGTGGCCTCAGGAGAGGCCAGTCCCCATGCGAGTTGCTAGGGGGCCTCTCGGGATTCCTCTCCCGTCGATACCGGGGCCAAAAACCTTGTGTGGAGTCAGGGCCGGAACCGAGGATTCCTCTCAGGGGCTGACATGGATCTTTGGGTACTTGTGGAGTCTCCCCAGGGGAGTCAGGCCTCGTCTCGAGTGGGGGCATGCACGTGCGCTTTCCTTCCAGGCTGTAGCAGCAATGTCACGCTTCCCGTGGCGTGGATCAAAGGATCTGTGGTTTTCCCTGGAGGCTTTTGCTCGAGGCTTTCCCACAGGGCTGTCCCACGTGCCACCGTGGTGTGAGTCGATCCTCGGCGTGAATGATGAGCCAGTGCAGGGCAAAGAGGTTCCTCTGGAATGGACTGAGACATCTGGGGGACTCTTGGAATGGTGGTACGACCATGGAGTTCCTCTCGGCTTTCCTGTGGAGAGTGCCTCCTCTTGAGATGCGACGGGATCGCCGGGAATTCTTTCCCTTTGAAAGCAGGGAAAGGATCCCTCATCTCGAGCTCCGAGGGGGAAACGGGGCTCCTCTGGATGTGGGCGGGACCATCGTGCTTCTTCTCGAGTGGAGACGGGTATGGCGGTGAACTTCTTGAGTTGCAGCAAGGGTGTGAAAGACCCTTTCGAAGTTCCAGAGGTTAGGTGTCATTAGTCTCCAGACGCCTCATCGGAAATAGGCCTCATCTCGCCTGGAATGGAGAACTTCCTGGATTTTCCCGAGTTGCGGCAGGTGTTCTCGAGTTACGACGGGGACCTCAGGGACCCGCCCTGGTGGCCTCAGGAGAGGCCAGTCCCCATGCGAGTTGCTAGGGGGCCTCTCGGGATTCCTCTCCCGTCGATACCGGGGCCAAAAACCTTGTGTGGAGTCAGGGCCGGAACCGAGAATTCCTCTCAGGGGCTGACATGGATCTTTGGGTACTTGTGGAGTCTCCCCAGGTGAGTCAGGCCTCGTCTCGAGTGGGGGCATGCACGTGCCCTTTCCTTCCAGGCTGTAGCAGCAATGTCACGCTTCCCGTCGCGTGGATCAAAGGATCTGTGGTTTTCCCTCGAGGCTTTCCCTCGAGGCTTTCCCACAGGGCTGTCCCACGTGCCACCGTGGTGTGAGTCGATCCTCGGCGTGAAAGATGAGCCAGTGCAGGGCAAAGAGGTTCCTCTGGAATGGACTGAGACATCTGGGGGACTCTTGGAATGGTGGTACGACCATGGAGTTCCTCTCGCCTTTCCTGTTGAGAGTGCCTCCTCTTGAGATGCGACGGGAACGCCGGGAATTCTTTCCCGTTGAAAGCAGGGAAAGGATCCCTCATCTCGAGCTACGAGGGGGAAACGGGGCTCCTCTGGATGTGGGCGGGACCATCGTGCTTCCTCTCGAGTGGAGACGGGTATGGCGGTGAACTTCTTGAGTTGCAGCAAGGGTGTGAAAGACCCTTTCGAAGTTCCAGAGGTTAGGTGTCATTAGTCTCCAGACGCCTCATCGGAAATAGGCCTCATCTCGCCTGGAAGGGAGAACTTCCTGGATTTTCTCGAGTTGCGGCAGGTGTTCTCGAGTTACGACGGGGACCTCAGGGACCCGCCCTGGTGGCCTCAGGAGAGGCCAGTCCCCATGCGAGTTGCTAGGGGGCCTCTCGGGATTCCTCTCCCGTCGATACCGGGGCCAAAAACCTTTTGTGGAGTCAGGGCCGGAACCGAGGATTCCTCTCAGGGGCTGACATGGATCTTTGGGTACTTCTGGAGTCTCCGCAGGGGAGTCAGGCCTCGTCTCGAGTGGGGGCATGCACGTGCGCTTTCCTTCCAGTCTGTAGCAGCAATGTCACGCTTCCCGTGGCGTGGATCAAAGGATCTGTGGTTTTCCCTCTAGGCTTTCCCTCGAGGCTTTCCCACAGGGCTGTCCCACGTGCCACCGTGGTGTGAGTCGATCCTCGGCGTGAAAGATGAGCCAGTGCAGGGCAAAGAGGTTCCTCTGGAATGGACTGAGACATCTGGGGGACTCTTGGAATGGTGGTACGACCATGGAGTTCCTCTCGCCTTTCCTGTTGAGAGTGCCTCCTCTTGAGATGCGACGGGGACGCTGGGAATTCTTTCCCGTTGAAAGCAGGGAAACGATCCCTCATCTCGAGCTACGAGGGGGAAACGGGGCTCCTCTGGATGTGGGCGGGACCATCGTGCTTACTCTCGAGTGGAGACGGGTATGGCAGTGAACTTCTTGTGTTGCAGCAAGGGTGTGAAAGACCCTTTCGAAGTTCCAGAGGTTAGGTGTCATTAGTCTCCAGACGCCTCATCGGAAATAGGCCTCATCTCGCCTGGAAGGGAGAACTTCCTGGATTTTCTCAAGTTGCGGCAGGTGTTCTTGAGTTACGACGGGGACCTCAGGGACCCGCCCTGGTGGCCTCAGGATAGGCCAGTCCACATGCTAGTTGCTAGGGGGCCTCTCGGGATTCTTCTCCCGTCGATACCGGGGCCAAAAACCTTGTGTGGAGTCAGGGCCGGAACCGAGGATTCCTCTCAGGGGCTGACATGGAATTTTGGGTACTTGTGGAGTCTCCCCAGGGGAGTCAGGCCTCGTCTCGAGTGGGGGCATGCACGTGCGCTTTCCTTCCAGGCTGTAGCAGCAATGTCACGCTTCCCGTCGCGTGGATCAAAGGATCTGTGGTTTTCCCTCGAGGCTTTCCCTCGAGGCTTTCCCACAGGGCTGTCCCACGTGCCACCGTGGTGTGAGTCGATCCTCGGCGTAAAAGATGAGCCAGTGCAGGGCAAAGAGGTTCCTCTGGAATGCACTGAGACATCTGGGGGACACTTGGAATGGTGGTACGACCATGGAGTTCCTCTCGCCTTTCCTGTTGAGAGTGCCTCCTCTTGAGATGCGATGGGAACGCCGGGAATTCTTTCCCGTTGAAAGCAGGGAAAGGATCCCTCATCTCGAGCTACGAGGGGCAAACGGGGCTCCTCTGGATGTGGGCGGGACCATCGTGCTTCCTCTCGAGTGGAGACGGGTATGGCGGTGAACTTCTTGAGTTGCAGCAAGGGTGTGAAAGACCCTTTCGAAGTTCCAGAGGTAAGGTGTCATTAGTCTCCAGACGCCTCATCGGAAATAGGCCTCATCTCGCCTGGAAGGGAGAACTTCCTGGATTTTCTCGAGTTGCGGCAGGTGTTCCCGAGTTACGACGGGGACCTCAGGGACCCGCCCTGGTGGCCTCAAGAGAGGCCAGTCACCATGCGAGTTGCTAGGGGGCCTCCCGGGATTCCTCTCCCGCCGATACTGGGGCCAAAAACTTTGTGTGGAGTCAGGGCCGGAACCGAGGATTCCTCTCAGGGGCTGACATGGATCTTTGGGTACTTGTGGAGTCTCCCCAGGGGACTCAGGCCTCGTCTCGAGTGGGGGCATGCACGTGCGCTTTCCTTCCAGGCTGTAGCAGCAATGTCACGCTTCCCGTCGCGTGGATCAAGGGATCTGTGGTTTTCCCTCGAGGCTTTCCCTCGAGGCTTTCCCACAGGGCTGTCCCACGTGCCACCGTGGTGTGAGTCGATCCTCGGCGTGAAAGATGAGCCAGTGCAGGGCAAAGAGGCTCCACTGGAATGGACTGAGACATCTGGGGGACTCTTGGAATGGTGGTACGACCATGGAGTTCCTCTCGCCTTTCCTGTTGAGAGTGCCTCCTCTTGAGATGCGACGGGAACGCCGGGAATTCTTTCCCGTTGAAAGCAGGGAAAGGATCCCTCATCTCGAGCTACGAGGGGGAAACGGGGCTCCTCTGGATGTGGGCGGGACCATCGTGCTTCCTCTCGAGTGGAGACGGGTATGGCGGTGAACTTCTTGAGTTGCAGCAAGGGTGTGAAAGACCCTTTCGAAGTTCCAGAGGTTAGGTGTCATTCGTCTCCAAACGCCTCATCGGAAATAGGCCTCATCTCGCCTGGAAGGGAGAACTTCCAGAATTTTCTCGAGTTGCGGCAGGTGTTGTCGAGTTACGACGGGGACCTCAGGGACCCGCCCTGGTGGCCTCAGGAGAGGCCAGTCCCCATGCGAGATGCTAGGGGGCCTCTCGGGATTCCTCTCCCGTCGATACCGGGGCAAAAAACCTTGTGTGGAGTCAGGGCCGGAACCGAGGATTCCTCTCAGGGGCTGACATGGATCTTTGGGTACTTGTGGAGTCTCCCCAGGGGAGTCAGGCCTCGTCTCGAGTGGGGGCATGCACGTGCGCTTTCCTTCCAGGCTGTAGCAGCAATGTCACGCTTCCCGTCGCGTGGATCAAAGGATCTGTGGTTTTCCCTCGAGGCTTTCCCTCGAGGCTTTCCCACAGGGCTGTCCCACGTGCCACCGTGGTGTGAGTCGATTCTCGGCGTGAAAGATGAGCCAGTGCAGGGCAAAGAGGCTCCTCTGGAATGGACTGAGACATCTGGGGGACTCTTGGAATGGTGGTACGACCATGGAGTTCCTCTCGCCTTTCCTGTTGAGAGTGCCTCCTCTTGAGATGCGACGGGAACGCCGGGAATTCTTTCCCGTTGAAAGCAGGGAAAGGATCCCTCATCTCGAGCTCCGAGGGGGAAACGGGGCTCCTCTGGATGTGGGCGGGACCATCGTGCTTCCTCTCGAGTGGAGACGGGTATGGCGGTGAACTTCTTGAGTTGCAGCAAGGGTGTGAAAGACCCTTTCGAAGTTCCAGAGGTTAGGTGTCATTAGTCTCCAGACGCCTCATCGGAAATAGGCCTCATCTCGCCTGGAAGGGAGAACTTCCTGGATTTTCTCGAGTTGCGGCAGGTGTTCTCGAGTTACGACGGGGACCTCAGGGACCCGCCCTGGTGGCATCAGGAGAGGCCAGTCCCCATGCGAGTTGCTAGGGGGCCTCTCGGGATTCCTCTCCCGTCGATACCGGGGCCAAAAACCTTGTGTGGAGTCAGGGCCGGAACCGAGGATTCCTCTCAGGGGCTGACATGGATCTTTGGGTACTTGTGGAGTCTCCCCAGGGGAGTCAGGCCTCGTCTCGAGTGGGGGCATGCACGTGCGCTTTCCTTCCAGGCTGTAGCAGCAATGTCACGCTTCCCGTGGCGTGGATCAAAGGATCTGTGGTTTTCCCTGGAGGCTTTCGCTCGAGGCTTTCCCACAGGGCTGTCCCACGTGCCACCGTGGTGTGAGTCGATCCTCGGCGTGAAAGATGAGCCAGTGCAGGGCAAAGAGGTTCCTCTGGAATGGACTGAGACATCTGGGGGACTCTTGGAATGGTGGTACGACCATGGAGTTCCTCTCGGCTTTCCTGTGGAGAGTGCCTCCTCTTGAGATGCGACGGGATCGCCGGGAATTCTTTCCCTTTGAAAGCAGGGAAAGGATCCCTCATCTCGAGCTCCGAGGGGGAAACAGGGCTCCTCTGGATGTGGGCGGGACCATCGTGCTTCTTCTCGAGTGGAGACGGGTATGGCGGTGAACTTCTTGATTTGCAGCAAGGGTGTGAAAGACCCTTTCGAAGTTCCAGAGGTTAGGTGTCATTAGTCTCCAGACGCCTCATCGGAAATAGGCCTCATCTCGCCTGGAATGGAGAACTTCCTGGATTTTCCCGAGTTGCGGCAGGTGTTCTCGAGTTACGACGGGGACCTCAGGGACCCGCCCTGGTGGCCTCAGGAGAGGCCAGTCCCCATGCGAGTTGCTAGGGGGCCTCTCGGGATTCCTCTCCCATCGATACTGGGGCCAAAAACCTTGTGTGGAGTCAGGGCCGGAACCGAGGATTCCTCTCAGGGGCTGACATGGATCTTTGGGTACTTGTGGAGTCTCCCCAGGGGAGTCAGGCCTCGTCTCGAGTGGGGGCATGCACGTGCCCTTTCCTTCCAGGCTGTAGCAGCAATGTCACGCTTCCCGTCGCGTGGATCAAAGGATCTGTGGTTTTCCCTCGAGGCTTTCCCTCGAGGCTTTCCCACAGGGCTGTCCCACGTGCCACCGTGGTGTGAGTCGATCCTCGGCGTGAAAGATGAGCCAGTGCAGGGCAAAGAGGTTCCTCTGGAATGGACTGAGACATCTGGGGGACTCTTGGAATGGTGGTACGACCATGGAGTTCCTCTCGCCTTTCCTGTTGAGAGTGCCTCCTCTTGAGATGCGACGGGAACGCCGAGAATTCTTTCCCGTTGAAAGCAGGGAAAGGATCCCTCATCTCGAGCTACGAGGGGGAAACGGGGCTCCTCTGGATGTGGGCGGGACCATCGTGCTTCCTCTCGAGTGGAGACGGGTATGGCGGTGAACTTCTTGAGTTGCAGCAAGGGTGTGAAAGACCCTTTCGAAGTTCCAGAGGTTAGGTGTCATTAGTCTCCAGACGCCTCATCGGAAATAGGCCTCATCTCGCCTGGAAGGGAGAACTTCCTGGATTTTCTCGAGTTGCGGCAGGTGTTCTCGAGTTACGACGGGGACCTCAGGGACCCGCCCTGGTGGCCTCAGGAGAGGCCAGTCCCCATGCGAGTTGCTAGGGGGCCTCTCGGGATTCCTCTCCCGTCGATACCGGGGCCAAAAACCTTGTGTGGAGTCAGGGCCGGAACCGAGGATTCCTCTCAGGGGCTGACATGGATCTTTGGGTACTTCTGGAGTCTCCGCAGGGGAGTCAGGCCTCGTCTCGAGTGGGGGCATGCACGTGCGCTTTCCTTCCAGGCTGTAGCAGCAATGTCACGCTTCCCGTGGCGTGGATCAAAGGATCTGTTGTTTTCCCTCTAGGCTTTCCCTCGAGGCTTTCCCACAGGGCTGTCCCACGTGCCACCGTGGTGTGAGTCGATCCTCGGCGTGAAAGATGAGCCAGTGCAGGGCAAAGAGGTTCCTCTGGAATGGACTGAGACATCTGGGGGACTCTTGGAATGGTGGTACGACCATGGAGTTCCTCTCGCCTTTCCTGTTGAGAGTGCCTCCTCTTGAGATGCGACGGGGACGCTGGGAATTCTTTCCCGTTGAAAGCAGGGAAACGATCCCTCATCTCGAGCTACGAGGGGGAAACGGGGCTCCTCTGGATGTGGGCGGGACCATCGTGCTTACTCTCGAGTGGAGACGGGTATGGCAGTGAACTTCTTGAGTTGCAGCAAGGGTGTGAAAGACCCTTTCGAAGTTCCAGAGGTTAGGTGTCATTAGTCTCCAGACGCCTCATCGGAAATAGGCCTCATCTCGCCTGGAAGGGAGAACTTCCTGGATTTTCTCAAGTTGCGGCAGGTGTTCTTGAGTTACGACGGGGACCTCAGGGACCCGCCCTGGTGGCCTCAGGATAGGCCAGTCCACATGCTAGTTGCTAGGGGGCCTCTCGGGATTCCTCTCCCGTCGATACCGGGGCCAAAAACCTTGTGTGGAGTCAGGGCCGGAACCGAGGATTCCTCTCAGGGGCTGACATGGATCTTTGGGTACTTGTGGAGTCTCCCCAGGGGAGTCAGGCCTCGTCTCGAGTGGGGGCATGCACGTGCGCTTTCCTTCCAGGCTGTAGCAGCAATGTCACGCTTCCCGTCGCGTGGATCAAAGGATCTGTGGTTTTCCCTCGAGGATTTCCCTCGAGGCTTTCCCACAGGGCTGTCCCACGTGCCACCGTGGTGTGAGTCGATCCTCGGCGTGAAAGATGAGCCAGTGCAGGGCAAAGAGGTTCCTCTGGAATGCACTGAGACATCTGGGGGACTCTTGGAATGGTGGTGCGACCATGGAGTTCCTCTCGCCTTTCCTGTTGAGAGTGCCTCCTCTTGAGATGCGATGGGAACGCCGGGAATTCTTTCCCGTTGAAAGCAGGGAAAGGATCCCTCATCTCGAGCTCCGAGGGGGAAACGGGGCTCCTCTGGATGTGGGCGGGACCATCGTGCTTCCTCTCGAGTGGAGACGGGTATGGCGGTGAACTTCTTGAGTTGCAGCAAGGGTGTGAAAGACCCTTTCGAAGTTCCAGAGGTTAGGTGTCATTACTCTCCAGACGCCTCATCGGAAATAGGCCTCATCTCGCCTGGAAGGGAGAACTTCCTGGATTTTCTCGAGTTGCGGCAGGTGTTCCCGAGTTACGACGGGGACCTCAGGGACCCGCCCTGGTGGCCTCAGGAGAGGCCAGTCACCATGCGAGTTGCTAGGGGGCCTCCCGGGATTCCTCTCCCGCCGATACTGGGGCCAAAAACCTTGTGTGGAGTCAGGGCCGGAACCGAGGATTCCTCTCAGGGGCTGACATGGATCTTTGGGTACTTCTGGAGTCTCCCCAGGGGATTCAGGCCTCGTCTCGAGTGGGGGCATGCACGTGCGCTTTCCTTCCAGGCTGTAGCAGCAATGTCACGCTTCCCGTCGCGTGGATCAAGGGATCTGTGGTTTTCCCTCGAGGCTTTCCCTCGAGGCTTTCCCACAGGGCTGTCCCACGTGCCACCGTGGTGTGAGTCGATCCTCGGCGTGAAAGATGAGCCAGTGCAGGGCAAAGAGGTTCCTCTGGAATGGACTGAGACATCTGGGGGACTCTTGGAATGGTGGTACGACCATGGAGTTCCTCTCGCCTTTCCTGTTGAGAGTGCCTCCTCTTCAGATGCGACGGGAACGCCGGGAATTCTTTCCCGTTGAAAGCAGGGAAAGGATCCCTCATCTCGAGCTCCGAGGGGGAAACGGGGCTCCTCTGGATGTGGGCGGGACCATCGTGCTTCCTCTCGAGTGGAGACGGATATGGCGGTGAACTTCTTGAGTTGCAGCAAGGGTGTGAAAGACCCTTTCGAAGTTCCAGAGGTTAGGTGTCATTAGTCTCCAGACGCCTCATCGGAAATAGGCCTCATCTCGCCTGGAAGGGAGAACTTCCTGGATTTTCTCGAGTTGCGGCAGGCGTTCCCGAGTTACGACGGGGACCTCAGGGACCCGCCCTGGTGGCCTCAGGAGAGGCCAGTCCCCACGCGAGTTGCTAGTGGGCCTCTCGGGATTCCTCTCCCGTCGATACCGGGGCCAAAAACCTTGTGTGGAGTCAGGGCCGGAACCGAGGATTCCTCTCAGGGGCTGACATGGATCTTTGGGTACTTCTGGAGTCTTCCCAGGGGATTCAGGCCTCGTCTCGAGTGGGGGCATGCACGTGCGCTTTCCTTCCAGGCTGTAGCAGCAATGTCACGCTTCCCGTCGCGTGGATCAAAGGATCTGTGGTTTTCCCTCGAGGCTTTCCCACAGGGCTGTCCCACGTGCCACCGTGGTGTGAGTCGATCCTCGGCGTGAAAGATGAGCCAGTGCAGGGCAAAGAGGTTCCTCTGGAATGGACTGAGACATCTGGGGGACTCTTGGAATGGTGGTCCGACCATGGAGTTCCTCTCGGCTTTCCTGTGGAGAGTGCCTCCTCTTGAGATGCGACGGGATCGCCGGGAATTCTTTCCCGTTGAAAGCATGGAAAGGATCCCTCATCTCGAGCTCCGAGTGGCAAACGGGGCTCCTCTGGATGTGGGCGGGACCATCGTGCTTCCTCTCGAGTGGAGACGGGTATGGCGGTGAACTTCTTGAGTTGCAGCAAGGGTGTGAAAGACCCTTTCGAAGTTCCAGAGGTTAGGTGTCATTAGTCTCCAGACGCCTCATCGGAAATAGGCCTCATCTCGCCTGGAAGGGAGAACTTCCTGGATTTTCTCGAGTTGCGGCAGGTGTTCTCGAGTTACGACGGGGACCTCAGGGACCCGCCCTGGTGGCCTCAGGAGAGGCCAGTCCCCATGCGAGTTGCTAGGGGGCCTCTCGGGATTCCTCTCCCGTAGATACCGGGGCCAAAAACCTTGTGTGGAGTCAGGGCCGGAACCGAGGATTCCTCTCAGGAGCTGACATGGATCTTTGGGTACTTCTGGAGTCTCCCCAGGGGAGTCAGGCCTCGTCTCGAGTGGGGGCATGCACGTGCGCTTTCCTTCCAGGCTGTAGCAGCAATGTCACGCTTCCCGTCGCGTGGATCAAGGGATCTGTGGTTTTCCCTGGAGGCTTTCCCTCGAGGCTTACCCACAGGGCTGTCCCACGTGCCACCGTGGTGTGAGTCGATCCTCGGCGTGAAAGATGAGCTAGTGCAGGGCAAAGAGGTTCCTCTGGAATGGACTGAGACATCTGAGGAACTCTTGGAATGGTGGTACGACCATGGAGTTCCTCTCGGCTTTCCTGTGGAGAGTGCCTCCTCTTGAGATGCGATGGGAACGCCGGGAATTCTTTCCCGTTGAAAGCAGGGAAAGGATCCCTCATCTCGAGCTCCGAGGGGGAAACGGGGCTCCTCTGGATGTGGGCGGGACCATCGTGCTTCCTCTCGAGTGGAGACGGGTATGGCAGTGAACTTCTTGAGTTGCAGCAAGGGTGTGAAAGACCCTTTCGAAGTTCCAGAGGTTAGGTGTCATTAGTCTCCAGACGCCTCATCGGAAATAGGCCTCATCTCGCCTGGAAGGGAGAACTTCCTGGATTTTCTCGAGTTGCGGCAGGTGTTCTCGAGTTACGACGGGGACCTCAGGGACCCGCCCTGGTGGCCTCAGGAGAGGCCAGTCCCCATGCGAGTTGCTATGGGGCCTCTCGGGATTCCTCTCCCGTCGATACCGGGGCCAAAAACCTTGTGTGGAGTCAGGGCCGGAACCGAGGATTCCTCTCAGGGGCTGACATGGATCTTTGGGTACTTCTGGAGTCTCCCCAGGGGAGTCAGGCCTCGTCTCGAGTGGGGGCATGCACGTGCGCTTTCCTTCCAGGCTGTAGCAGCAATGTCACGCTTCCCGTCGCGTGGATCAAGGGATCTGTGGTTTTCCCTCGAGGCTTTCCCTCGAGGCTTTCCCACAGGGCTGTCCCACGTGCCACCGTGGTGTGAGTCGATCCTCGGCGTGAAAGATGAGCCAGTGCAGGGCAAAGAGGCTCCACTGGAATGGACTGAGACATCTGGGGGACTCTTGGAATGGTGGTACGACCATGGAGTTCCTCTCGCCTTTCCTGTTGAGAGTGCCTCCTCTTGAGATGCGACGGGAACGCCGGGAATTCTTTCCCGTTGAAAGCAGGGAAAGGATCCCTCATCTCGAGCTACGAGGGGGAAACGGGGCTCCTCTGGATGTGGGCGGGACCATCGTGCTTCCTCTCGAGTGGAGACGGGTATGGCGGTGAACTTCTTGAGTTGCAGCAAGGGTGTGAAAGACCCTTTGGAAGTTCCAGAGGTTAGCTGTCATTCGTCTCCAAACGCCTCATCGGAAATAGGCCTCATCTCGCCTGGAAGGGAGAACTTCCAGAATTTTCTCGAGTTGCGGCAGGTGTTGTCGAGTTACGACGGGGACCTCAGGGACCCGCCCTGGTGGCCTCAGGAGAGGCCAGTCCCCATGCGAGATGCTAGGGGGCCTCTCGGGATTCCTCTCCCGTCGATACCGGGGCAAAAAACCTTGTGTGGAGTCAGGGCCGGAACCGAGGATTCCTCTCAGGGGTTGACATGGATCTTTGGGTACTTGTGGAGTCTCCCCAGGGGAGTCAGGCCTCGTCTCGAGTGGGGGCATGCACGTGCGCTTTCCTTCCAGGCTGTAGCAGCAATGTCACGCTTCCCGTCGCGTGGATCAAAGGATCTGTGGTTTTCCCTCGAGGCTTTCCCTCGAGGCTTTCCCACAGGGCTGTCCCACGTGCCACCGTGGTGTGAGTCGATTCTCGGCGTGAAAGATGAGCCAGTGCAGGGCAAAGAGGCTCCTCTGGAATGGACTGAGACATCTGGGGGACTCTTGGAATGGTGGTACGACCATGGAGTTCCTCTCGCCTTTCCTGTTGAGAGTGCCTCCTCTTGAGATGCGACGGGAACGCCGGGAATTCTTTCCCGTTGAAAGCAGGGAAAGGATCCCTCATCTCGAGCTCCGAGGGGGAAACGGGGCTCCTCTGGATGTGGGCGGGACCATCGTGCTTCCTCTCGAGTGGAGACGGGTATGGCGGTGAACTTCTTGAGTTGCAGCAAGGGTGTGAAAGACCCTTTCGAAGTTCCAGAGGTTAGGTGTCATTAGTCTCCAGACGCCTCATCGGAAATAGGCCTCATCTCGCCTGGAAGGGAGAACTTCCTGGATTTTCTCGAGTTGCGGCAGGTGTTCTCGAGTTACGACGGGGACCTCAGGGACCCGCCCTGGTGGCCTCAGGAGAGGCCAGTCCCCATGCGAGTTGCTAGGGGGCCTCTCGGGATTCCTCTCCCGTCGATACCGGGGCCAAAAACCTTGTGTGGAGTCAGGGCCGGAACCGAGGATTCCTCTCAGGGGCTGACATGGATCTTTGGGTACTTGTGGAGTCTCCCCAGGGGAGTCAGGCCTCGTCTCGAGTGGGGGCATGCACGTGCGCTTTCCTTCCAGGCTGTAGCAGCAATGTCACGCTTCCCGTGGCGTGGATCAAAGGATCTGTGGTTTTCCCTGGAGGCTTTTGCTCGAGGCTTTCCCACAGGGCTGTCCCACGTGCCACCGTGGTGTGAGTCGATCCTCGGCGTGAATGATGAGCCAGTGCAGGGCAAAGAGGTTCCTCTGGAATGGACTGAGACATCTGGGGGACTCTTGGAATGGTGGTACGACCATGGAGTTCCTCTCGCCTTTCCTGTTGAGAGTGCCTCCTCTTGAGATGCGACGGGAACGCCGGGAATTCTTTCCCGTTGAAAGCAGGGAAAGGATCCCTCATCTCGAGCTACGAGGGGGAAACGGGGCTCCTCTGGATGTGGGCGGGACCATCGTGCTTCCTCTCGAGTGGAGACGGGTATGGCGGTGAACTTCTTGAGTTGCAGCAAGGGTGTGAAAGACCCTTTCGAAGTTCCAGAGGTTAGGTGTCATTAGTCTCCAGACGCCTCATCGGAAATAGGCCTCATCTCGCCTGGAAGGGAGAACTTCCTGGATTTTCTCGAGTTGCGGCAGGTGTTCTCGAGTTACGACGGGGACCTCAGGGACCCGCCCTGGTGGCCTCAGGAGAGGCCAGTCCCCATGCGAGTTGCTAGGGGGCCTCTCGGGATTCCTCTCCCGTCGATACCGGGGCCAAAAACCTTTTGTGGAGTCAGGGCCGGAACCGAGGATTCCTCTCAGGGGCTGACATGGATCTTTGGGTACTTCTGGAGTCTCCGCAGGGGAGTCAGGCCTCGTCTCGAGTGGGGGCATGCACGTGCGCTTTCCTTCCAGGCTGTAGCAGCAATGTCACGCTTCCCGTGGCGTGGATCAAAGGATCTGTGGTTTTCCCTCTAGGCTTTCCCTCGAGGCTTTCCCACAGGGCTGTCCCACGTGCCACCGTGGTGTGAGTCGATCCTCGGCGTGAAAGATGAGCCAGTGCAGGGCAAAGAGGTTCCTCTGGAATGGACTGAGACATCTGGGGGACTCTTGGAATGGTGGTACGACCATGGAGTTCCTCTCGCCTTTCCTGTTGAGAGTGCCTCCTCTTGAGATGCGACGGGGACGCTGGGAATTCTTTCCCGTTGAAAGCAGGGAAACGATCCCTCATCTCGAGCTACGAGGGGGAAACGGGGCTCCTCTGGATGTGGGCGGGACCATCGTGCTTACTCTCGAGTGGAGACGGGTATGGCAGTGAACTTCTTGTGTTGCAGCAAGGGTGTGAAAGACCCTTTCGAAGTTCCAGAGGTTAGGTGTCATTAGTCTCCAGACGCCTCATCGGAAATAGGCCTCATCTCGCCTGGAAGGGAGAACTTCCTGGATTTTCTCGAGTTGCGGCAGGTGTTCTCGAGTTACGACGGGGACCTCAGGGACCCGCCCTGGTGGCCTCAGGAGAGGCCAGTCCCCATGCGAGTTGCTAGGGGGCCTCTCGGGATTCCTCTCCCGTCGATACCGGGGCCAAAAACCTTGTGTGGAGTCAGGGCCGGAACCGAGGATTCCTCTCAGGGGCTGACATGGATCTTTGGGTACTTGTGGAGTCTCCCCAGGGGAGTCAGGCCTCGTCTCGAGTGGGGGCATGCACGTGCGCTTTCCTTCCAGGCTGTAGCAGCAATGTCACGCTTCCCGTGGCGTGGATCAAAGGATCTGTGGTTTTCCCTGGAGGCTTTCGCTCGAGGCTTTCCCACAGGGCTGTCCCACGTGCCACCGTGGTGTGAGTCGATCCTCGGCGTGAATGATGAGCCAGTGCAGGGCAAAGAGGTTCCTCTGGAATGGACTGAGACATCTGGGGGACTCTTGGAATGGTGGTACGACCATGGAGTTCCTCTCGGCTTTCCTGTGGAGAGTGCCTCCTCTTGAGATGCGACGGGATCGCCGGGAATTCTTTCCCTTTGAAAGCAGGGAAAGGATCCCTCATCTCGAGCTCCGAGGGGGAAACGGGGCTCCTCTGGATGTGGGCGGGACCATCGTGCTTCTTCTCGAGTGGAGACGGGTATGGCGGTGAACTTCTTGAGTTGCAGCAAGGGTGTGAAAGACCCTTTCGAAGTTCCAGAGGTTAGGTGTCATTAGTCTCCAGACGCCTCATCGGAAATAGGCCTCATCTCGCCTGGAATGGAGAACTTCCTGGATTTTCCCGAGTTGCGGCAGGTGTTCTCGAGTTACGACGGGGACCTCAGGGACCCGCCCTGGTGGCCTCAGGAGAGGCCAGTCCCCATGCGAGTTGCTAGGGGGCCTCTCGGGATTCCTCTCCCGTCGATACCGGGGCCAAAAACCTTGTGTGGAGTCAGGGCCGGAACCGAGGATTCCTCTCAGGGGCTGACATGGATCTTTGGGTACTTGTGGAGTCTCCCCAGGGGAGTCAGGCCTCGTCTCGAGTGGGGGCATGCACGTGCCCTTTCCTTCCAGGCTGTAGCAGCAATGTCACGCTTCCCGTCGCGTGGATCAAAGGATCTGTGGTTTTCCCTCGAGGCTTTCCCTCGAGGCTTTCCCACAGGGCTGTCCCACGTGCCACCGTGGTGTGAGTCGATCCTCGGCGTGAAAGATGAGCCAGTGCAGGGCAAAGAGGTTCCTCTGGAATGGACTGAGACATCTGGGGGACTCTTGGAATGGTGGTACGACCATGGAGTTCCTCTCGCCTTTCCTGTTGAGAGTGCCTCCTCTTGAGATGCGACGGGAACGCCGGGAATTCTTTCCCGTTGAAAGCAGGGAAAGGATCCCTCATCTCGAGCTACGAGGGGGAAACGGGGCTCCTCTGGATGTGGGCGGGACCATCGTGCTTCCTCTCGAGTGGAGACGGGTATGGCGGTGAACTTCTTGAGTTGCAGCAAGGGTGTGAAAGACCCTTTCGAAGTTCCAGAGGTTAGGTGTCATTAGTCTCCAGACGCCTCATCGGAAATAGGCCTCATCTCGCCTGGAAGGGAGAACTTCCTGGATTTTCTCGAGTTGTGGCAGGTGTTCTCGAGTTACGACGGGGACCTCAGGGACCCGCCCTGGTGGCCTCAGGAGAGGCCAGTCCCCATGCGAGTTGCTAGGGGGCCTCTCGGGATTCCTCTCCCGTCGATACCGGGGCCAAAAACCTTTTGTGGAGTCAGGGCCGGAACCGAGGATTCCTCTCAGGGGCTGACATGGATCTTTGGGTACTTCTGGAGTCTCCGCAGGGGAGTCAGGCCTCGTCTCGAGTGGGGGCATGCACGTGCGCTTTCCTTCCAGGCTGTAGCAGCAATGTCACGCTTCCCGTGGCGTGGATCAAAGGATCTGTGGTTTTCCCTCTAGGCTTTCCCTCGAGGCTTTCCCACAGGGCTGTCCCACGTGCCACCGTGGTGTGAGTCGATCCTCGGCGTGAAAGATGAGCCAGTGCAGGGCAAAGAGGTTCCTCTGGAATGGACTGAGACATCTGGGGGACTCTTGGAATGGTGGTACGACCATGGAGTTCCTCTCGCCTTTCCTGTTGAGAGTGCCTCCTCTTGAGATGCGACGGGGACGCTGGGAATTCTTTCCCGTTGAAAGCAGGGAAACGATCCCTCATCTCGAGCTACGAGGGGGAAACGGGGCTCCTCTGGATGTGGGCGGGACCATCGTGCTTACTCTCGAGTGGAGACGGGTATGGCAGTGAACTTCTTGTGTTGCAGCAAGGGTGTGAAAGACCCTTTCGAAGTTCCAGAGGTTAGGTGTCATTAGTCTCCAGACGCCTCATCGGAAATAGGCCTCATCTCGCCTGGAAGGGAGAACTTCCTGGATTTTCTCGAGTTGCGGCAGGTGTTCTCGAGTTACGACGGGGACCTCAGGGACCCGCCCTGGTGGCCTCAGGAGAGGCCAGTCCCCATGCGAGTTGCTAGGGGGCCTCTCGGGATTCCTCTCCCGTCGATACCGGGGCCAAAAACCTTGTGTGGAGTCAGGGCCGGAACCGAGGATTCCTCTCAGGGGCTGACATGGATCTTTGGGTACTTGTGGAGTCTCCCCAGGGGAGTCAGGCCTCGTCTCGAGTGGGGGCATGCACGTGCGCTTTCCTTCCAGGCTGTAGCAGCAATGTCACGCTTCCCGTGGCGTGGATCAAAGGATCTGTGGTTTTCCCTGGAGGCTTTCGCTCGAGGCTTTCCCACAGGGCTGTCCCACGTGCCACCGTGGTGTGAGTCGATCCTCGGCGTGAATGATGAGCCAGTGCAGGGCAAAGAGGTTCCTCTGGAATGGACTGAGACATCTGGGGGACTCTTGGAATGGTGGTACGACCATGGAGTTCCTCTCGGCTTTCCTGTGGAGAGTGCCTCCTCTTGAGATGCGACGGGATCGCCGGGAATTCTTTCCCTTTGAAAGCAGGGAAAGGATCCCTCATCTCGAGCTACGAGGGGGAAACGGGGCTCCTCTGGATGTGGGCGGGGCCATCGTGCTTCTTCTCGAGTGGAGACGGGTATGGCGGTGAACTTCTTGAGTTGCAGCAAGGGTGTGAAAGACCCTTTCGAAGTTCCAGAGGTTAGGTGTCATTAGTCTCCAGACGCCTCATCGGAAATAGGCCTCATCTCGCCTGGAATGGAGAACTTCCTGGATTTTCCCGAGTTGCGGCAGGTGTTCTCGAGTTACGACGGGGACCTCAGGGACCCGCCCTGGTGGCCTCAGGAGAGGCCAGTCCCCATGCGAGTTGCTAGGGGGCCTCTCGGGATTCCTCTCCCGTCGATACCGGGGCCAAAAACCTTGTGTGGAGTCAGGGCCGGAACCGAGGATTCCTCTCAGGGGCTGACATGGATCTTTGGGTACTTGTGGAGTCTCCCCAGGGGAGTCAGGCCTCGTCTCGAGTGGGGGCATGCACGTGCCCTTTCCTTCCAGGCTGTAGCAGCAATGTCACGCTTCCCGTCGCGTGGATCAAAGGATCTGTGGTTTTCCCTCGAGGCTTTCCCTCGAGGCTTTCCCACAGGGCTGTCCCACGTGCCACCGTGGTGTGAGTCGATCCTCGGCGTGAAAGATGAGCCAGTGCAGGGCAAAGAGGTTCCTCTGGAATGGACTGAGACATCTGGGGGACTCTTGGAATGGTGGTACGACCATGGAGTTCCTCTCGCCTTTCCTGTTGAGAGTGCCTCCTCTTGAGATGCGACGGGAACGCCGGGAATTCTTTCCCGTTGAAAGCAGGGAAAGGATCCCTCATCTCGAGCTACGAGGGGGAAACGGGGCTCCTCTGGATGTGGGCGGGACCATCGTGCTTCCTCTCGAGTGGAGACGGGTATGGCGGTGAACTTCTTGAGTTGCAGCAAGGGTGTGAAAGACCCTTTCGAAGTTCCAGAGGTTAGGTGTCATTAGTCTCCAGACGCCTCATCGGAAATAGGCCTCATCTCGCCAAGAAGGGAGAACTTCCTGGATTTTCTCGAGTTGCGGCAGGTGTTCTCGAGTTACGACGGGGACCTCAGGGACCCGCCCTGGTGGCCTCAGGAGAGGCCAGTCCCCATGCGAGTTGCTAGGGGGCCTCTCGGGATTCCTCTCCCGTCGATACCGGGGCCAAAAACCTTTTGTGGAGTCAGGGCCGGAACCGAGGATTCCTCTCAGGGGCTGACATGGATCTTTGGGTACTTCTGGAGTCTCCGCAGGGGAGTCAGGCCTCGTCTCGAGTGGGGGCATGCACGTGCGCTTTCCTTCCAGGCTGTAGCAGCAATGTCACGCTTCCCGTGGCGTGGATCACAGGATCTGTGGTTTTCCCTCTAGGCTTTCCCTCGAGGCTTTCCCACAGGGCTGTCCCACGTGCCACCGTGGTGTGAGTCGATCCTCGGCGTGAAAGATGAGCCAGTGCAGGGCAAAGAGGTTCCTCTGGAATGGACTGAGACATCTGGGGGACTCTTGGAATGGTGGTACGACCATGGAGTTCCTCTCGCCTTTCCTGTTGAGAGTGCCTCCTCTTGAGATGCGACGGGGACGCTGGGAATTCTTTCCCGTTGAAAGCAGGGAAACGATCCCTCATCTCGAGCTACGAGGGGAAAACGGGGCTCCTCTGGATGTGGGCGGGACCATCGTGCTTACTCTCGAGTGGAGACGGGTATGGCAGTGAACTTCTTGTGTTGCAGCAAGGGTGTGAAAGACCCTTTCGAAGTTCCAGAGGTTACGTGTCATTAGTCTCCAGACGCCTCATCGGAAATAGGCCTCATCTCGCCTGGAAGGGAGAACTTCCTTGATTTTCTCAAGTTGCGGCAGGTGTTCTTGAGTTACGACGGGGACCTCAGGGACCCGCCCTGGTGGCCTCAGGATAGGCCAGTCCACATGCTAGTTGCTAGGGGGCCTCTCGGGATTCCTCTCCCGTCGATACCGGGGCCAAAAACCTTGTGTGGAGTCAGGGCCGGAACCGAGGATTCCTCTCAGGGGCTGACATGGATCTTTGGGTACTTGTGGAGTCTCCCCAGGGGAGTCAGGCCTCGTCTCGAGTGGGGGCATGCACGTGCGCTTTCCTTCCAGGCTGTAGCAGCAATGTCACGCTTCCCGTCGCGTGGATCAAAGGATCTGTGGTTTTCCCTCGAGGCTTTCCCTCGAGGCTTTCCCACAGGGCTGTCCCACGTGCCACCGTGGTGTGAGTCGATCCTCGGCGTGAAAGATGAGCCAGTGCAGGGCAAAGAGGTTCCTCTGGAATGCACTGAGACATCTGGGGGACACTTGGAATGGTGGTACGACCATGGAGTTCCTCTCGCCTTTCCTGTTGAGAGTGCCTCCTCTTGAGATGCGATGGGATCGCCGGGAATTCTTTCCCGTTGAAAGCAGGGAAAGGATCCCTCATCTCGAGCTACGAGGGGCAAACGGGGCTCCTCTGGATGTGGGCGGGACCATCGTGCTTCCTCTCGAGTGGAGACGGGTATGGCGGTGAACTTCTTGAGTTGCAGCAAGGGTGTGAAAGACCCTTTCGAAGTTCCAGAGGTAAGGTGTCATTAGTCTCCAGACGCCTCATCGGAAATAGGCCTCATCTCGCCTGGAAGGGAGAACTTCCTGGATTTTCTCGAGTTGCGGCAGGTGTTCCCGAGTTACGACGGGGACCTCAGGGACCCGCCCTGGTGGCCTCAAGAGAGGCCAGTCACCATGCGAGTTGCTAGGGGGCCTCCCGGGATTCCTCTCCCGCCGATACTGGGGCCAAAAACCTTGTGTGGAGTCAGGGCCGGAACCGAGGATTCCTCTCAGGGGCTGACATGGATCTTTGGGTACTTCTGGAGTCTCCCCAGGGGATTCAGGCCTCGTCTCGAGTGGGGGTATGCACGTGCGCTTTCCTTCCAGGCTGTAGCAGCAATGTCACGCTTCCCGTCGCGTGGATCAAGGGATCTGTGGTTTTCCCTCGAGGCTTTCCCTCGAGGCTTTCCCACAGGGCTGTCCCACGTGCCACCGTGGTGTGAGTCGATCCTCGGCGTGAAAGATGAGCCAGTGCAGGGCAAAGAGGCTCCACTGGAATGGACTGAGACATCTGGGGGACTCTTGGAATGGTGGTACGACCATGGAGTTCCTCTCGCCTTTCCTGTTGAGAGTGCCTCCTCTTGAGATGCGACGGGAACGCCGGGAATTCTTTCCCGTTGAAAGCAGGGAAAGGATCCCTCATCTCGAGCTACGAGGGGGAAACGGGGCTCCTCTGGATGTGGGCGGGACCATCGTGCTTCCTCTCGAGTGGAGACGGGTATGGCGGTGAACTTCTTGAGTTGCAGCAAGGGTGTGAAAGACCCTTTCGAAGTTCCAGAGGTTAGGTGTCATTCGTCTCCAAACGCCTCATCGGAAATAGGCCTCATCTCGCCTGGAAGGGAGAACTTCCAGAATTTTCTCGAGTTGCGGCAGGTGTTGTCGAGTTACGACGGGGACCTCAGGGACCCGCCCTGGTGGCCTCAGGAGAGGCCAGTCCCCATGCGAGATGCTAGGGGGCCTCTCGGGATTCCTCTCCCGTCGATACCGGGGCCAAAAACCTTGTGTGGAGTCAGGGCCGGAACCGAGGATTCCTCTCAGGGGTTGACATGGATTTTTGGGTACTTGTGGAGTCTCCCCAGGGGAGTCAGGCCTCGTCTCGAGTGGGGGCATGCACGTGCGCTTTCCTTCCAGGCTGTAGCAGCAATGTCACGCTTCCCGTGGCGTGGATCAAAGGATCTGTGGTTTTCCCTGGAGGCTTTCGCTCGAGGCTTTCCCACAGGGCTGTCCCACGTGCCACCGTGGTGTGAGTCGATCCTCGGCGTGAAAGATGAGCCAGTGCAGGGCAAAGAGGTTCCTCTGGAATGGACTGAGACATCTGGGGGACTCTTGGAATGGTGGTACGACCATGGAGTTCCTCTCGGCTTTCCTGTGGAGAGTGCCTCCTCTTGAGATGCGACGGGATCGCCGGGAATTCTTTCCCGTTGAAAGCAGGGAAAGGATCCCTCATCTCGAGCTCCGAGGGGGAAACGGGGCTCCTCTGGATGTGGGCGGGACCATCGTGCTTCTTCTCGAGTGGAGACGGGTATGGCGGTGAACTTCTTGATTTGCAGCAAGGGTGAGAAAGAACCTTTCGAAGTTCCAGAGGTTAGGTGTCATTAGTCTCCAGACGCCTCATCGGAAATAGGCCTCATCTCGCCTGGAATGGAGAACTTCCTGGATTTTCCCGAGTTGCGGCAGGTGTTCTCGAGTTACGACGGGGACCTCAGGGACCCGCCCTGGTGGCCTCAGGAGAGGCCAGTCCCCATGCGAGTTGCTAGGGGGCCTCTCGGGATTCCTCTCCCATCGATACTGGGGCCAAAAACCTTGTGTGGAGTCAGGGCCGGAACCGAGGATTCCTCTCAGGGGCTGACATGGATCTTTGGGTACTTGTGGAGTCTCCCCAGGGGAGTCAGGCCTCGTCTCGAGTGGGGGCATGCACGTGCCCTTTCCTTCCAGGCTGTAGCAGCAATGTCACGCTTCCCGTCGCGTGGATCAAAGGATCTGTGGTTTTCCCTCGAAGCTTTCCCTCGAGGCTTTCCCACAGGGCTGTCCCACGTGCCACCGTGGTGTGAGTCGATCCTCGGCGTGAAAGATGAGCCAGTGCAGGGCAAAGAGGTTCCTCTGGAATGGACTGAGACATCTGGGGGACTCTTGGAATGGTGGTACGACCATGGAGTTCCTCTCGCCTTTCCTGTTGAGAGTGCCTCCTCTTGAGATGCGACGGGAACGCCGGGAATTCTTTCCCGTTGAAAGCAGGGAAAGGATCCCTCATCTCGAGCTACGAGGGGGAAACGGGGCTCCTCTGGATGTGGGCGGGACCATCGTGCTTCCTCTCGAGTGGAGACGGGTATGGCGGTGAACTTCTTGAGTTGCAGCAAGGGTGTGAAAGACCCTTTCGAAGTTCCAGAGGTTAGGTGTCATTAGTCTCCAGACGCCTCATCGGAAATAGGCCTCATCTCGCCTGGAAGGGAGAACTTCCTGGATTTTCTCGAGTTGCGGCAGGTGTTCTCGAGTTACGACGGGGACCTCAGGGACCCGCCCTGGTGGCCTCAGGAGAGGCCAGTCCCCATGCGAGTTGCTAGGGGGCCTCTCGGGATTCCTCTCCCGTCGATACCGGGGCCAAAAACCTTGTGTGGAGTCAGGGCCGGAACCGAGGATTCCTCTCAGGGGCTGACATGGATCTTTGGGTACTTCTGGAGTCTCCGCAGGGGAGTCAGGCCTCGTCTCGAGTGGGGGCATGCACGTGCGCTTTCCTTCCAGGCTGTAGCAGCAATGTCACGCTTCCCGTGGCGTGGATCAAAGGATCTGTGGTTTTCCCTCTAGGCTTTCCCTCGAGGCTTTCCCACAGGGCTGTCCCACGTGCCACCGTGGTGTGAGTCGATCCTCGGCGTGAAAGATGAGCCAGTGCAGGGCAAAGAGGTTCCTCTGGAATGGACTGAGACATCTGGGGGACTCTTGGAATGGTGGTACGACCATGGAGTTCCTCTCGCCTTTCCTGTTGAGAGTGCCTCCTCTTGAGATGCGACGGGGACGCTGGGAATTCTTTCCCGTTGAAAGCAGGGAAACGATCCCTCATCTCGAGCTACGAGGGGGAAACGGGGCTCCTCTGGATGTGGGCGGGACCATCGTGCTTACTCTCGAGTGGAGACGGGTATGGCAGTGAACTTCTTGAGTTGCAGCAAGGGTGTGAAAGACCCTTTCGAAGTTCCAGAGGTTAGGTGTCATTAGTCTCCAGACGCCTCATCGGAAATAGGCCTCATCTCGCCTGGAAGGGAGAACTTCCTGGATTTTCTCAAGTTGCGGCAGGTGTTCTTGAGTTACGACGGGGACCTCAGGGACCCGCCCTGGTGGCCTCAGGATAGGCCAGTCCACATGCTAGTTGCTAGGGGGCCTCTCGGTATTCCTCTCCCGTCGATACCGGGGCCAAAAACCTTGTGTGGAGTCAGGGCCGGAACCGAGGATTCCTCTCAGGGGCTGACATGGATCTTTGGGTACTTGTGGAGTCTCCCCAGGGGAGTCAGGCCTCGTCTCGAGTGGGGGCATGCACGTGCGCTTTCCTTCCAGGCTGTAGCAGCAATGTCACGCTTCCCGTCGCGTGGATCAAAGGATCTGTGGTTTTCCCTCGAGGCTTTCCCTCGAGGCTTTCCCACAGGGCTGTCCCACGTGCCACCGTGGTGTGAGTCGATCCTCGGCGTGAAAGATGAGCCAGTGCAGGGCAAAGAGGTTCCTCTGGAATGGACTGAGACATCTGGGGGACTCTTGGAATGGTGGTACGACCATGGAGTTCCTCTCGCCTTTCCTGTTGAGAGTGCCTCCTCTTCAGATGCGACGGGAACGCCGGGAATTCTTTCCCGTTGAAAGCAGGGAAAGGATCCCTCATCTCGAGCTCCGAGGGGGAAACGGGGCTCCTCTGGATGTGGGCGGGACCATCGTGCTTCCTCTCGAGTGGAGACGGGTATGGCAGTGAACTTCTTGAGTTGCAGCAAGGGTGTGAAAGACCCTTTCGAAGTTCCAGAGGTTAGGTGTCATTAGTCTCCAGACGCCTCATCGGAAATAGGCCTCATCTCGCCTGGAAGGGAGAACTTCCTGGATTTTTTCGAGTTGCGGCAGGTGTTCTCGAGTTACGACGGGGACCTCAGGGACCCGCCCTGGTGGCCTCAGGAGAGGCCAGTCCCCATGCGAGTTGCTAGGGGGCCTCTCGGGTTTCCTCTCCCGTCGATACCGGGGCCAAAAACCTTGTGTGGAGTCAGGGCCGGAACCGAGGATTCCTCTCAGGGGCTGACATGGATCTTTGGGTACTTCTGGAGTCTCCCCAGGGGAGTCAGGCCTCGTCTCGAGTTGGGGCATGCACGTGCGCTTTCCTTCCAGGCTGTAGCAGCAATGTCACGCTTCCCGTCGCGTGGATCAAAGGATCTGTGGTTTTCCCTCTAGGCTTTCCCTCGAGGCTTTCCCACAGGGCTGTCCCACGTGCCACCGTGGTGTGAGTCGATCCTCGGCGTGAAAGATGAGCCAGTGCAGGGCAAAGAGGTTCCTCTGGAATGGACTGAGACATCTGGGGGACTCTTGGAATGGTGGTACGACCATGGAGTTCCTCTCGCCTTTCCTGTTGAGAGTGCCTCCTCTTGAGATGCGACGGGAACGCCGGGAATTCTTTCCCGTTGAAAGCAGGGAAAGGATCCCTCATCTCGAGCTACGAGGGGGAAACGGGGCTCCTCTGGATGTGGGCGGGACCATCGTGCTTCCTCTCGAGTGGAGACGGGTATGGCGGTGAACTTCTTGAGTTGCAGCAAGGGTGTGAAAGACCCTTTCGAAGTTCCAGAGGTTAGGTGTCATTAGTCTCCAGACGCCTCATCGGAAATAGGCCTCATCTCGCCTGGAAGGGAGAACTTCCTGGATTTTCTCGAGTTGCGGCAGGTGTTCCCGAGTTACGACGGGGACCTCAGGGACCCGCCCTGGTGGCCTCAGGAGAGGCCAGTCCCCATGCGAGTTGCTAGGGGGCCTCTCGGGATTCCTCTCCCGTCGATACCGGGGCCAAAAACCTTGTGTGGAGTCAGGGCCGGAACCGAGGATTCCTCTCAGGGGCTGACATGTATTTTGGGTACTTCTGGAGTCTCCCCAGGGGATTCAGGCCTCGTCTCGAGTGGGGGCATGCACTTGCGCTTTCCTTCCAGGCTGTAGCAGCAATGTCACGCTTCCCGTCGCGTGGATCAAAGGATCTGTGGTTTTCCCTCGAGGCTTTCCCTCGAGGCTTTCCCACAGGGCTGTCCCACGTGCCACCGTGGTGTGAGTCGATCTTCGGCGTGAAAGATGAGCCAGTGCAGGGCAAAGAGGTTCCTCTGGAATGGACTGAGACATCTGGGGGACTCTTGGAATGGTGGTACGACCATGGAGTTCCTCTCGGCTTTCCTGTGGAGAGTGCCTCCTCTTGAGATGCAACGGGATTGCCGGGAATTCTTTCCCGTTGAAAGCAGGGAAAGGATCCCTCATCTCGAGCTCCGAGGGGGAAACGGGGCTCCTCTGGATGTGGGCGGGACCATCGTGCTTGCTCTCGAGTGGAGACGGGTATGGCGGTGAACTTCTTGAGTTGCAGCAAGGGTGTGAAAGACCCTTTCGAAGTTCCAGAGGTTAGGTTTCATTAGTCTCCAGACGCCTCATCGGAAATAGGCCTCATCTCGCCTGGAAGGGAGAAGTTCCTGGATTTTCTCGAGTTGCGGCAGGTTATCCCGAGTTACGACGGGGACCTCAGGGACCCGCCCTGGTGGCCTCAGGAGAGGCCAGTCCCCATGCGAGTTGCTAGGGGGCCTCTCGGGATTCCTCTCCCGTCGATACCGGGCCAAAAACCTTGTGTGGAGTCAGGTCCGGAACCGAGGATTCCTCTCAGGGGCTGATATGGATCTTTGGGTACTTCTGGAGTCTCGCCAGGGGATTCAGGCCTCGTCTCGAGTGGGGGCATGCACGTGCGCTTTCCTTCCAGGCTGTAGCAGCAATGTCACGCTTCCCGTCGCGTGGATCAAAGGGTCTGTGGTTTTCCCTCGAGGCTTTCCCTCGAGGCTTTCCCACAGGGCTGTCCCACGTGCCACCGTGGTGTGAGTCGATCCTCGGCGTGAAAGATGAGCCAGTGCAGGGCAAAGAGTTTCCTCTGGAATGGACTGAGACATCTGGGGGACTCTTGGAATGGTGGTACGACCATGGAGTTCCTCTCGCCTTTCCTGTTGAGAGTGCCTCCTCTTGAGATGCGACGGGAACGCCGGGAATTCTTTCCCGTTGAAAGCAGGGAAAGAATCCCTCATCTCGAGCTACGAGGGGGAAACGGGGCTCCTCTGGATGTGGGCGGGACCATCGTGCTTCCTCTCGAGTGGAGACAGGTATGGCGGTGAACTTCTTGAGTTGCAGCAAGGGTGTGAAAGACCCTTTCGAAGTTCCAGAGGTTAGGTGTCATTAGTCTCCAGACGCCTCATCGGAAATAGGCCTCATCTCGCCTGGAAGGGAGAACTTCCTGGATTTTCTCGAGTTGCGGCAGGTTATCCCGAGTTACGACGGGGACCTCAGGGACCCGCCCTGGTGGCCTCAGGAGAGGCCAGTCCCCATGCGAGTTGCTAGGGGGCCTCTCGGGATTCCTCTCCCGTCGATACCGGGGCCAAAAACCTTGTGTGGAGTCAGGGCCGGAACCGAGGATTCCTCTCACGTGCTGACATGGATCTTTGTGTACTTGTGGAGTCTCCCCAGCGGAGTCAGGCCTCGTCTCGAGTGGGGGCATGCACGTGCGCTTTCCTTCCAGGCTGTAGCAGCAATGTCATGCTTCCCGTGGCGTGGATCAAAGGATCTGTGTTTTTCCCTCTAGGCTTTCCCTCGAGGCCTTCCCACAGGGCTGTCCCACGTGCCACCGTGGTGTGAGTCGATCCTCGGCGTGAAAGATGAGCCAGTGCAGGGCAAAGAGGTTCCTCTGCAATGGACTGAGACATCTCGGGGACTCTTGGAATGGTGGTACGACCATGGAGTTCCTCTCGCCTTTCCTGTTGAGAGTGCCTCCTCTTGAGATGCTATGGGAACGCCGGGAATTCTTTCCCGTTGAAAGCAGGGAAAGGATCCCTCATCTCGAGCTACGAGGGGCAAACGGGGCTCCTCTGGATGTGGGTGGGACCATCGTGCTTCCTCTCGAGTGGACACGGGTATGGCGGTGAACTTCTTGAGTTGCAGCAAGGGTGTGAAAGACCCTTTCGAAGTTCCAGAGGTTAGGTGTCATTCGTCTCCAGACGCCTCATCGGAAATAGGCCTCATCTGGCCTGGAAGGTAGAACTTCCTGGATTTTCTCGAGTTGCGGCAGGTGTTGTCGAGTTACGACGGGGACCTCAGGGACCCGCCCTGGTGGCCTCAGGAGAGGCCAGTCCCCATGCGAGTTGCTAGGGGGCCTCTCGGGATTCCTCTCCCGTCGATACCGGGGCCAAAAACCTTGTGTGGAGTCAGGGCCGGAACCGAGGATTCCTCTCAGGGGCTGACATGGATCTTTGGGTACTTCTGGAGTCTCCCCAGCGGAGTCAGGCCTCGTCTCGAGTGGGGGCATGAACGTGCGCTTTCCTTACAGGCTGTAGCAGCAATGTCACGCTTCCCGTCGCGTGGATCAAAGGATCTGTGGTTTTCCCTCGAGGCTTTCCCTCGAGGCTTTCCCACAGGGCTGTCCCACGTGCCCCCGTGGTGTGAGTCGATCCTCGGCGTGAAAGATGAGCCAGTGCAGGGCAAAGAGGTTCCTCTGGAATGGACTGAGACATCTGGGGGACTCTTGGAATGGTGGTACGACCATGGAGTTCCTCTCGCCTTTCCAGTTGAGAGTGCCTCCTCTTGAATGCAATGGGAACGCCGGGAATTCTTTCCCGTTGAAAGCAGGGAAAGGATCCCTCATCTCGAGCTACGAGGGGGAAACGGGGCTCCTCTGGATGTGGGCGGGACCATCATGCTTCCTCTCGAGTGGACACGGGTATGGCGGTGAACTTCTTGAGTTGCAGCAAGGGTGTGAAAGACCCTTTCGAAGTTCCAGAGGTTAGGTGTCATTCGTCTCCAGACGCCTCATCGGAAATAGGCCTCATCTCGCCTGGAAGGTAGAACTTCCTGGATTTTCTCGAGTTGCGGCAGGTGTTGTCGAGTTACGACGGGGACCTCAGGGACCCGCCCTGGTGGCCTCAGGAGAGGCCAGTCCCCATGCGAGTTGCTAGGGGGCCTCTCGTGATTCCTCTCCCGTCGATACCGGGGCCAAAAACCTTGTGTGGAGTCAGGTCCGGAACCGAGGATTCCTCTCAGGGGCTGACATGGATCTTTGGGTACTCCTGGAGTCTCCCCAGCGGAGTCAGGCCTCGTCTCGAGTGGGGGCATGCACGTGCGCTTTCCTTCCAGGCTGTAGCAGCAATGTCACGCTTCCCGTCGCGTGGATCAAAGGATCTGTGGTTTTCCCTCGAGGCTTTCCCTCGAGGCTTTCCCACAGGGCTGTCCCACGTGCCACCGTGGTGTGAGTCGATCCTCGGCGTGAAAGATGAGCCAGTGCAGGGCAAAGAGGTTCCTCTGGAATGGACTGAGACATCTGGGGGACTCTTGGAATGGTGGTACGACCATGGAGTTCCTCTCGCCTTTCCTGTTGAGAGTGCCTCCTCTTGAGATGCGACGGGAATGCCGGGAATTCTTTCCCGTTGAAAGCAGGGAAAGGATCCCTCATCTCGAGCTACGAGGGGGAAACGGGGCTCCTCTGGATGTGGGCGGGACCATCGTGCTTCCTCTCGAGTGGAGACGGGTATGGCGGTGAACTTCTTGAGTTGCAGCAAGGGTGTGAAAGACCCTTTCGAAGTTCCAGAGGTTAGGTGTCATTAGTCTCCAGACGCCTCATCGGAAATAGGCCTTATCTCGCCTGGAAGGGAGAACTTCCTGGATTTTCTCGAGTTGCGGCAGGTGTTGTCGAGTTACGACGGGGACCTCAAGGACCCGCCCTGGTGGCCTCAGGAGAGGCCAGTCCCCATGCGAGTTGCTAGGGGGCCTCTCGGGATTCCTCTCCCGTCGATACCGGGGCCAAAAACCTTGTGTGGAGTCAGGGCCGGAACCGAGGATTCCTCTCAGGGGCTGATATGGATCTTTGGGTACTTCTGGAGTCTCGCCAGGGGAGACAGGCCTCGTCTAGAGTGGGGGCATGCACGTGCGCTTTCCTTCCAGGCTGTAGCAGCAATGTCACGCTTCCCGTCGCGTGGATCAAAGGGTCTGTGGTTTTCCCTCGAGGCTTTCCCTCGAGGCTTTCCCACAGGGCTGTCCCACGTGCCACCGTGGTGTGAGTCGATCCTAGGCGTGAAAGATGAGCCAGTGCAGGGCAAAGAGTTTCCTCTGGAATGGACTGAGACATCTGGGGGACTCTTGGAATGGTGGTACGACCATGGAGTTCCTCTCGCCTTTCCTGTTGAGAGTGCCTCCTCTTGAGATGCGACGGGAACGCCGGGAATTCTTTCCCGTTGAAAGCAGGGAAAGGATCCCTCATCTCGAGCTACGAGGGGGAAACGGGGCTCCTCTGGATGTGGGCGGGACCATCGTGCTTCCTCTCGAGTGGAGACGGGTATGGCGGTGAACTTCTTGAGTTGCAGCAAGGGTGTGAAAGACCCTTTCGAAGTTCCAGATGTTAGGTGTCATTAGTCTCCAGGCGCCTCATCGGAAATAGGCCTCATCTCGCCTGGAAGGGAGAACTTCCTGGATTTTCTCGAGTTGCGGCAGGTGTTCTCGAGTTACGACGAGGACCTCAGGGACCCGCCCTGGTGGCCTCAGGAGAGGCCAGTCCCCATGCGAGTTGCTAGGGGGCCTCTCGGGATTCCTCTCCCGTCGATACCGGGGCCAAAAACCTTGTGTGGAGACAGGGCCGGAACCGAGGATTCCTCTCAGGGGCTGACATGGATCTTTGGGTACTTCTGGAGCCTCCGCAGGGGAGTCAGGCCTCGTCTGGAGTGGGGGCATGTACGTGCGCTTTCCTTCCAGACTGTAGCAGCAATGTCACCCTTCCCGTCGCGTGGATCAAAGGATCTGTGGTTTTCCCTCGAGGCTTTCCCTCGAGGCTTTCCCACAGGGCTGTCCCACGTGCCACCGTGGTGTGAGTCGATCCTCGGCGTGAAAGATGAGCCAGTGCAGGGCAAAGAGGTTCCTCTGGAATGGACTTAGACATCTGGGGGACTCTTGGAATGGTGGTACGACCATGGAGTTCCTCTCACCTTTCCTGTTGAGAGTGCCTCCTCTTGAGATGGGACGGGAACGCCGGGAATTCTTTCCCGTTGAAAGCAGGGAAAGGATCCCTCATCTCGAGCTACGAGGGGGAAACGGGGCTCCTCTGGATGTGGGCGGGACCATCGTGCTTCCTCTCGAGTGGAGACCGGTATGGCGGTGAACTTCTTGAGTTGCAGCAAGGGTGTGAAAGACCCTTTGGAAGTTCCAGAGGTTAGGTGTCATTAGTCTCCAGACGCCTCATCGGAAATAGGCCTCATCTCGCCTGGAAGGGAGAACTTCCTGGATTTTCTCGAGTTGCGGCAGGTGTTCTCGAGTTACGACGGGGACCTCTGGGACCCGCCCTGGTGGCCTCAACAGAGGTCACTCCCCATGTGTGTTGCTAGGGGGCCTCTCGGGATTCCTCTCCCGTCGATACCGGGGCCAAAAATCTTGTGTGGAGACAGAGCCGGAACCGAGGATTCCTCTCAGGGGCTGACATGGATCTTTGGGTACTTCTGGAGTCTCCCCAGGGGAGTCAAGCCTCGTCTCGAGTGGGGGCATGCACGTGCGCTTTCCTTCCAGGCTGTAGCAGCAATGTCACGCTTCCCGTCGCGTGGATCAAAGGATCTGTGGTTTTCCCTCGAGGCTTTCCCTCGAGGCTTTCCCACAGGGCTGTCCCACGTGCCACCGTGGTGTGAGTCGATCCTCGGCGTGAAAGATTAGCCAGTGCAGGGCAAAGAGTTTCCTCTGGAATGGACTGAGACATCTGGGGGACTCTTGGAATGGTGGTACGACCATGGAGTTCCTCTCGCCTTTCATGTTGAGAGTGCCTCCTCTTGAGATGCGACGGGAACGCCGGGAATTCTTTCCCGTTGAAAGCAGGGAAAGGATCCCTCATCTCGAGCTACGAGGTGGAAACGGGGCTCCTCTGGATGTGGGCGGGACCATCGTGCTTCCTCTCGTGTGGAGACGGGTATGGCGGTGAACTTCTTGAGTTGCATCAAGGGTGTGAAAGACCTTTTAGAAGTTCCAGAGGTTAGGTGTCATTAGTCTCCAGACGCGTCATCGGAAATAGGCCTCATCTCGCCTGGAAGGGAGAACTTCCTGGATTTTCCCGAGATGCGGCAGGTGTTCTCGAGTTACGACGGGGACCTCAGGGACCCGCCCTGGTGGCCTCAGGAGAGGCCAGTCCCCATGCGAGTTGCTAGGGGGCCTCTCGGGATTCCTCTCCCGTCGATACCGGGGCCAAAAACCTTGTGTGGAGTCAGGGCCGGAACCGAGGATTCTTCTCAGGGGCTGACATGGATCTTTGGGTACTTCTGGAGTCTCCCCAGGGGAGTCAGGCCCCGTCTCGAGTGCGGGCATGCACGTGCACTTTCTTTCCAGGCTGTAGCAGCAATGTCACGCTTCCCGTCGCGTGGATCAAAGGATCTGTGGTTTTCCCTCGAGGCTTTCCCTCGAGGCCTTCCCACAGGGCTTTCCCACGTGCCGCCGTGGTGTCAGTCGATCCTCGACATGAAAGATGAGCCAGTGCAGGGCAAAGAGTTTCCTCTGGAATGGACTGAGACATCTGGGGGACTCTTGGAATGGTGGTACGACCATGGAGTTCCTCTCGCCTTTCCTGTTGAGAGTGCCTCCTCTTGAGATGCGACGGGAACGTCGGGAATTCTTTCCCGTTGAATGCAGGGAAAGGATCCCTCATCTCGAGCTACGAGGGGGAAACGGGGCTCCTCTGGATGTGGGCGGGACCATCGTGCTTCCTCTCGAGTGGAGACGGGTATGGCGGTGAACTTCTTGTGTTGCAGTAAGGGTGTGAAAGACCCTTTCGAAGTTCCAGAGGTTAGGTTTCATTATTTTCCAGACGCCTCATCGGAAATAGGCCTCATCTCGCCTGGAAGGGAGAACTTCCTGGATTTTCTCGAGTTGCGGCAGGTGTTCTCGAGTTACGACGGGGACCTCAGGGACCCGCCCTGGTGGCCTCAGGAGAGGCCAATCCCCATGCGAGTTGCTAGGGGGCCTCTCGGGAGTCCTCTCCCGTCGATACCGGGGCCAAAAACCTTGTGTGGAGTCAGGGCCGGAACCGAGGATTCCTCTCAGGGGCTGACATGGATCTTTGGGTACTTCTGGAGTCTCCCCAGGGGAGTCAGGCCTCGTCTCGAGTGGGGGCATGCACGTTCGCTTTCCGTCCAGGCTGTAGCAGCAATGTCACGCTTCCCGTTGGGGGGATCAAAGGATCTGTGGTTTTCCCTCGAGGCTTTCCCTCGAGGCTTTCCCACAGGGCTGTCCCACGTGCCACCGTGGTGTGAGTCGATCCTCGGCGTGAAAGATGAGCCAGTGCAGGGCAAAGAGGTTCCTCTGGAATGGACTGAGACATCTGGGGGACTCTTGGAATGGTGTTATGACCATGGAGTTCCTCTCGCCTTTCCTGTTGAGAGTGCCTCCTCTTGAGATGCGCCGGGAACGCCGGGAATTCTTTCCCGTTGAAAGCAGGGAAAGGATCCCTCATCTCGAGCTACGAGGGGGAAACGGGGCTCCTTTGGATGTGGGCGGGACCATCGTGCTTCCTCTCGAGTGGAGACGGGTATGGCGGTGAACTTCTTGAGTTGCAGCAAGGGTGTGAAAGACCCTTTCGAAGTTCCAGAGGTTAGGTGTCATTAGTCTCCAGACGCCTCATCGGAAACAGGCCTCATCTCGCCTGGAAGGGAGAACTTCCTGGATTTTCTCGAGTTGCGGCAGGTGTTCTCGAGTTACGACGGGGACCTCAGGGACCCGCCCTGGTGGCCTCAGGAGAGGTCAGTCCCCATGCGTGTTGCTAGGGGGCCTCTCGGGATTCCTCTCCCGTCGATACCGGGGCCAAAAATCTTGTGTGGAGACAGGGCCGGAACCGAGGATTCCTCTCAGGGGCTGACATGGATCTTTGGGTACTTCTGGAGTCTCCCCAGGGGAGTCAAGCCTCGTCTCGAGTGTGGGCATGCACGTGCGCTTTCCTTCCAGGCTGTAGCAGCAATGTCACGCTTCCCGTCGCGTGGATCAAAGGATCTGTGGTTTTACCTCGAGGCTTTCCCACAGGGCTGTCCCACGTGCCACCGTGGTGTGAGTCGATCCTCGTCGTGAAAGATGAGCCAGTGCAGGGCAAAGAGTTTCCTCTGGAATGGACTGAGACATCTGGGGGACTCTTGGAATGGTGGTACGACCATGGAGTTCCTCTCGCCTTTCCTGTTGAGAGTGCCTCCTCTTGAGATGCGCCGGGAACGCCGGGAATTCTTTCCCGTTGAAAGCAGGGAAAGGATCCCTCATCTCGAGCTACGAGGGGGAAACGGGGCTCCTCTGGATGTGGGCGGGACCATCGTGCTTCCTCTCGAGTGGAGACGGGTATGGCGGTGAACTTCTTGAGTTGCAGCAAGGGTGTGAAAGACCCTTTGGAAGTTCCAGAGGTTAGGTGTCATTAGTCTCCAGACGCCTCATCGGAAATAGGCCTCATCTCGCCTGGAAGGGAGAACTTCCTGGATTATCTCGAGTTGCGGCAGGTGTTCTCGAGTTACGACGGGGACCTCAGGGACCCGCCCTGGTGGCCTCAGGAGAGGCCAGTCCCCATGCGAGTTGTTAGGGGCCCTCTCGGGATTCCTCTCCCGTCGATACCGGGGCCAAAAACCTTGTGTGGAGACAGGGCCGGAACCGAGGATTCCTCTCAGGGGCTGACATGGATCTTTGAGTACTTCTGGAGTCTCCCCAGGGGAGTCAAGCCTCGTCTCGAGTGGGGGCATGCACGTGCGCTTTCCTTCCAGGCTGTAGCAGCAATGTCACGTTTCCCGTCGCGTGGATCAAAGGATCTGTGGTTTTCCCTCGAGGCTTTCCCTCGAGGCTTTCCCACAGGGCTGTCCCACTTGCCACCGTGGTGTGAGTCGATCCTCGGCCTGAAAGATGAGCCAGTGCAGGGCAAAGAGTTTCCTCTGGAATGGACTGAGACATCTGGGGGACTCTTGGAATGGTGGTACGACCATGGAGTTCCTCTCGCCTTTCCTGTTGAGAGTGCCTCCTCTTGAGATGCGACGGGAACGCCGGGAATTCTTTCCCGTTGAAAGCAGGGAAAGGATCCCTGATCTCGAGCTACGAGGGGGAAACGGGGCTCCTCTGGATGTGGGCGGGACCATCGTGCTTCCTCTCGAGTGGAGACGGGTATGGCGGTGAACTTCTTGAGTTGCAGCAAGGGTGTGAAAGACCCTTTGGAAGTTCCAGAGGTTAGGTGTCATTATTCTCCAGACGCCTCATCGGAAATAGGCCTCATCTCGCCTGGAAGGGAGAACTTCCTGGATTTTCTCGAGTTGCGGCAGGTGTTCTTGAGTTACAACGGGGACCTCAGGGACCCGCCCTGGTGGCCTCAGTAGAGGCCAGTCCCCATGCGAGTTGCTAGGGGGCCTCTCGGGATTCCTCTCCCGTCGATACCGGGGCCAAAAACCTTGTGTGGAGACAGGGCCGGAACCGAGGATTCCTCTCAGGGGCTGACATGGATCTTTGGGTACTTCTGGAGTCTCCCCAGGGGAGTCAAGCCTCGTCTCGAGTGGGGGCATGCACGTGCGCTTTCCTTCCAGGCTGTAGCAGCAATGTCACGCTTCCCGTCGCGTGGATGAAAGGATCTGTGGTTTTCCCTCGAGGCTTTCCCACAGGGCTGTCCCACGTGCCACCGTGGTGTGAGTCGATCCTCGGCGTGTAAGAAGAGCCAGTGCAGGGCAAAGAGGTTCCTCTGGAATGGACTGAGACATCTGGGGGACTCTTGGAATGGTGGTACGACCATGGAGTTCCTCTCGCCTTTCCTGTTGAGAGTGCCTCCTCTTGAGATGCGACGGGAACGCCGGGAATTCTTTCCCGTTGAAAGCAGGGAAAGGATCCCTCATCTCGAGCTACGAGGGGGAAACGGGGCTCCTCTGGATGTGGGCGGGACCATCGTGCTTCCTCTCGAGTGGAGACGGGTATGGCGGTGAACTTCTTGAGTTGCAGCAAGGGTGTGAAAGACCCTTTGGAAGTTCCAGAGGTTAGGTGTCATTATGCTCCAGACGCCTCATCGGAAATAGGCCTCATCTCGCCTGGAAGGGAGAACTTCCTGGATTTTCTCGAGTTGCGGCAGGTGTTCTCGAGTTACGACGGGGACCTCAGGGACCCGCCCTGGTGGCCTCAGGAGAGGCCAGTCCCCATGCGAGTTGCTAGGGGGCCTCTCGGGATTCCTCTCCCGTCGATACCGGGGCCAAAAACCTTGTGTGGAGACAGGGCCGGAACCGAGGATTCCTCTCAGGGGCTGACATGGATCTTTGGGTACTTCTGGAGTCTCCCCAGGGGAGTTAGGCCTCGTCTCGAGTGCGGGCATGCACGTGCGCTTTCCTTCCAGGCTGTAGCAGCAATGTCACGCTTCCCGTCGCGTGGATCAAAGGATCTGTGGTTTTCCCTCGAGGCTTTCCCTCGAGGCTTTCCCACAGGGCTGTCCCACGTGCCACCGTGGTGTGAGTCGATCCTCGGCGTGAAAGATGAGCCAGTGCAAGGCAAAGAGGTTCCGCTGGAATGGACTGACACATCTGGGGGACTCTTGAAATGGTGGTACGACCATGGAGTTCCTCTCGCCTTTCCTGTTGAGAGTGCCTGCTCTTGAGATGCGACGGGAACGCCGGGAATTCTTTCCCGTTGAAAGCAGGGAAAGGATCCCTCATCTCGAGCTACGAGGGAGAAACGGGGCTCCTCTGGATGTGGGCGGGACCATCGTGCTTCCTCTCGAGTGGAGACGGGTATGGCGGTGAACTTCTTGAGTTGCAGCAAGGGTGTGAAAGACCCTTTGGAAGTTCCAGAGGTTAGGTGTCATTATTCTCCAGACGCCTCATCGGAAATAGGCCTCATCTCGCCTGGAAGGGAGAACTTCCTGGATTTTCTCGAGTTGCGGCAGGTGTTCTCGAGTTACGACGGGGACCTCAGGGACCCGCCCTGGTGGCCTCAGGAGAGGCCAGTCCCCATGCGAGTTGCTAGGGGGCCTCTCGGGATTCCTCTCCCGTCGATACCGGGGCCAAAAACCTTGTGTGGAGACAGGGCCGGAACCGAGGATTCCTCTCAGGGGCTGACATGGATTTTTGGGTACTTCTGGAGTCTCCCCAGGGGAGTTAGGCCTCGTCTCGAGTGCGGGCATGCACGTGAGCTTTCCTTCCAGGCTGTAGCAGCAATGTCACGCTTCCCGTCGCGTGGATCAAAGGATCTGTGGTTTTCCCTCGAGACTTTCCCTCGAGGCTTTCCCTCAGGGCTGTCCCACGTGCCACCGTGGTGTGAGTCGATCCTCGGCGTGAAATATGAGCCAGTGCAGGGCAAAGAGGTTCCGCTGGAAAGGACTGAGACATCTGGGGGACTCTTGGAATGGTGGTACTACCATGGGGTTCCTCTCGCCTTTTCTGTTGAGAGTGCCTCCTCTTGAGATGCGACGGGAACGCCGGGAATTCTTTCCCGTTGAAAGCAGGGAAAGGATCCCTCATCTCGAGCTACGAGGGAGAAACGGGGCTCCTCTGGATGTGGGCGGGACCATCGTGCTTCCTCTCGAGTGGAGACGGGTATGGCGGTGAACTTCTTGAGTTGCAGCAAGGGTGTGAAAGACCCTTTGGAATTTCCAGAGGTTAGGTGTCATTAGTCTCCAGACGCCTCATCGGAAATAGGCCTCATCTCGCCTGGAAGGGAGAACTTCCTGGATTTTCTCGAGTTGCGGCAGGTGTTCTCGAGTTACGACGGGGACCTCAGGGACCCGCCCTGGTGGCCTCAGGAGAGGCCAGTCCCCATGCGAGTTGCTAGGGTGCCTCTCGGGATTCCTCTCCCGTCGATACCGGGGCCAAAAACCTTGTGTGGAGACAGGGCCGGAACCGAGGATTCCTCTCAGGGGCTGACATGGATCTTTGGGTACTTCTGGAGTCTCCCCAGGGGAGTCAAGCCTCGTCTCGAGTGGGGGCATGCACGTGCGCTTTCCTTCCAGGCTGTAGCAGCAATGTCACGCTTCCCGTCGCGTGGATCAAAGGATCTGTGGTTTTCCCTCGAGGCTTTCCCTCGAGGCTTTCCCACAGGGCTGTCCCACGTGCCACCGTGGTGTGAGTCGATCCTCGGCGTGAAAGATGAGCCAGTGCAGGGCAAAGAGGTTCCTCTGGAATGGACTGAGACATCTGGGGGACTCTTGGAATGGTGGTACGACCATGGAGTTCCTCTCGCCTTTCCTGTTGAGAGTGCCTCCTCTTGAGATGCGCCGGGAACGCCGGGAATTCTTTCCCGTTGAAAGCAGGGAAAGGATCCCTCATCTCGAGCTACGAGGGGGAAACGGGGCTCCTCTGGATGTGGGCGGGACCATCGTGCTTCCTCTCGAGTGGAGACGGGTATGGCGGTGAACTTCTTGAGTTGCAGCAAGGGTGTGAAAGACCCTTTGGAAGCTCCAGAGGTTAGGTGTCATTATGCTCCATACGCCTCATCGGAAATAGGCCTCATCTCGCCTGGAAGGGAGAACTTCCTGGATTTTCTCGAGTTGCGGCAGGTGTTCTCGAGTTACGACGGGGACCTCAGGGACCCGCCCTGGTGGCCTCAGGAGAGGCCAGTCCCCATGCGAGTTGCTAGGGGGCCTCTCGGGATTCCTCTCCCGTCGATACCGGGGCCAAAAACCTTGTGTGGAGACAGGGCCGGAACCGAGGATTCCTCTCAGGGGCTGACATGGATCTTTGGGTACTTCTGGAGTCTCCCCAGGGGAGTCAAGCCTCGTCTCGAGTTGGGGCATGCACGTGCGCTTTCCTTCCAGGCTGTAGCAGCAATGTCACGCTTCCCGTCGCGTGGATCAAAGGATTTGTGGTTTTCCCTCGAGGCTTTCCCTCGAGGCTTTCCCACAGGGCTGTCCCACTTGCCACCGTGGTGTGAGTCGATCCTCGGCCTGAAAGATGAGCCAGTGCAGGGCAAAGAGGTTCCTCTGGAATGGACTGAGACATCTGGGGGACTCTTGAAATGGTGGTACGACCATGGAGTTCCTCTCGCCTTTCCTGTTGAGAGTGCCTCCTCTTGAGATGCGACGGGAACGCCGGGAATTCTTTCCCGTTGAAAGCAGGGAAAGGATCCCTCATCTCGAGCTACGAGGGGGAAACGGGGCTCCTCTGGATGTGGGCGGGACCATCGTGCTTCCTCTCGAGTGGAGACGGGTATGGCAGTGAACTTCTTGAGTTGCAGCAAGGGTGTGAAAGACACTTTGGAAGTTCCAGAGGTTAGGTGTCATTCTGCTCCAGACGCCTCATCGGAAATAGGCCTCATCTCGCCTGGAAGGGAGAACTTCCTGGATTTTCTCGAGTTGCGGCAGGTGTTCTCGAGTTACGACGGGGACCTCAGGGACCCGCCCTGGTGGCCTCAGGAGAGGCCAGTCCCCATGCGAGTTGCTAGGGGGCCTCTCGGGATTCCTCTCCCGTCGAAACCGGGGCCATAAACCTTGTGTGGAGACAGGGCCGGAACCGAGGATTCCTCTCAGGGGCTGACATGGATCTTTGGGTACTTCTGGAGTCTCCCCAGGGGAGTCAAGCCTCGTCTCGAGTGGGGGCATGCGCGTGCTCTTTCCTTCCAGGCTGTAGCAGCAATGTCACAATTCCCGTTGCGGAGATCAAAGGATCTGTGGTTTTCCCTCGAGGCTTTCCCTCGAGGCTTTCCCACAGGGCTGTCCCACGTGCCACCGTGGTGTGAGTCGATCCTCGGCGTGAAAGATGAGCCAGTGCAGGGCAAAGAGGTTCCTCTGGAATGGACTGAGACATCTGGGGGACTCTTGGAATGGTGTTATGACCATGGAGTTCCTCTCGCCTTTCCTGTTGAGAGTGCCTCCTCTTGAGATGCGACGGGAACGCCGGGAATTCTTTCCCGTTGAAAGCAGGGAAAGGATCCCTCATCTCGAGCTACGAGGGGGAAACGGGGCTCCTCTGGATGTGGGCGGGACCATCGTGCTTCCTCTCGAGTGGAGACGGGTATGGCGGTGAACTTCTTGAGTTGCAGCAAGGGTGGGAAAGACCCTTTCGACGTTCCAGAGGTTAGGTGTCATTAGTCTCCAGACACCTCATCGGAAATAGGCCTCATCTCGCCTGGAAGGGAGAACTTCCTGGATTTTCTCGAGTTGCGGCAGGTGTTCTCGAGTTACGACGGGGACCTCAGGGACCCGCCCTGGTGGCATCAGGAGAGGCCAGTCCCCATGCGAGTTGCTAGGGGGCCTCTAGGGATTCCTCTCCCGTCGATACCGGGGCCAAAAACCTTGTGAGGAGTCAGGGCCGGAACCCAGGATTCCTCTCAGGGGCTGACATGGATCTTTGGGTACTTCTGGAGTCTCCCCAGGGGAGTCAAGCCTCGTCTCGAGTCGGGGCATGCACGTGCGCTTTCCTTCCAGGCTGTAGCAGCAATGTCACGCTTCCCGTCGCGTGGATCAAAGGATCTGTGGTTTTCCCTCGAGGCTTTCCCTCGAGGATTTCCCACAGGGCTGTCCTACGTACCACCGTGGTGTGAGTCGATCCTCGGCATGAAAGATGGGCCAGTGCAGGGCAAAGAGGTTCCTCTGGAATGGACTGAGACATCTGGGGGACTCTTGGAATGGTGGTACGACCATGGAGTTCCTCTCGCCTTTCCTGTTGAGAGTGCCTCCTCTTGAGATGGGACGGGAAAGCCGGGAATTCTTTCCCATTGAAAGCAGGGAAAGGATCCCTCATCTCGAGCTACGAGGGGGAAACGGGGCTCCTCTGGATGTGGGCGGGACCATCGTGCTTCCTCTCGAGTGGAGACGGGTATGGCGGTGAACTTCTTGAGTTGCAGCAAGGGTGTGAAAGACCCTTTCGAAGTTCCAGAGGTTAGGTGTCATTAGTCTCCAGACGCCTCATCGGAAACAGGCCTCATCTCGCCTGGAAGGGAGAACTTCCTGGATTTTCTCGAGTTGCGGCAGGTGTTCTCGAGTTACGACGGGGACCTCAGGGACCCGCCCTGGTGGCCTCAAGAGAGGTCAGTCCCCATGTGTGTTGCTAGGGGGCCTCTCGGGATTCCTCTCCCGTCGATCCCGGGGCCAAAAATCTTGTGTGGAGACAGGGCCGGAACCGAGGATTCCTCTCAGGGGCTGACATGGATCTTTGGGTACTTCTGGAGACTCCCCAGTGGAGTCAAGCCTCGTCTCGAGTGGGGGCATGCACGTGCGCTTTCCTTCCAGGCTGTAGCAGCAATGTCACGCTTCCCGTCGCGTGGATCAAAGGATCTGTGGTTTTCCCTCGAGGCTTTCACACAGGGCTGTCCCACGTGCCACCGTGGTGTGAGTCGATCCTCGGCGTGAAAGATGAGCCAGCGCAGGGCAAAGAGTTTCCTCTGGAATGGACTGAGACATCTGGGGGTCTCTTGGAATGGTGGTACGACCATGGAGTTCCTCTCGCCTTTCCTGTTGAGAGTGCCTCCTCTTGAGATGCGCCGGGAACGCCGGGAATTCTTTCCCGTTGAAAGCAGGGAAAGGATCCCTCATCTCGAGCTACGAGGGGGAAACGGGGCTCCTCTGGATGTGGGCGGGACCATCGTGCTTCCTCTCGAGTGGAGACGGGTATGGCGGTGAACTTCTTGAGTTGCAGCAAGGGTGTGAAAGACCCTTTGGAAGTTCCAGAGGTTAGGTGTCATTATTCTCCAGACGCCTCATCGGAAATAGGCCTCATCTCGCCTGGAAGGGAGAACTTCCTGGATTTTCTCGAGTTGCGGCAGGTGTTCTCGAGTTACGACGGGGACCTCAGGGACCCGCCCTGGTGGCCTCAGGAGAGGCCAGTCCCCATGCGAGTTGCTAGGGGCCCTCTCGGGATTCCTCTCCCGTCGATACCGGGGCCAAAAACCTTGTGTGGAGACAGGGCCGGAACCGAGGATTCCTCTCAGGGGCTGACATGGATCTTTGGGTACTTCTGGAGTCTCCCCAGGGGAGTGAAGCCTCGTCTCGAGTGGGGGCATGCACGTGCTCTTTCCTTCCAGGCTGTAGCAGCAATGTCACGCTTCCCGATGCGGGGATCAAAGGATCTGTGGTTTTCCCTCGAGGCTTTCCCTCGAGGCTTTCCCACAGGGCTGTCCCACGTGCCACCGTGGTGTGAGTCGATCCTCGGCGTGAAAGATGAGCCAGTGCAGGGCAAAGAGGTTCCTCTGGAATGGACTGAGACATCTGGGGGACTCTTGGAATGGTGTTATGACCATGGAGTTCCTCTCGCCTTTCCTGTTGAGAGTGCCTCCTCTTGAGATGCGCCGGGAACGCCGGGAATTCTTTCCCGTTGAAAGCAGGGAAAGGATCCCTCATCTCGAGCTACGAGGGGGAAACGGGGCTCCTCTGGATGTGGGCGGGACCATCGTGCTTCCTCTCGAGTGGAGACGGGTATGGCGGTGAACTTCTTGAGTTGCAGCAAGGGTGGGAAAGACCCTTTCGACGTTCCAGAGGTTAGGTGTCATTAGTCTCCAGACACCTCATCGGAAATAGGCCTCATCTCGCCTGGAAGGGAGAACTTCCTGGATTTTCTCGAGTTGCGGCAGGTGTTCTCGAGTTACGACGGGGACCTCAGGGACCCGCCCTGTTGGCATCAGGAGAGGCCAGTCCCCATGCGAGTTGCTAGGGGGCCTCTCGGGATTCCTCTCCCGTCGATACCGGGGCCAAAAACCTTGTGAGGAGTCAGGGCCGGAACCCAGGATTCCTCTCAGGGGCTGACATGGATCTTTGGGTACTTCTGGAGTCTCCCCAGGGGAGTCAAGCCTCGTCTAGAGTGGGGGCATGCACGTGCGCTTTCCTTCCAGGCTGTAGCAGCAATGTCACGTTTCCGGTCGCGTGGATCAAAGGATCTGTGGTTTTCCCTCGAGGCTTTCCCTCGAGGCTTTCCCACAGGGCTGTTCCACGTGCCACCGTGGTGTGAGTCGATCCTCGGCGTGAATGATGAGCCAGTGCAGGGCAAAGAGTTTCCTCTGGAATGGACTGAGACCTCTGGGGGACTCTTGGAATGGTGGTACGACCATGGAGTTCCTCTCGCCTTTCCTGTTGAGAGTGCCTCCTCTTGAGATGCGACGGGAACGCCGGGAATTCTTTCCCGTTGAAAGCAGGGAAAGGATCCCTGATCTCGAGCTACGAGGGGGAAACGGGGCTCCTCTGGATGTGTGCGGGACCATCGTGCTTCCTCTCGAGTGGAGACGGGTATGGCGGTGACATTTTTGAGTTGCAGCAAGGGTGTGAAAGACCCTTTGGAAGTTCCAGAGGTTTGGTGTCATTATTTTCCAGACGCCTCATCGGAAATAGGCCTCATCTCGCCTGGAAGGGAGAACTTCCTGGATTTTCTCGAGTTGCGGCAGGTGTTCTTGAGTTACGAAGGGGACCTCAGGGACCCGCCCTGGTGGCCTCAGTAGAGGCCAGTCCCCATGCGAGTTGCTAGGGGGCCTCTCGGGATTCCTCTCCCGTCGATACCAGGGCCAGAAACCTTGTGTGGAGACAGGGCCGGAACCGAGGATTCCTCTCAGGGGCAGACATGGATCTTTGGGTACTTCTGGAGTCTCCCCAGGGGAGTCAAGCCTCGTCTCGAGTGGGGGCATGCACGTACTCTTTCCTTCCAGGCTGTAGCAGCAATGTCACGCTTCCCGTCGCGTGGATCAAAGGATCTGTGGTTTTCCCTCGAGGCTTTCCCTCGAGGCTTTCCCACAGGGCTGTCCCACGTGCCACCGTGGTGTGAGTCGATCCTCGGCGTGAAAGATGAGCCAGTGCAGGGCAAAGAGGTTCCTCTGGAATGGACTGAGACATCTGGGGGACTCTTGGAATGGTGGTACGACCATGGAGTTCCTCTCGCCTTTCCTGTTGAGAGTGCCTCCTCTTGAGATGCGCCGGGAACGCCGGGAATTCTTTCCCGTTGAAAGCAGGGAAAGGATCCCTCATCTCGAGCTACGAGGGGGAAACGGGGCTCCTCTGGATGTGGGCGGGACCATCGTGCTTCCTCTCGAGTGGAGACGGGTATGGCGGTGAACTTCTTGAGTTGCAGCAAGGGTGTGAAAGACCCTTTGGAAGTTCCAGAGGTTAGGTGTCATTATGCTCCAGACGCCTCATCGGAAATAGGCCTCATCTCGCCTGGAAGGGAGAACTTCCTGGATTTTCTCGAGTTGCGGCAGGTGTTCTCGAGTTACGACGGGGACCTCAGAGACCCGCCCTGGTGGCCTCAGGAGAGGCCAGTCCCCATGCGAGTTGCTAGGGGGCATCTCGGGATTCCTCTCCCGTCGATACCGGGGCCAAAAACCTTGTGTGGAGACAGGGCCGGAACCGAGAATTCCTCTCAGGGGCTGACATGGATCTTTGGGTACTTCTGGAGTCTCCCCAGGGGAGTCAAGCCTCGTCTGGAGTGGAGGCATGCACGTGCTCTTTCCTTCCAGTCTGTAGCAGCAATGTCACGCTTCCCGTCGTGTGGATCAAAGGATCTGTGGTTTTCCCTCGAGGCTTTCCCTCGAGGCTTTCCCACAGGGCTGTCCCACGTGCCACCGTGGTGTGAGTCGATCCTCGGCGTGAAAGATGAGCCAGTGCAGGGCAAAGAGGTTCCTCTGGAATGGACTGAGACATCTGGGGGACTCTTGGAATGGTGTTATGACCATGGAGTTCCTCTCGCCTATCCTGTTGAGAGTGCCTCCTCTTGAGATGCGCCGGGAACGCCGGGAATTCTTTCCCGTTGAAAGCAGGGAAAGGATCCCTCATCTCGAGCTACGAGGAGGAAACGGGGCTCCTCTGGATGTGGGCGGGACCATCGTGCTTCCTCTCGAGTGGAGACGGGTATGGCGGTGAACTTCTTGAGTTGCAGCAAGGGTGGGAAAGACCCTTTCAACGTTCCAGAGGTTAGGTGTCATTAGTCTCCAGACACCTCATCGGAAATAGGCCTCATCTCGCCTGGAAGGAAGAACTTCCTGGATTTTCTCGAGATGCGGCAGGTGTTCTCGAGTTACGACGGGGACCACAGGGACCCGCCCTGGTGGCCTCAGGAGAGGCCAGTCCCCATGCGAGTTGCTAGGGGGCCTCTCGGGATTCCTCTCCCGTCCATACCGGGGCCAAAAACCTTGTGTGGAGTCAGGGCCGGAACCGAGGATTCCTCTCAGAGGCTGACATGGATCTTTGGGTACTTCTGGAGTCTCCCCAGGGGAGTTAGGCCTCGTCTCGAGTGCGGGCATGCACGTGAGCTTTCCTTCCAGGCTGTAGCAGCAATGTCACGCTTCCCGTCGCATAGATCAAAGGATCTGTGGTTTTCCCTCGAGGCTTTCCCTCGAGGCTTTCCCACAGGGCTGTCCCACGTGCCACCGTGGTGTGAGTCGATCCTCGGCGTGAAAAATGAGCCATTTCAGGGCAAAGAGTTTCCTCTCGAATGGACTGAGACATCTGGGGGACTCTTGGAATGGTGGTACGACCATGGAGTTCCTCTCGCCTTTCCTGTTGAGAGTGCCTCCTCTTGAGATGCGACGGGAACGCCGGGAATTCTTTCCCGTTGAAAGCAGGGAAAGGATCCCTGATCTCGAGCTACGAGGGGGAAACGGGTCTCCTCTGGATGTGGGCGGGACCATCGTGCTTCCTCTCGAGTGGAGACGGGTATGGCGGTGAACTTCTTGAGTTGCAGCAAGGGTGTGAAAGACCCTTTGGAAGTTCCAGAGGTTAGGTGTCATTAGTCTCCAGACGCCTCATCGGAAATAGGCCTCATCTCGCCTGGAAGGGAGAACTTCCTGGATTTTATCGAGATGCGGCAGGTGTTCTCGAGTTACGACGGGGACCTCAGGGACCCGCCCTGGTGGCCTCAGGAGAGGCCAGTCCCCATGCGAGTTGCTAGGGGGGCTCTCGGGATTCCTCTCCCGTTGATACCGGGGCCAAAAACCTTGTGAGGAGTCAGAGCCGGAACCGAGGATTCCTCTCAGGGGCTGACATGGATCTTTGGGTACTTCTGGAGTCTCCCCAGGGGAGTCAAGCCTCGTCTCGAGTAGGGGCATGCACGTGCGCTTTCCTTCCAGGCTGTAGCAGCAATGTCACGCTTCCCGTCGCCTAGATCAAAGGATCTGTGGTTTTCCCTCGAGGCTTTCCCTCGAGGCTTTCCCACAGGGCTGTCCCACGTGCCACCTTGGTGTGAGTCGATCCTCGGCGTGAAAGATGAGCCAGTGCAGGGCAAAGAGGTTCCTCTGGAATGGACTGAGACATCTGGGGGACTCTTGAAATGGTGGTACGACCATGGAGTTCCTCTCGCCTTTCCTGTTGAGAGTGCCTCCTCTTGAGATGCGACGGGAACGCCGGGAATTCTTTCCCGTTGAAAGCAGGGAAAGGATCCCTCATCTCGAGCTACGAGGGGGAAACGGGGCTCCTCTGGATGTGGGCGGGACCATCGTGCTTCCTCTCGAGTGGAGACGGGTATGGCGGTGAACTTCTTGAGTTGCATCAAGGGTGTGAAAGACCCTTTTGAAGTTCCAGAGGTTAAGTGTCATTAGTCTCCAGACGCCTCATCGGAAATAGGCCTCATCTCGCCTGGAAGGGAGAACTTCCTGGATTTTGTCGAGTTGCGGCAGGGGTTCTCGAGTTACGACGGGGACCTCTGGGACCCGCCCTGGTGGCCTCAGGAACGGCCAGTCCCCATGCGAGTTGCTAGGGGGCCTCTCAGGATTCCTCTCCCGTCGATACCGGGGCCAAAAACCTTGTGTGGAGTCAGGGCCGGAACCGAAGATTCCTCTCAGGGGCTGACATGGATCTGTGGGTACTTCTGGAGTCTCCTCAGGGGAGTCAGGCCTCGTCTCGAGTCGGGGCATGCACATGCGCTTTCCTTCCAGGCTGTAGCAGCAATGTCACGCTTCCCGTCGCGTGGATCAAAGAATCTGTGGTTTTCCCTCGAGGCTTTCCCTCGAGGATTTCCCACAGGGCTGTCCCACGTGCCACCGTGGTGTGAGTCGATCCTCGGCGTGAAAGATGGGCCAGTGCAGGGCAAAGAGGTTCCTCTGGAATGGACTGAGACATCTGGGGGACTCTTGGAATCGTGGTACGACCATGGAGTTCCTCTCGCCTTTCCTGTTGAGAGTGCCTCCTCTTGAGATGGGACGGGAACGCCGGGAATTCTTTCCCGTTGAAAGCAGGGAAAGGATCCCTCATATCGAGCTACGAGGGGGGAACGGGGCTCCTCTGGATGTGGGCGGGACCATCGTGCTTCCTCTCGAGTGGAGACGGGTATGGCGGTGAACTTCTTGAGTTGCAGCAAGGGTGTGAAAGACCCTTTCGAAGTTCCAGAGGTTAGGTGTCATTAGTCTCCAGAGGCCTCATCGGAAACAGGCCTCATCTCGCCTGGAAGGGAGAACTTCCTGGATTTTCTCGAGTTGAGGCAGGTGTTTTCGAGTTACGAAGGGGACCTCAGGGACCCGCCCTGGTGGCCTCAGGAGAGGTCAGTCCCCATGCGTGTTGCTAGGGGGCCTCTCGGGATTCCTCTCCCGTCGATACCGGGGCCAAAAACCTTGTGTGGAGTCAGGGCCGGAACCGAAGATTCCTCTCAGGGGCTGACATGGATCTGTGGGTACTTCTGGAGTCTCCTCAGGGGAGTCAGGCCTCGTCTCGAGTCGGGGCATGCACGTGCGCTTTCCTTCCAGGCTGTAGCAGCAATGTCACGCTTCCCGTCGCGTGGATCAAAGCATCTGTGGTTTTCCCTCGAGGCTTTCCCTCGAGGATTTCCCACAGGGCTGTCCCACGTGCCACCGTGGTGTGAGTCGATCCTCGGCGTGAAAGATGGGCCAGTGCAGGGCAAAGAGTTTCCTCTGGAATGGACTGAGACATCTGGGGGACTCTTGGAATGGTGGTACGACCATGGAGTTCCTCTCGCCTTTCCTGTTGAGAGTGCCTCCTCTTGAGATGGGACGGGAACGCCGGAAATTCTTTCCCGTTGAAAGCAGGGAAAGGATCCCTCATCTCGAGCTACGAGGGGGAAACGGGGCTCCTCTGGATGTGGGCGGGACCATCATGCTTCCTCTCGAGTGGAGACGGGTATGGCGGTGAACTTCTTGAGTTGCAGCAAGGGTGTGAAAGACCCTTTGGAAGTTCCAGAGGTTAGGTGTCATTATTCTCCAGACGCCTCATCGCAAACAGGCCTCATCTCGCCTGGAAGAGAGAACTTCCTGGATTTTCTCGAGTTGCGGCAGGTGTTCTTGAGTTACGACGGGGACCTCAGGGACCCGCCCTGGTGGCCTCAGGAGAGGTCAGTCCCCATTCGTGTTGCTAGGGGGCCTCTCGGGATTCCTCTCCCGTCGATACCGGGGCCAAAAATCTTGTGTGGAGACAGGGCCGGAACCGAGGATTCCTCTCAGGGGCTGACATGGATCTTTGGGTACTTCTGGAGTCTCCCCAGGGGAGTGAAGCCTCGTCTCGAGTGGGGGCATGCACGTGCGCTTTCCTTCCAGGCTGTAGCAGCAATGTCACGCTTCCCGTCGCGTGGATCAAAGGATCTGTGGTTTTCCCTCGAGGCTTTCCCACAGGGCTGTCTCACGTGCCACCGTGGTGTGAGTCGATCCTCGGCGTGAAAGATGAGCCAGTGCAGGGCAAAGAGTTTCCTCTGGAATGGACTGAGACATCTGGGGGACTCTTGGAATGGTGGTACGATCATGGAGTTCCTCTCGCCTTTCCTGTTGAGAGTGCCTCCTCTTGAGATGCGCCGGGAACGCCGGGAATTCTTTCCCGTTGAAAGCAGGGAAAGGATCCCTCATCTCGAGCTACGAGGGGGAAACGGGGCTCCTCTGGATGTGGGCGGGACCATCGTGCTTCCTCTCGAGTGGAGACGGGTATGGCGGTGAACTTCTTGAGTTGCAGCAAGGGTGTGAAAGACCCTTTCGAAGTTCCAGAGGTTAGGTGTCATTATTCTCCAGACGCCTCATCGGAAATAGGCCTCATCTCGCCTGGAAGGGAGAACTTCCTGGATTTTCTCGAGTTGCGGCAGGTGTTCTTGAGTTACGACGGGGACCTCAGGGACCCGCCCTGGTGGCCTCAGTAGAGGCCAGTCCCCATGCGAGTTGCTAGGGGGCCTCTCGGGATTCCTCTCCCGTCGATACCGGGGCCAAAAACCTTGTGTGGAGACAGGGCCGGAACCGAGGATTCCTCTCAGGGGCTGACATGGATCTTGGGGTACTTCTGGAGTCTCCCCAGGGGAGTCAAGCCTCGTCTCGAGTGGGGGCATGCACGTGCGCTTTCCTTCCAGGCTGTAGCAGCAATGTCACGATTCCCGTCGCGTGGATGAAAGGATCTGTGGTTTTCCCTCGAGGCTTTCCCACAGGGCTGTCCCACGTGCCACCGTGGTGTGAGTCGATCCTCGGCGTGTAAGAAGAGCCAGTGCAGGGCAAAGAGGTTCCTCTGGAATGGACTGAGACATCTGGGGGACTCTTGGAATGGTGTTATGACCATGGAGTTCCTCTCGCCTATCCTGTTGAGAGTGCCTCCTCTTGAGATGCGCCGGGAACGCCGGGAATTCTTTCCCGTTGAAAGCAGGGAAAGGATCCCTCATCTCGAGCTACGAGGAGGAAACGGGGCTCCTCTGGATGTGGGCGGGACCATCGTGCTTCCTCTCGAGTGGAGACGGGTATGGCGGTGAACTTCTTGAGTTGCAGCAAGGGTGGGAAAGACCCTTTCAACGTTCCAGAGGTTAGGTGTCATTAGTCTCCAGACACCTCATCGGAAATAGGCCTCATCTCGCCTGGAAGGAAGAACTTCCTGGATTTTCTCGAGATGCGGCAGGTGTTCTCGAGTTACGACGGGGACCACAGGGACCCGCCCTGGTGGCCTCAGGAGAGGCCAGTCCCCATGCGAGTTGCTAGGGGGCCTCTCGGGATTCCTCTCCCGTCCATACCGGGGCCAAAAACCTTGTGTGGAGTCAGGGCCGGAACCGAGGATTCCTCTCAGAGGCTGACATGGATCTTTGGGTACTTCTGGAGTCTCTCCAGGGGAGTTAGGCCTCGTCTCGAGTGCGGGCATGCACGTGAGCTTTCCTTCCAGGCTGTAGCAGCAATGTCACGCTTCCCGTCGCATAGATCAAAGGATCTGTGGTTTTCCCTCGAGGCTTTCCCTCGAGGCTTTCCCACAGGGCTGTCCCACGTGCCACCGTGGTGTGAGTCGATCCTCGGCGTGAAAAATGAGCCATTTCAGGGCAAAGAGTTTCCTCTCGAATGGACTGAGACATCTGGGGGACTCTTGGAATGGTGGTACGACCATGGAGTTCCTCTCGCCTTTCCTGTTGAGAGTGCCTCCTCTTGAGATGCGACGGGAACGCCGGGAATTCTTTCCCGTTGAAAGCAGGGAAAGGATCCCTGATCTCGAGCTACGAGGGGGAAACGGGTCTCCTCTGGATGTGGGCGGGACCATCGTGCTTCCTCTCGAGTGGAGACGGGTATGGCGGTGAACTTCTTGAGTTGCAGCAAGGGTGTGAAAGACCCTTTGGAAGTTCCAGAGGTTAGGTGTCATTAGTCTCCAGACGCCTCATCGGAAATAGGCCTCATCTCGCCTGGAAGGGAGAACTTCCTGGATTTTATCGAGATGCGGCAGGTGTTCTCGAGTTACGACGGGGACCTCAGGGACCCGCCCTGGTGGCCTCAGGAGAGGCCAGTCCCCATGCGAGTTGCTAGGGGGGCTCTCGGGATTCCTCTCCCGTTGATACCGGGGCCAAAAACCTTGTGAGGAGTCAGAGCCGGAACCGAGGATTCCTCTCAGGGGCTGACATGGATCTTTGGGTACTTCTGGAGTCTCCCCAGGGGAGTCAAGCCTCGTCTCGAGTAGGGGCATGCACGTGCGCTTTCCTTCCAGGCTGTAGCAGCAATGTCACGCTTCCCGTCGCCTAGATCAAAGGATCTGTGGTTTTCCCTCGAGGCTTTCCCTCGAGGCTTTCCCACAGGGCTGTCCCACGTGCCACCTTGGTGTGAGTCGATCCTCGGCGTGAAAGATGAGCCAGTGCAGGGCAAAGAGGTTCCTCTGGAATGGACTGAGACATCTGGGGGACTCTTGAAATGGTGGTACGACCATGGAGTTCCTCTCGCCTTTCCTGTTGAGAGTGCCTCCTCTTGAGATGCGACGGGAACGCCGGGAATTCTTTCCCGTTGAAAGCAGGGAAAGGATCCCTCATCTCGAGCTACGAGGGGGAAACGGGGCTCCTCTGGATGTGGGCGGGACCATCGTGCTTCCTCTCGAGTGGAGACGGGTATGGCGGTGAACTTCTTGAGTTGCATCAAGGGTGTGAAAGACCCTTTTGAAGTTCCAGAGGTTAAGTGTCATTAGTCTCCAGACGCCTCATCGGAAATAGGCCTCATCTCGCCTGGAAGGGAGAACTTCCTGGATTTTGTCGAGTTGCGGCAGGGGTTCTCGAGTTACGACGGGGACCTCTGGGACCCGCCCTGGTGGCCTCAGGAACGGCCAGTCCCCATGCGAGTTGCTAGGGGGCCTCTCAGGATTCCTCTCCCGTCGATACCGGGGCCAAAAACCTTGTGTGGAGTCAGGGCCGGAACCGAAGATTCCTCTCAGGGGCTGACATGGATCTGTGGGTACTTCTGGAGTCTCCTCAGGGGAGTCAGGCCTCGTCTCGAGTCGGGGCATGCACATGCGCTTTCCTTCCAGGCTGTAGCAGCAATGTCACGCTTCCCGTCGCGTGGATCAAAGAATCTGTGGTTTTCCCTCGAGGCTTTCCCTCGAGGATTTCCCACAGGGCTGTCCCACGTGCCACCGTGGTGTGAGTCGATCCTCGGCGTGAAAGATGGGCCAGTGCAGGGCAAAGAGGTTCCTCTGGAATGGACTGAGACATCTGGGGGACTCTTGGAATCGTGGTACGACCATGGAGTTCCTCTCGCCTTTCCTGTTGAGAGTGCCTCCTCTTGAGATGGGACGGGAACGCCGGGAATTCTTTCCCGTTGAAAGCAGGGAAAGGATCCCTCATATCGAGCTACGAGGGGGGAACGGGGCTCCTCTGGATGTGGGCGGGACCATCGTGCTTCCTCTCGAGTGGAGACGGGTATGGCGGTGAACTTCTTGAGTTGCAGCAAGGGTGTGAAAGACCCTTTCGAAGTTCCAGAGGTTAGGTGTCATTAGTCTCCAGAGGCCTCATCGGAAACAGGCCTCATCTCGCCTGGAAGGGAGAACTTCCTGGATTTTCTCGAGTTGAGGCAGGTGTTTTCGAGTTACGAAGGGGACCTCAGGGACCCGCCCTGGTGGCCTCAGGAGAGGTCAGTCCCCATGCGTGTTGCTAGGGGGCCTCTCGGGATTCCTCTCCCGTCGATACCGGGGCCAAAAACCTTGTGTGGAGTCAGGGCCGGAACCGAAGATTCCTCTCAGGGGCTGACATGGATCTGTGGGTACTTCTGGAGTCTCCTCAGGGGAGTCAGGCCTCGTCTCGAGTCGGGGCATGCACGTGCGCTTTCCTTCCAGGCTGTAGCAGCAATGTCACGCTTCCCGTCGCGTGGATCAAAGCATCTGTGGTTTTCCCTCGAGGCTTTCCCTCGAGGATTTCCCACAGGGCTGTCCCACGTGCCACCGTGGTGTGAGTCGATCCTCGGCGTGAAAGATGGGCCAGTGCAGGGCAAAGAGTTTCCTCTGGAATGGACTGAGACATCTGGGGGACTCTTGGAATGGTGGTACGACCATGGAGTTCCTCTCGCCTTTCCTGTTGAGAGTGCCTCCTCTTGAGATGGGACGGGAACGCCGGAAATTCTTTCCCGTTGAAAGCAGGGAAAGGATCCCTCATCTCGAGCTACGAGGGGGAAACGGGGCTCCTCTGGATGTGGGCGGGACCATCATGCTTCCTCTCGAGTGGAGACGGGTATGGCGGTGAACTTCTTGAGTTGCAGCAAGGGTGTGAAAGACCCTTTGGAAGTTCCAGAGGTTAGGTGTCATTATTCTCCAGACGCCTCATCGCAAACAGGCCTCATCTCGCCTGGAAGAGAGAACTTCCTGGATTTTCTCGAGTTGCGGCAGGTGTTCTTGAGTTACGACGGGGACCTCAGGGACCCGCCCTGGTGGCCTCAGGAGAGGTCAGTCCCCATTCGTGTTGCTAGGGGGCCTCTCGGGATTCCTCTCCCGTCGATACCGGGGCCAAAAATCTTGTGTGGAGACAGGGCCGGAACCGAGGATTCCTCTCAGGGGCTGACATGGATCTTTGGGTACTTCTGGAGTCTCCCCAGGGGAGTGAAGCCTCGTCTCGAGTGGGGGCATGCACGTGCGCTTTCCTTCCAGGCTGTAGCAGCAATGTCACGCTTCCCGTCGCGTGGATCAAAGGATCTGTGGTTTTCCCTCGAGGCTTTCCCACAGGGCTGTCTCACGTGCCACCGTGGTGTGAGTCGATCCTCGGCGTGAAAGATGAGCCAGTGCAGGGCAAAGAGTTTCCTCTGGAATGGACTGAGACATCTGGGGGACTCTTGGAATGGTGGTACGATCATGGAGTTCCTCTCGCCTTTCCTGTTGAGAGTGCCTCCTCTTGAGATGCGCCGGGAACGCCGGGAATTCTTTCCCGTTGAAAGCAGGGAAAGGATCCCTCATCTCGAGCTACGAGGGGGAAACGGGGCTCCTCTGGATGTGGGCGGGACCATCGTGCTTCCTCTCGAGTGGAGACGGGTATGGCGGTGAACTTCTTGAGTTGCAGCAAGGGTGTGAAAGACCCTTTCGAAGTTCCAGAGGTTAGGTGTCATTATTCTCCAGACGCCTCATCGGAAATAGGCCTCATCTCGCCTGGAAGGGAGAACTTCCTGGATTTTCTCGAGTTGCGGCAGGTGTTCTTGAGTTACGACGGGGACCTCAGGGACCCGCCCTGGTGGCCTCAGTAGAGGCCAGTCCCCATGCGAGTTGCTAGGGGGCCTCTCGGGATTCCTCTCCCGTCGATACCGGGGCCAAAAACCTTGTGTGGAGACAGGGCCGGAACCGAGGATTCCTCTCAGGGGCTGACATGGATCTTGGGGTACTTCTGGAGTCTCCCCAGGGGAGTCAAGCCTCGTCTCGAGTGGGGGCATGCACGTGCGCTTTCCTTCCAGGCTGTAGCAGCAATGTCACGATTCCCGTCGCGTGGATGAAAGGATCTGTGGTTTTCCCTCGAGGCTTTCCCACAGGGCTGTCCCACGTGCCACCGTGGTGTGAGTCGATCCTCGGCGTGTAAGAAGAGCCAGTGCAGGGCAAAGAGGTTCCTCTGGAATGGACTGAGACATCTGGGGGACTCTTGGAATGGTGGTACGACCATGGAGTTCCTCTCGCCTTTCCTGTTGAGAGTGCCTCCTCTTGAGATGCGACGGGAACGCCGGGAATTCTTTCCCGTTGAAAGCAGGGAAAGGATCCCTCATCTCGAGCTACGAGGGGGAAACGGGGCTCCTCTGGATGTGGGCGGGACCATCGTGCTTCCTCTCGAGTGGAGACGGGTATGGCGGTGAACTTCTTGAGTTGCAGCAAGGGTGTGAAAGACCCTTTGGAAGTTCCAGAGGTTAGGTGTCATTATGCTCCAGACGCCTCATCGGAAATAGGCCTCATCTCGCCTGGAAGGGAGAACTTCCTGGATTTTCTCGAGTTGCGGCAGGTGTTCTCGAGTTACGACGGGGACCTCAGGGACCCGCCCTGGTGGCCTCAGGAGAGGCCAGTCCCCATGCGAGTTGCTAGGGGGCCTCTCGGGATTCCTCTCCCGTCGATACCGGGGCCAAAAACCTTGTGTGGAGACAGGGCCGGAACCGAGGATTCCTCTCAGGGGCTGACATGGATCTTTGGGTACTTCTGGAGTCTCCCCAGGGGAGTTAGGCCTCGTCTCGAGTGCGGGCATGCACGTGCGCTTTCCTTCCAGGCTGTAGCAGCAATGTCACGCTTCCCGTCGCGTGGATCAAAGGATCTGTGGTTTTCCCTCGAGGCTTTCCCTCGAGGCTTTCCCACAGGGCTGTCCCACGTGCCACCGTGGTGTGAGTCGATCCTCGGCGTGAAAGATGAGCCAGTGCAAGGCAAAGAGGTTCCGCTGGAATGGACTGACACATCTGGGGGACTCTTGAAATGGTGGTACGACCATGGAGTTCCTCTCGCCTTTCCTGTTGAGAGTGCCTGCTCTTGAGATGCGACGGGAACGCCGGGAATTCTTTCCCGTTGAAAGCAGGGAAAGGATCCCTCATCTCGAGCTACGAGGGAGAAACGGGGCTCCTCTGGATGTGGGCGGGACCATCGTGCTTCCTCTCGAGTGGAGACGGGTATGGCGGTGAACTTCTTGAGTTGCAGCAAGGGTGTGAAAGACCCTTTGGAAGTTCCAGAGGTTAGGTGTCATTATTCTCCAGACGCCTCATCGGAAATAGGCCTCATCTCGCCTGGAAGGGAGAACTTCCTGGATTTTCTCGAGTTGCGGCAGGTGTTCTCGAGTTACGACGGGGACCTCAGGGACCCGCCCTGGTGGCCTCAGGAGAGGCCAGTCCCCATGCGAGTTGCTAGGGGGCCTCTCGGGATTCCTCTCCCGTCGATACCGGGGCCAAAAACCTTGTGTGGAGACAGGGCCGGAACCGAGGATTCCTCTCAGGGGCTGACATGGATTTTTGGGTACTTCTGGAGTCTCCCCAGGGGAGTTAGGCCTCGTCTCGAGTGCGGGCATGCACGTGAGCTTTCCTTCCAGGCTGAGGCAGCAATGTCACGCTTCCCGTCGCGTGGATCAAAGGATCTGTGGTTTTCCCTCGAGACTTTCCCTCGAGGCTTTCCCTCAGGGCTGTCCCACGTGCCACCGTGGTGTGAGTCGATCCTCGGCGTGAAATATGAGCCAGTGCAGGGCAAAGAGGTTCCGCTGGAAAGGACTGAGACATCTGGGGGACTCTTGGAATGGTGGTACTACCATGGGGTTCCTCTCGCCTTTTCTGTTGAGAGTGCCTCCTCTTGAGATGCGACGGGAACGCCGGGAATTCTTTCCCGTTGAAAGCAGGGAAAGGATCCCTCATCTCGAGCTACGAGGGAGAAACGGGGCTCCTCTGGATGTGGGCGGGACCATCGTGCTTCCTCTCGAGTGGAGACGGGTATGGCGGTGAACTTCTTGAGTTGCAGCAAGGGTGTGAAAGACCCTTTGGAATTTCCAGAGGTTAGGTGTCATTAGTCTCCAGACGCCTCATCGGAAATAGGCCTCATCTCGCCTGGAAGGGAGAACTTCCTGGATTTTCTCGAGTTGCGGCAGGTGTTCTCGAGTTACGACGGGGACCTCAGGGACCCGCCCTGGTGGCCTCAGGAGAGGCCAGTCCCCATGCGAGTTGCTAGGGTGCCTCTCGGGATTCCTCTCCCGTCGATACCGGGGCCAAAAACCTTGTGTGGAGACAGGGCCGGAACCGAGGATTCCTCTCAGGGGCTGACATGGATCTTTGGGTACTTCTGGAGTCTCCCCAGGGGAGTCAAGCCTCGTCTCGAGTGGGGGCATGCACGTGCGCTTTCCTTCCAGGCTGTAGCAGCAATGTCACGCTTCCCGTCGCGTGGATCAAAGGATCTGTGGTTTTCCCTCGAGGCTTTCCCTCGAGGCTTTCCCACAGGGCTGTCCCACGTGCCACCGTGGTGTGAGTCGATCCTCGGCGTGAAAGATGAGCCAGTGCAGGGCAAAGAGGTTCCTCTGGAATGGACTGAGACATCTGGGGGACTCTTGGAATGGTGGTACGACCATGGAGTTCCTCTCGCCTTTCCTGTTGAGAGTGCCTCCTCTTGAGATGCGCCGGGAACGCCGGGAATTCTTTCCCGTTGAAAGCAGGGAAAGGATCCCTCATCTCGAGCTACGAGGGGGAAACGGGGCTCCTCTGGATGTGGGCGGGACCATCGTGCTTCCTCTCGAGTGGAGACGGGTATGGCGGTGAACTTCTTGAGTTGCAGCAAGGGTGTGAAAGACCCTTTGGAAGCTCCAGAGGTTAGGTGTCATTATGCTCCATACGCCTCATCGGAAATAGGCCTCATCTCGCCTGGAAGGGAGAACTTCCTGGATTTTCTCGAGTTGCGGCAGGTGTTCTCGAGTTACGACGGGGACCTCAGGGACCCGCCCTGGTGGCCTCAGGAGAGGCCAGTCCCCATGCGAGTTGCTAGGGGGCCTCTCGGGATTCCTCTCCCGTCGATACCGGGGCCAAAAACCTTGTGTGGAGACAGGGCCGGAACCGAGGATTCCTCTCAGGGGCTGACATGGATCTTTGGGTACTTCTGGAGTCTCCCCAGGGGAGTCAAGCCTCGTCTCGAGTTGGGGCATGCACGTGCGCTTTCCTTCCAGGCTGTAGCAGCAATGTCACGCTTCCCGTCGCGTGGATCAAAGGATTTGTGGTTTTCCCTCGAGGCTTTCCCTCGAGGCTTTCCCACAGGGCTGTCCCACTTGCCACCGTGGTGTGAGTCGATCCTCGGCCTGAAAGATGAGCCAGTGCAGGGCAAAGAGGTTCCTCTGGAATGGACTGAGACATCTGGGGGACTCTTGAAATGGTGGTACGACCATGGAGTTCCTCTCGCCTTTCCTGTTGAGAGTGCCTCCTCTTGAGATGCGACGGGAACGCCGGGAATTCTTTCCCGTTGAAAGCAGGGAAAGGATCCCTCATCTCGAGCTACGAGGGGGAAACGGGGCTCCTCTGGATGTGGGCGGGACCATCGTGCTTCCTCTCGAGTGGAGACGGGTATGGCAGTGAACTTCTTGAGTTGCAGCAAGGGTGTGAAAGACACTTTGGAAGTTCCAGAGGTTAGGTGTCATTCTGCTCCAGACGCCTCATCGGAAATAGGCCTCATCTCGCCTGGAAGGGAGAACTTCCTGGATTTTCTCGAGTTGCGGCAGGTGTTCTCGAGTTACGACGGGGACCTCAGGGACCCGCCCTGGTGGCCTCAGGAGAGGCCAGTCCCCATGCGAGTTGCTAGGGGGCCTCTCGGGATTCCTCTCCCGTCGATACCGGGGCCATAAACCTTGTGTGGAGACAGGGCCGGAACCGAGGATTCCTCTCAGGGGCTGACATGGATCTTTGGGTACTTCTGGAGTCTCCCCAGGGGAGTCAAGCCTCGTCTCGAGTGGGGGCATGCGCGTGCTCTTTCCTTCCAGGCTGTAGCAGCAATGTCACAATTCCCGTTGCGGAGATCAAAGGATCTGTGGTTTTCCCTCGAGGCTTTCCCTCGAGGCTTTCCCACAGGGCTGTCCCACGTGCCACCGTGGTGTGAGTCGATCCTCGGCGTGAAAGATGAGCCAGTGCAGGGCAAAGAGGTTCCTCTGGAATGGACTGAGACATCTGGGGGACTCTTGGAATGGTGTTATGACCATGGAGTTCCTCTCGCCTTTCCTGTTGAGAGTGCCTCCTCTTGAGATGCGACGGGAACGCCGGGAATTCTTTCCCGTTGAAAGCAGGGAAAGGATCCCTCATCTCGAGCTACGAGGGGGAAACGGGGCTCCTCTGGATGTGGGCGGGACCATCGTGCTTCCTCTCGAGTGGAGACGGGTATGGCGGTGAACTTCTTGAGTTGCAGCAAGGGTGGGAAAGACCCTTTCGACGTTCCAGAGGTTAGGTGTCATTAGTCTCCAGACACCTCATCGGAAATAGGCCTCATCTCGCCTGGAAGGGAGAACTTCCTGGATTTTCTCGAGTTGCGGCAGGTGTTCTCGAGTTACGACGGGGACCTCAGGGACCCGCCCTGGTGGCATCAGGAGAGGCCAGTCCCCATGCGAGTTGCTAGGGGGCCTCTAGGGATTCCTCTCCCGTCGATACCGGGGCCAAAAACCTTGTGAGGAGTCAGGGCCGGAACCCAGGATTCCTCTCAGGGGCTGACATGGATCTTTGGGTACTTCTGGAGTCTCCCCAGGGGAGTCAAGCCTCGTCTCGAGTCGGGGCATGCACGTGCGCTTTCCTTCCAGGCTGTAGCAGCAATGTCACGCTTCCCGTCGCGTGGATCAAAGGATCTGTGGTTTTCCCTCGAGGCTTTCCCTCGAGGATTTCCCACAGGGCTGTCCTACGTACCACCGTGGTGTGAGTCGATCCTCGGCAAGAAAGATGGGCCAGTGCAGGGCAAAGAGGTTCCTCTGGAATGGACTGAGACATCTGGGGGACTCTTGGAATGGTGGTACGACCATGGAGTTCCTCTCGCCTTTCCTGTTGAGAGTGCCTCCTCTTGAGATGGGACGGGAAAGCCGGGAATTCTTTCCCATTGAAAGCAGGGAAAGGATCCCTCATCTCGAGCTACGAGGGGGAAACGGGGCTCCTCTGGATGTGGGCGGGACCATCGTGCTTCCTCTCGAGTGGAGACGGGTATGGCGGTGAACTTCTTGAGTTGCAGCAAGGGTGTGAAAGACCCTTTCGAAGTTCCAGAGGTTAGGTGTCATTAGTCTCCAGACGCCTCATCGGAAACAGGCCTCATCTCGCCTGGAAGGGAGAACTTCCTGGATTTTCTCGAGTTGCGGCAGGTGTTCTCGAGTTACGACGGGGACCTCAGGGACCCGCCCTGGTGGCCTCAAGAGAGGTCAGTCCCCATGCGTGTTGCTAGGGTGCCTCTCGGGATTCCTCTCCCGTCGATCCCGGGGCCAAAAATCTTGTGTGGAGACAGGGCCGGAACCGAGGATTCCTCTCAGGGGCTGACATGGATCTTTGGGTACTTCTGGAGACTCCCCAGTGGAGTCAAGCCTCGTCTCGAGTGGGGGCATGCACGTGCGCTTTCCTTCCAGGCTGTAGCAGCAATGTCACGCTTCCCGTCGCGTGGATCAAAGGATCTGTGGTTTTCCCTCGAGGCTTTCACACAGGGCTGTCCCACGTGCCACCGTGGTGTGAGTCGATCCTCGGCGTGAAAGATGAGCCAGCGCAGGGCAAAGAGTTTCCTCTGGAATGGACTGAGACATCTGGGGGTCTCTTGGAATGGTGGTACGACCATGGAGTTCCTCTCGCCTTTCCTGTTGAGAGTGCCTCCTCTTGAGATGCGCCGGGAACGCCGGGAATTCTTTCCCGTTGAAAGCAGGGAAAGGATCCCTCATCTCGAGCTACGAGGGGGAAACGGGGCTCCTCTGGATGTGGGCGGGACCATCGTGCTTCCTCTCGAGTGGAGACGGGTATGGCGGTGAACTTCTTGAGTTGCAGCAAGGGTGTGAAAGACCCTTTGGAAGTTCCAGAGGTTAGGTGTCATTATTCTCCAGACGCCTCATCGGAAATAGGCCTCATCTCGCCTGGAAGGGAGAACTTCCTGGATTTTCTCGAGTTGCGGCAGGTGTTCTCGAGTTACGACGGGGACCTCAGGGACCCGCCCTGGTGGCCTCAGGAGAGGCCAGTCCCCATGCGAGTTGCTAGGGGCCCTCTCGGGATTCCTCTCCCGTCGATACCGGGGCCAAAAACCTTGTGTGGAGACAGGGCCGGAACCGAGGATTCCTCTCAGGGGCTGACATGGATCTTTGGGTACTTCTGGAGTCTCCCCAGGGGAGTGAAGCCTCGTCTCGAGTGGGGGCATGCACGTGCTCTTTCCTTCCAGGCTGTAGCAGCAATGTCACGCTTCCCGATGCGGGGATCAAAGGATCTGTGGTTTTCCCTCGAGGCTTTCCCTCGAGGCTTTCCCACAGGGCTGTCCCACGTGCCACCGTGGTGTGAGTCGATCCTCGGCGTGAAAGATGAGCCAGTGCAGGGCAAAGAGGTTCCTCTGGAATGGACTGAGACATCTGGGGGACTCTTGGAATGGTGTTATGACCATGGAGTTCCTCTCGCCTTTCCTGTTGAGAGTGCCTCCTCTTGAGATGCGCCGGGAACGCCGGGAATTCTTTCCCGTTGAAAGCAGGGAAAGGATCCCTCATCTCGAGCTACGAGGGGGAAACGGGGCTCCTCTGGATGTGGGCGGGACCATCGTGCTTCCTCTCGAGTGGAGACGGGTATGGCGGTGAACTTCTTGAGTTGCAGCAAGGGTGGGAAAGACCCTTTCGACGTTCCAGAGGTTAGGTGTCATTAGTCTCCAGACACCTCATCGGAAATAGGCCTCATCTCGCCTGGAAGGGAGAACTTCCTGGATTTTCTCGAGTTGCGGCAGGTGTTCTCGAGTTACGACGGGGACCTCAGGGACCCGCCCTGTTGGCATCAGGAGAGGCCAGTCCCCATGCGAGTTGCTAGGGGGCCTCTCGGGATTCCTCTCCCGTCGATACCGGGGCCAAAAACCTTGTGAGGAGTCAGGGCCGGAACCCAGGATTCCTCTCAGGGGCTGACATGGATCTTTGGGTACTTCTGGAGTCTCCCCAGGGGAGTCAAGCCTCGTCTAGAGTGGGGGCATGCACGTGCGCTTTCCTTCCAGGCTGTAGCAGCAATGTCACGTTTCCGGTCGCGTGGATCAAAGGATCTGTGGTTTTCCCTCGAGGCTTTCCCTCGAGGCTTTCCCACAGGGCTGTTCCACGTGCCACCGTGGTGTGAGTCGATCCTCGGCGTGAATGATGAGCCAGTGCAGGGCAAAGAGTTTCCTCTGGAATGGACTGAGACCTCTGGGGGACTCTTGGAATGGTGGTACGACCATGGAGTTCCTCTCGCCTTTCCTGTTGAGAGTGCCTCCTCTTGAGATGCGACGGGAACGCCGGGAATTCTTTCCCGTTGAAAGCAGGGAAAGGATCCCTGATCTCGAGCTACGAGGGGGAAACGGGGCTCCTCTGGATGTGTGCGGGACCATCGTGCTTCCTCTCGAGTGGAGACGGGTATGGCGGTGACATTTTTGAGTTGCAGCAAGGGTGTGAAAGACCCTTTGGAAGTTCCAGAGGTTTGGTGTCATTATTTTCCAGACGCCTCATCGGAAATAGGCCTCATCTCGCCTGGAAGGGAGAACTTCCTGGATTTTCTCGAGTTGCGGCAGGTGTTCTTGAGTTACGAAGGGGACCTCAGGGACCCGCCCTGGTGGCCTCAGTAGAGGCCAGTCCCCATGCGAGTTGCTAGGGGGCCTCTCGGGATTCCTCTCCCGTCGATACCAGGGCCAGAAACCTTGTGTGGAGACAGGGCCGGAACCGAGGATTCCTCTCAGGGGCAGACATGGATCTTTGGGTACTTCTGGAGTCTCCCCAGGGGAGTCAAGCCTCGTCTCGAGTGGGGGCATGCACGTACTCTTTCCTTCCAGGCTGTAGCAGCAATGTCACGCTTCCCGTCGCGTGGATCAAAGGATCTGTGGTTTTCCCTCGAGGCTTTCCCTCGAGGCTTTCCCACAGGGCTGTCCCACGTGCCACCGTGGTGTGAGTCGATCCTCGGCGTGAAAGATGAGCCAGTGCAGGGCAAAGAGGTTCCTCTGGAATGGACTGAGACATCTGGGGGACTCTTGGAATGGTGGTACGACCATGGAGTTCCTCTCGCCTTTCCTGTTGAGAGTGCCTCCTCTTGAGATGCGCCGGGAACGCCGGGAATTCTTTCCCGTTGAAAGCAGGGAAAGGATCCCTCATCTCGAGCTACGAGGGGGAAACGGGGCTCCTCTGGATGTGGGCGGGACCATCGTGCTTCCTCTCGAGTGGAGACGGGTATGGCGGTGAACTTCTTGAGTTGCAGCAAGGGTGTGAAAGACCCTTTGGAAGTTCCAGAGGTTAGGTGTCATTATGCTCCAGACGCCTCATCGGAAATAGGCCTCATCTCGCCTGGAAGGGAGAACTTCCTGGATTTTCTCGAGTTGCGGCAGGTGTTCTCGAGTTACGACGGGGACCTCAGGGACCCGCCCTGGTGGCCTCAGGAGAGGCCAGTCCCCATGCGAGTTGCTAGGGGCCCTCTCGGGATTCCTCTCCCGTCGATACCGGGGCCAAAAACCTTGTGTGGAGACAGGGCCGGAACCGAGGATTCCTCTCAGGGGCTGACATGGATCTTTGGGTACTTCTGGAGTCTCCCCAGGGGAGTCAGCCTCGTCTAGAGTGGGGGCATGCACGTGCGCTTTCCTTCCAGGCTGTAGCAGCAATGTCACGTTTCCCGTCGCGTGGATCAAAGGATCTGTGGTTTTCCCTCGAGGCTTTCCCTCGAGGCTTTCCCACAGGGCTGTCCCACGTGCCACCGTGGTGTGAGTCGATCCTCGGCGTGAAAGATGAGCCAGTGCAGGGCAAAGAGGTTCCTCTGGAATGGACTGAGACATCTGGGGGACTCTTGGAATGGTGTTATGACCATGGAGTTCCTCTCGCCTTTCCTGTTGAGAGTGCCTCCTCTTGAGATGCGCCGGGAACGCCGGGAATTCTTTCCCGTTGAAAGCAGGGAAAGGATCCCTCATCTCGAGCTACGAGGGGGAAACGGGGCTCCTCTGGATGTGGGCGGGACCATCGTGCTTCCTCTCGAGTGGAGACGGGTATGGCGGTGAACTTCTTGAGTTGCAGCAAGGGTGTGAAAGACCCTTTGGAAGTTCCAGAGGTTAGGTGTCATTATTCTCCAGACGCCTCATCGGAAATAGGCCTCATCTCGCCGGGAAGGGAGAACTTCCTGGATTTTCTCGAGATGCGGCAGGTGTTCTCGAGTTACGACGGGGACATCAGGGACCCGCCCTGGTGGCCTCAGGAGAGGCCAGTCCCCATGCGAGTTGCTAGGGGGCCTCTCGGGATTCCTCTCCCGTCGATACCGGGGCCAAAAACCTTGTGTGGAGTCAGGGCCGGAAGCGAAGATTCCTCTCAGGGGCTGACATGGATCTGTGGGTACTTCTGGAGTCTCCTCAGGGGAGTCAGGCCTCGTCTCGAGTCGGGGCATGCACGTGCGCTTTCCTTCCAGGCTGTAGCAGCAATGTCACGCTTCCCGTCGCGTGGATCAAAGCATCTGTGGTTTTCCCTCGAGGCTTTCCCTCGAGGATTTCCCACAGGGCTGTCCCACGTGCCACCGTGGTGTGAGTCGATCCTCGGCGTGAAAGATGGGCCAGTGCAGGGCAAAGAGGTTCCTCTGGAATGGACTGAGACATCTGGGGGACTCTTGGAATGGTGGTACGACCATGGAGTTCCTCTCGCCTTTCCTGTTGAGAGTGCCTCCACTTGAGATGGGACGGGAACGCCGGGAATTCTTTCCCGTTGAAAGCAGGGAAAGGATCCCTCATCTCGAGCTACGAGGGGGAAACGGGGCTCCTCTGGATGTGGGCGGGACCATCGTGCTTCCTCTCGAGTGGAGACGGGTATGGCGGTGAACTTCTTGAGTTGCAGCAAGGGTGTGAAAGACCCTTGCGAAGTTCCAGAGGTTAGGTTTCATTAGTCTCCAGACGCCTCATCGGAAATAGGCCTCATCTCGCCTGGAAGGGAGAACTTCCTGGATTTTCTCGAGATGCGGCAGGTGTTCTCGAGTTACGACGGGGACCTCAGGGACCCGCCCTGGTGGCCTCAGGAGAAGCCAGTCCCCATGCGAGTTGCTAGGGGGCCCCTCGGGATTCCTCTCCCGTCGATACCGGGGCCAAAAACCTTGTGTGGAGTCAGGGCCGGAACCGAGGATTACTCTCAGGGGCTGACATGGATCTTTGGGTACTTCTGCAGTCTCCCCAGGGGAGTCAGGCCTCGTCTCGAGTGCGGGCATGCACGTGCGCTTTCCTTCCAGGCTGTAGCAGCAATGTCACGCTTCCCGTCGCGTGGATCAAAGGATCTGTGGTTTTCCCTCGAGGCTTTCCCTCGAGGCTTTCCCACAGGGCTGTCCCACGTGCCACCGTGGTGTGAGTCGATCCTCGGCGTGAAAGATGAGCCAGTGCAGGGCAAAGAGGTTCCTCTGGAATGGACTGAGACATCTGGGGGACTCTTGGAATGGTGGTACGACCATGGAGTTCCTCTCGCCTTTCCTGTTGAGAGTGCCTCCTCTTGAGATGCGCCGGGAACGCCGGGACTTCTTTCCCGTTGAAAGCAGGGAAAGGATCCCTCATCTCGAGCTACGAGGGGGAAACGGGGCTCCTCTGGATGTGGGCGGGACCATCGTGCTTCCTCTCAAGTGGAGACGGGTATGGCGGTGAACTTCTTGAGTTGCAGCAAGGGTGTGAAAGACCCTTTCGAAGTTCCAGAGGTTAGGTGTCATTATGCTCCAGACGCCTCATCGGAAATAGGCCTCATCTCGCCTGGAAGGGAGAACTTCCTGGATTTTCTCGAGTTGCGGCAGGTGTTCTCGAGTTACGACGGGGACCTCAGGGACCCGCCCTGGTGGCCTCAGAAACGGCCAGTCCCCATGCGAGTTGCTAGGGGGCCTCTCGGGATTCCTCTCCCGTCGATACCGGGGCCAAAAACCTTGTGTGGAGTCAGGGCCAGAACCGAGGATTCCTCTCAGGGGCTGACATGGATCTGTGGGTACTTCTGGAGTCTCCTCAGGGGAGTCAGGCCTCGTCTCGAGTCGGGGCATGAACGTGCGCTTTCCTTCCAGGCTGTAGCAGCAATGTCACGCTTCCCGTCGCGTGGATCAAAGGATCTGTGGTTTTCCCTCGAGGCTTTCCCTCGAGGCTTTCCCACAGGGCTGTCACACGTGCCACCGTGGTGTGAGTCGATCCTCGGCGTGAAAGATGAGCCAGTGCAGGGCAAAGAGGTTCCTCTGGAATGGACTGAGACATCTGGGGGACTCTTGGAATGGTGGTACGACCATGGAGTTCCTCTCGCCTTTCCTGTTGAGAGTGCCTCCTCTTGAGATGGGACGGGAACGCCGGGAATTCTTTCCCGTTGAAAGCAGGGAAAGGATCCCTCATCTCGAGCTACGAGGGGGAAACGGGGCTCCTCTGGATGTGGGCGGGACCATCGTGCTTCCTCTCGAGTGGAGACGGGTATGGCGGTGAAATTCTTGAGTTGCAGCAAGGGTGTGAAAGACCCTTTCGAAGTTCCAGAGGTTAGGTGTCATTAGTCTCCAGACGCCTCATCGGAAATAGGCCTCATCTCGCCTGGAAGGGAGAACTTCCTGGATTTTCTCGAGATGCGGCAGGTGTTCTCGAGTTACGACGGGGACCTCAGGGACCCGCCCTGGTGGCCTCAGGAGAGGCCAGTCCCCATGCGAGTTGCTAGGGGGCCCCTCGGGATTCCTCTCCCGTCGATACCGGGGCCAAAAACCTTGTGTGGAGTCAGGGCCGGAACCCAGGATTCCTCTCAGGGGCTGACATGGATCTTTGGGTACTTCTGGAGTCTCCCCAGGGGAGTCAGGCCTCGTCTCGAGTGCGGGCATGCACGTGCGCTTTCCTTCCAGGCTGTAGCAGCAATGTCACGCTTCCCGTCGCGTGGATCAAAGGATCTGTGGTTTTCCCTCGAGGCTTTCCCTCGAGGCTTTCCCACAGGGCTGTCCCACGTGCCACCGTGGTGTGAGTCGATCCTCGGCGTGAAAGATGAGCCAGTGCAGGGCAAAGAGGTTCCTCTGGAATGGACTGAGACATCTGGGGGACTCTTGGAATGGTGGTACGACCATGGAGTTCCTCTCGCCTTTCCTGTTGAGAGTGCCTCCTCTTGAGATGCGCCGGGAACGCCGGGAATTCTTTCCCGTTGAAAGCAGGGAAAGGATCCCTCATCTCGAGCTACGAGGGGGAAACGGGGCTCCTCTGGATGTGGGCGGGACCATCGTGCTTCCTCTCGAGTGGAGACGGGTATGGCGGTGAACTTCTTGAGTTGCAGCAAGGGTGTGAAAGACCTTTTCGAAGTTCCAGAGGTTAGGTGTCATTAGTCTCCAGACGCCTCATCGGAAATAGGCCTCATCTCGCCTGGAAGGGAGAACTTCCTGGATTTTCTCGAGATGCGGCAGGTGTTCTCGAGTTACGACGGGGACCTCAGGGACCCGCCCTGGTGGCCTCAGGAGAGGCCAGTCCCCATGCGAGTTGCTAGGGGGCCTCTCGGGATTCCTCTCCCGTCGATACCGGGGCCAAAAACCTTGTGTGGAGTCAGGGCCGGAACCGAGGATTCCTCTCAGGGGCTGACATGGATCTTTGGGTACTTCTGGAGTCTCCCCAGGGGAGTTAGGCCTCGTCTCGAGTGCGGGCATGCACGTGCGCTTTCCTTCCAGGCTGTAGCAGCAATGTCACGCTTCCCGTCGTGTGGATCGAAGGATCTGTGGTTTTCCCTGGAGGCTTTCCCTCGAGGCTTTCCCACAAGGGTGTCCCACGTGCCACCGTGGTGTGAGTCGATCCTCGGCGTGAAAGATGAGCCAGTGCAGGGCAAAGAGGTTCCTCTGGAATGGACTGAGACATCTGGGGGACTCTTGGAATGGTGGTACGACCATGGAGTTCCTCTCGCCTTTCCTGTTGAGAGTGCCTCCTCTTGAGATGGGACGGGAACGCCGGGAATTCTTTCCCGTTGAAAGCAGGGAAAGGATCCCTCATCTCGAGCTACGAGGGGGAAACGGGGCTCCTCTGGATGTGGGCGGGACCATCGTGCTTCCTCTCGAGTGGAGACGGGTATGGCGGTGAACTTCTTGAGTTGCAGCAAGGGTGTGAAAGACCCTTTGGAAGTTCCAGAGGTTAGGTGTCATTATGCTCCAGACGCCTCATCGGAAATAGGCCTCATCTCGCCTGGAAGGGAGAACTTCCTGGATTTTCTCGAGTTGCGGCAGGTGTTCTCGAGTTACGACGGGGACCTCAGGGACCCGCCCTGGTGGCCTCAGGAGAGGTCAGTCCCCATGCGTGTTGCTAGGGGGCCTCTCGGGATTCCTCTCCCGTCGATACCGGGGCCAAAAATCTTGTGTGGAGACAGGGCCGGAACCGAGGATTCCTCTCAGGGGCTGACATGGATCTTTGGGTACTTCTGGAGTCTCCCCAGGGGAGTCAAGCCTCGTCTCGAGTGGGGGCATGCACGTGCGCTTTCCTTCCAGGCTGTAGCAGCAATGTCACGCTTCCCGTCCCGTGGATCAAAGGATCTGTGGTTTTCCCTCGAGGCTTTCCCTCGAGGCTTTCCCACAGGGCTGTCCCACGTGCCACCGTGGTGTGAGTCGATAATCGGCGTGAAAGATGAGCCAGTGCAGTGCAAAGAGTTTCCTCTGGAATGGACTGAGACATCTGGGGGACTCTTGGAATGGTGGTACGACCATGGAGTTCCTCTCGCCTTTCCTGTTGAGAGTGCCTCCTCTTGAGATGCGACGGGAACGCCGGGAATTCTTTCCCGTTGAAATCAGGGAAAGGATCCCTCATCTCGAGCTACGAGGGGGAAACGGGGCTCCTCTGGATGTGGGCGGGACCATCGTGCTTCCTCTCGAGTGGAGACGGTTATGGCGGTGAACTTCTTGAGTTGCAGCAAGGGTGTGAAAGACCTTTTCTAAGTTCCAGAGGTTAGGTGTCATTAGTCTCCAGACGCCTCATCGGAAATAGGCCTCATTTCGCCTGGAAGGGAGAACTTCCTGGATTTTGTCGAGATGCGGCAGGTGTTCTCGAGTTACGACGGGGACCTCAGGGACCCGCCCTGGTGGCCTCAGGAGAGGCCAGTCCCCATGCGAGTTGCTAGGGGGCCTCTCGGGATTCCTCTCCCGTCGATACCGGGGCCAAAAACCTTGTGTGGAGTCAGGGCCGGAACCGAGGATTCCTCTCAGGGGCTGACATGGATCTTTGGGTAATTCTGGAGTCTCCCCAGGGGAGTTAGGCCTCGTCTCGAGTGCGGGCATGCACGTGCGCTTTCCTTCCAGGCTGTAGCAGCAATGTCACGCTTCCCGTCGCGTGGATCAAAGGATCTGTGGTTTTCCCTCGAGGCTTTCCCTCGAGGCTTAGCCACAGTGCTGTCCAACCCGCCACCGTGGTGTGAGTCGATCCTAGGCGTGAAAGATGAGCCAGTGCAGGGCAAAGAGGTTCTTCTGGAATGGACTGAGACATCTGTAGGACTCTTGGAAGGGTGGTACGACCATGGAGTTCCTCTCGCCTTTCCTGTTGAGAGTGCCTCTTCTTGAGATGCGACGGGAACGCCGGGAATTCTTTCCCGTTGAAAGCAGGGAAAGGATCCCTCATCTCGAGCTACGAGGGGGAAACGGGGCTCCTCTGGATGTGGGCGGGACCATCGTGCTTCCTCTCGAGTGGAGACGGGTATGGCGGTGAACTTCTTGAGTTGCAGCAAGGGTGTGAAAGACCCTTTCAAAGTTCCAGAGGTTAGGTGTCATTAGTCTCCAGACGCATCATCGGAAATAGGCCTCATCTCGCCTGGAAGGGAGAACTTCCTGGATTTTCTCGAGATGCGGCAGGTGTTCTCGAGTTACGACGGGGACCTCAGGGACCCGCCCTGGTGGCCTCAGGAGAGGCCAGTCCCCATGCGAGTTGCTAGGGGGCCCCTCGGGATTCCTCTCCCGTCGATACCGGGGCCAAAAACCTTGTGTGGAGTCAGGGCCGGAACCCAGGATTCCTCTCAGGGGCTGACATGGATCTTTGGGTACTTCTGGAGTCTCCCCAGGGGAGTCAGGCCTCGTCTCGAGTGCGGGCATGCACGTGCGCTTTCCTTCCAGGCTGTAGCAGCAATGTCACGCTTCCCGTCGCGTGGATCAAAGGATCTGTGGTTTTCCCTCGAGGCTTTCCCTCGAGGCTTTCCCACAGGGCTGTCCCACGTGCCACCGTGGTGTGAGTCGATCCTCGGCGTGAAAGATGAGCCAGTGCAGGGCAAAGAGGTTCCTCTGGAATGGACTGAGACATCTGGGGGACTCTTGGAATGGTGGTACGACCATGGAGTTCCTCTCGCCTTTCCTGTTGAGAGTGCCTCCTCTTGAGATGCGCCGGGAACGCCGGGAATTCTTTCCCGTTGAAAGCAGGGAAAGGATCCCTCATCTCGAGCTCCGAGGGGGAAACGGGGCTCCTCTGGATGTGGGCGGGACCATCGTGCTTCCTCTCGAGTGGAGACGGGTATGGCGGTGAACTTCTTGAGTTGCAGCAAGGGTGTGAAAGACCTTTTCGAAGTTCCAGAGGTTAGGTGTCATTAGTCTCCAGACGCCTCATCGGAAATAGGCCTCATCTCGCCTGGAAGGGAGAACTTCCTGGATTTTCTCGAGATGCGGCAGGTGTTCTCGAGTTACGACGGGGACCTCAGGGACCCGCCCTGGTGGCCTCAGGAGAGGCCAGTCCCCATGCGAGTTGCTAGGGGGCCTCTCGGGATTCCTCTCCCGTCGATACCGGGGCCGAAAACCTTGTGTGGAGACAGGGCCGGAACCGAGGATTCCTCTCTGGGGCTGACATGGATCTTTGGGTACTTCTGGAGTCTCCCCAGGGGAGTCAAGCCTCGTCTCGAGTAGGGGCATGCCCGTGCGCTTTCCTTCCAGGCTGTAGCAGCAATGTCACGCTTCCCGTCGCCTGGATCAAAGGATCTGTGGTTTGCCCTCGAGGCTTTCCCTCGAGGCTTTCCCACAGGGCTGTCCCACGTGCCACCGTGGTGTGAGTCGATCCTGGGCGAGAAAGATGAGCCAGTGCAGGGCAAAGAGGTTCCTCTGGAATGGACTGAGACATCTGGGGGACTCTTGGAATGGTGGTACGACCATGGAGTTCCTCTCGCCTTTCCTGTTGAGAGTGCCTCCTCTTGAGATGCGACGGGAACGCCGGGAATTCTTTCCCGTTGAAAGCAGGGAAAGGATCCCTCATCTCGAGCTACGAGGGGGAAACGGGGCTCCTCTGGATGTGGGCGGGACCATCGTGCTTCCTCTCGAGTGGAGACGGGCATGGCGGTGAACATCTTGAGTTGCATCAAGGGTGTGAAAGACCCTTTTGAAGTTCCAGAGGTTAGGTGTCATTAGTCTCCAGACGCCTCATCGGAAATAGGCCTCATCTCGCCTGGAAGGGAGAACTTCCTGGATTTTGTCGAGTTGCGGCAGGTGTTCTCGAGTTACGACGGGGACCTCAGGGACCCGCCCTGGTGGCCTCAGGAACGGCCAGTCCCCATGCGAGTTGCCAGGGGGCCTCTCGGGATTCCTCTCCCGTCGATACCGGGGCCAAAAACCTTGTGTGGAGTCAGGGCCAGAACCGAGGATTCCTCTCAGGGGCTGACATGGATCTGTGGGTACTTCTGGAGTCTCCTCAGGGGAGTCAGGCCTCGTCTCGAGTGGGGGCATGCACGTGCGCTTTCCTTCCAGGCTGTAGCAGCAATGTCACGCTTCCCGTCGCGTGGATCAAAGGATCTGTGGTTTTCCCTCCAGGCTTTCCCACAGGGCTGTCCCACGTGCCACCGAGGTGTGAGTCGATCCTCGGCGTGAAAGATGAGCCAGTGCAGGGCAAAGAGTTTCCTCTGGAATGGACTGAGACATCTGGGGGACTCTTGGAATGGTGGTACGACCATGGAGTTCCTCTCGCCTTTCCTGTTGAGAGTGCCTCCTCTTGAGATGCGACGGGAACGCCGGGAATTCTTTCCCGTTGAAAGCAGGGAAAGGATCCCTCATCTCGAGCTACGAGGGGGAAACGGGGCTCCTCTGGATGTGGGCGGGACCATCGTGCTTCCTCTCGAGTGGAGACGGGTATGGCGGTGAACTTCTTGAGTTGCAGCAAGGGTGTGAAAGACCTTTTCGAAGTTCCAGAGGTTAGGTGTCATTAGTCTCCAGACGCCTCATCGGAAATAGGCCTCATCTCGCCTGGAAGGGAGAACTTCCTGGATTTTCTCGAGATGCGGCAGGTGTTCTCGAGTTACGACGGGGACCTCAGGGACCCGCCCTGGTGGCCTCAGGAGAGGCCAGTCCCCATGGGAGTTGCTAGGGGGCCTCTCGGGATTCCTCTCCCGTCGATACCGGGGCCAAAAACCTTGTGTGGAGTCAGGGCCGGAACCCAGGATTCCTCTCTGGGGCTGACATGGATCTTTGGGTACTTCTGGAGTCTCCCCAGGGGAGTCAAGCCTCGTCTCGAGTAGGGGCATGCACGTGCGCTTTCCTTCCAGGCTGTAGCAGCAATGTCACGCTTCCCGTCCCCTGCATCAAAGGATCTGTGGTTTTCCCTCGAGGCTTTCCCTCGAGGCTTTCCCACAGGGCTGTCCCACGTGCCACCGTGGTGTGAGTCGATCCTCGGCGTGAAAGATGAGCCAGTGCAGGGCAAAGAGGTTCCTCTGGAATGGACTGAGACATCTGGGGGACTCTTGGAATGGTGGTACGACCATGGAGTTCCTCTCGCCTTTCCTGTTGAGAGTGTCTCCTCTTGAGATGCGCCGGGAACGCCGGGAATTCTTTCCCGTTGAAAGCAGGGAAAGGATCCCTCATCTCGAGCTTCGAGAGGGAAACGGGGCTCCTCTGGATGTGGGCGGGACCATCGTGCTTCCTCTCGAGTGGAGACGGGTATGGCGGTGAACTTCTTGAGTTGCAGCAAGGGTGTGAAAGACCCTTTCGAAGTTCCAGAGGTTAGGTGTCATTAGTCTCCAGACGCCTCATCGGAAATAGGCCTCATCTCGCCTGGAAGGGAGAACTTCCTGGATTTTCTCGAGTTGCGGCAGGTGTTCTCGAATTACGACGGGGACCTCAGGGACCCGCCCTGGTGGCCTCAGGAGAGGCCAGTCCCCATGCGAGTTGCTAGGGGGCCTCTTGGGATTCCTCTCCCGTCGATACCGGGGACAAAAACCTTGTGTGGAGTCAGGGCCGGAACCGAGGATTCCTCTCAGGGGCTGACATGGATCTTTGGGTACTTCTGGAGTCTCCCCAGGGGAGTCAGGCCTTGTCTCGAGTGGGGGCATGCACGTGCGCTTTCCTTCCAGGCTGTAGCAGCAATGTCACTCTTCCCGTCTCGTGGATCAAAGGATCTGTGGTTTTCCCTCGAGGCTTTCCCTCGAGGCTTTCCCACAGGGCTGTCCCACGTGCCACCGTGGTGTGAGTCGATCCTCGGCGTGAAAGATGAGCCAGTGCAGGGCAAAGAGGTTCCTCTGGAATAGACTGAGACATCTGGGGGACTCTTGGAATGGTGGTACGACCATGGAGTTCCTCTCGCCTTTCCTGTTGAGAGTGCCTCCTCTTGAGATGCGCAGGGAACGTCGGGAATTCTTTCCCGTTGAAAGCAGGGAAAGGATCCCTCATCTCGAGCTACGAGGGGGAAACGGGGCTCCTCTGGATGTGGGCGGGACCATCGTGCTTCCTCTCGAGTGGAGACGGGTATGGCGGTGAACTTCGTGAGTTGCAGCAAGGGTGTGAAAGACCCTTTCGAAGTTCCAGAGGTTAGGTGTCATTAGTCTCCAGAGGCCTCATCAGAAACAGGCCTCATCTGGCCTGGAAGGGAGAACTTCCTGGATTTTCTCGAGATTCGGCAGGTGTTCTCGAGTTAACGACGGGAACCTCAGGGACCCGCCCTGGTGGCCTCAGGAGAGGCCACTCCCCATGCGAGTTGCTAGGGGGCCTCTCGGGATTCCTCTCCCGTCGATACCGGTGCCAAAAACCTTGTGTGGAGACAGGACCGGAACCGAGGATTCCTCTCAGGGGCTGACATGGATCTTTGGGTACTTCTGGAGTCTCCCCAGAGCAGTCAGGCCTCGTCTCGAGTGGGGGCATGCACGTGCGCTTTCCTTCCAGGCTGTAGCAGCAATGTCACGCTTCCCGTCGCGTGGATCAAAGGATCTGTGGTTTTCCCTCGAGGCTTTCCCTCGAGGCTTTCCCACAGGGCTGTCCCACGTGCCACCGTGGTGTGAGTCGATCCTCGGCGTGAAAGATAAGCCAGTGTAGGGCAAAGAGGTTCCTCTGGAATGGACTGAGACATCTGGGGGACTCTTGGAATGGTGGTACGACCATGGAGATCCTCTCGCCTATCCTGTTGAGAGTGCCTCCTCTTGAGATGCGACGGGAACGCCGGGAATTCTTTCCCGTTGAAAGCAGGGAAAGGATCCCTGATCTCGAGCTACGAGGGGGAAACGGGGCTCCTCTGGATGTGGGCGGGACCATCGTGCTTCCTCTCGAGTGGAGACGGGTATGGCGGTGAACTTCTTGAGTTGCAGCAAGGGTGTGAAAGACCCTTTCGAAGTTCCAGAGGTTAGGTGTCATTAGTCTCCAGACGCCTCATCGGAAATAGGCCTCATCTCGCCTGGAAGGGAGAACTTCCTGAATTTTCTCGAGTTGCGGCAGGTGTTCTCGAGTTACGACGGGGACCTCAGGGACCCGCCCTGGTGGCCTCAGGAGAGGCCAGTCCCCATGCGAGTTGCTAGCGGGCCTCTCGGGATTCCTCTCCCGTCGATACCGGGGCCAAAAACCTTCTGTGGAGTCAGGGCCGGAACCGAGGATTCCTCTCAGGGGCTGACATGGAACTTTGGGTACTTCTGGAGTCTCCCCTGGGGAGTCAGGCCTCTTCTCGAGTGCGGCCATGCACGTGCGCTTTCCTTCCAGGCTGTAGCAGCAATGTCACCCTTCCCGTCGCGTGGATCAAAGGATCTGTGGTTTTCCCTCGAGGCTTTCCCTCGAGGCTTTCCCACAGGGCTGTCCCACGTGCCACCGTGGTGTGAGTCGATCCTCGGCGTGAAAGATGAGCCAGTGCAGGGCAAAGAGGTTCCTCTGGAATAGACTGAGACATCTGGGGGACTCTTGGAATGGTGGTACGACCATGGAGTTCCTCTCGCCTTTCCTGTTGAGAGTGCCTCCTCTTGAGATGCGACGGGAACGTCGGGAATTCTTTCCCGTTGAAAGCAGGGAAAGGATCCCACATCTCGAGCTACGAGGGGGAAACGGGGCTCCTCTGGATGTGGGCGGGACCATCGTGCTTCCTCTCGAGTGGAGACGGGTATGGCGGTGAACTTCGTGAGTTGCAGCAAGGGTGTGAAAGACCCTTTCGAAGTTCCAGAGGTTAGGTGTCATTAGTCTCCAGACGCCTCATCCGAAACAGGCCTCATCTTGCCTGGAAGGGAGAACTTCCTGGATTTTCTCGAGATTCGGCAGGTGTGCTCGAGTTAACGACGGGAACCTCAGGGACCCGCCCTGGTGGCCTCAGGAGAGGCCAGTCCCCATGCGAGTTGCTAGCGGGCCTCTCGGGATTCCTCTCCCGTCGATACCGGGGCCAAAAACCTTGTGTGGAGACAGGACCGGAACCGAGGATTCCTCTCAGGGGTTGACATGGATCTTTGGGTACTTCTGGAGTCTCCCCAGGGGAGTCAGGCCTCGTCTCGAGTGGGGGCATGCACGTACTCTTTCCTTCCAGGCTGTAGCAGCAATGTCACGCTTCCTGTCGCGTGGAACAAAGGATCTGTGGTTTTCCCTCGAGGCTTTCCCTCAAGGCTTTCCCACAGGGCTGTCCCACGTGCCACCGTGGTGTGAATCGATCCTCGGCGTGAAAGATGAGCCAGTGCAGGGCAAAGAGGTTCCTCTGGAATGGACTGAGACATCTGGGGGACTCTTAGAATGGTGGTCCGACCATGGAGTTCCTCTCGCCTTTCCTGTTGAGAGTGCCTCCTCTTGAGATGCGACGGGAACGCCGGAAATTCTTTCCCGTTGAAAGCACGGAAAGGATCCCTCATCTCGAGCTACGAGGGGGAAACGGGGCTCCTCTGGATGTGGGCGGGACCATCGTGCTTCCTCTTGAGTGGAGACGGGTATGGCGGTGAACTTCCTTAGTTGCAGCAAGGGTGTGAAAGACACTTTGGAAGTTCCAGACGTTAGGTGTCATTAGTCTCCAGACGCCTCATCGGAAATACGCCTCAACTCGCCTGGAAGGGAGAACTTCCTGGATTTTCTCGAGATGCGGCAGGTGTTCTCGAGTTACGACGGGGACCTCAGGGACCCGCCCTGGTGGCCTCAGGAGAGGCCAGTCCCCATGGGAGTTGCTAGGGGGCCTCTCGGGATTCCTCTCCCGTCGATACCGGGGCCAAAAACCTTGTGTGGAGTCAGGGCCGGAACCCAGGATTCCTCTCTGGGGCTGACATGGATCTTTGGGTACTTCTGGAGTCTCCCCAGGGGAGTCAAGCCTCGTCTCGAGTAGGGGCATGCACGTGCGCTTTCCTTCCAGGCTGTAGCAGCAATGTCACGCTTCCCGTCGCCTGGATCAAAGGATCTGTGGTTTTCCCTCGAGGCTTTCCCTCGAGGCTTTCCCACAGGGCTGTCCCACGTGCCACCGTGGTGTGAGTCGATCCTCGGCGTGAAAGATGAGCCAGTGCAGGGCAAAGAGGTTCCTCTGGAATGGACTGAGACATCTGGGGGACTCTTGGAATGGTGGTACGACCATGGAGTTCCTCTCGCCTTTCCTGTTGAGAGTGCCTCCTCTTGAGATGCGCCGGGAACGCCGGGAATTCTTTCCCGTTGAAAGCAGGGAAAGGATCCCTCATCTCGAGCTTCGAGGGGGAAACGGGGCTCCTCTGGATGTGGGCGGGACCATCGTGCTTCCTCTCGAGTGGAGACGGGTATGGCGGTGAACTTCTTGACTTGCAGCAAGGGTGTGAAAGACCTTTTCGAAGTTCCAGAGGTTAGGTGTCATTAGTCTCCAGACGCCTCATCGGAAATAGGCCTCATCTCGCCTGGAAGGGAGAACTTCCTGAATTTTCTCGAGTTGCGGCAGGTGTTCTCGAGTTACGACGGGGACCTCAGGGACCCGCCCTGGTGGCCTCAGGAGAGGCCAGTCCCCATGCGAGTTGCTAGCGGGCCTCTCGGGATTCCTCTCCCGTCGATACCGGGGCCAAAAACCTTGTGTGGAGTCAGGGCCGGAACCGAGGATTCCTCTCAGGGGCTGACATGGAACTTTGGGTACTTCTGGAGTCTCCCCTGGGGAGTCAGGCCTCTTCTCGAGTGCGGCCATGCACGTGCGCTTTCCTTCCAGGCTGTAGCAGCAATGTCACGCTTCCCGTCGCGTGGATCAAAGGATCTGTGGTTTTCCCTCGAGGCTTTCCCACAGGGCTGTCCCACGTGCCACCGTGGTGTGAGTCGATCCTGGGCGTGAAAGATGAGCCAGTGCATTGCAAAGAGCTTCCTCTGGAATGGACTGAGACATCTGGGGGACTCTTGGAATGGTGGTACGACCATGGAGTTCCTCTCGCCTTTCCTGTTGAGAGTGCCTCCTCTTGAGATGCGCCGGGAACGCCGGGAATTCTTTCCCGTTGAAAGCAGGGAAAGGATCCCTCATCTCGAGCTCCGAGGGGGAAACGGTGCTCCTCTGTATGTGGGCGGGACCATCGTGCTTCCTCTCGAGTGGAGACGGGTATGGCGTGAACTTCTTGAGTTGCAGCAAGGGTGTGAAAGACCCTTTCGAAGTTCCAGAGGTTAGGTGTCATTATGCTCCAGACGCCTCATCGGAAATAGGCCTCATCTAGCCTGGAAGGGAGAACTTCCTGGATTTTCTCGAGTTGCGGCAGGTGTTCTCGAGTTACGACGGGGACCTCAGGGACCCGCCCTGGTGGCCTCAGGAGAGGCCAGTCCCCATGCGAGTTGCTAGGGGGCCTCTCGGGATTCCTCTCCCGTCGATACCGGGGCCAAAAACCTTGTGTGGAGTCAGGGCCGGAACCGAGGATTCCTATCAGGGGCTGACATGGATCTTTGGGTACTTCTGGAGTCTCCCCAGGGGAGTCAGGCCTCGTCTCGAGTGGGGGCATGCACGTGCGCTTTCCTTCCAGGCTGTAGCAGCAATGTCACGCTTCCCGTCGCGTGGATCAAAGGATCTGTGGTTTTCCCACGAGGCTTACCCTCTAGGCTTTCCCACAGGGCTGTCCCACGTGCCACCGTGGTGTGAGTCGATCCTCGGCGTGAAAGATGAGCCAGTGCAGGGCAAAGAGGTTCCTCTGGAATGGACTGAGACATCTGGGGGACTCTTGGAATGGTGGTACGACCATGGAGTTCCTCTCGCCTTTCCTGTTGAGAGTGCCTCCTCTTGAGATGCGACGGGAACGCCGGGAATTCTTTCCCGTTGAAAGCAGGGAAAGGATCCCTCATCTCGAGCTACGAGAGGGAAACGGGGCAACTCTGGATGTGGGCGGGACCATCGTGCTTCCTCTCGAGTGGAGACGGGTATGGCGGTGAACTTCTTGAGTTGCAGCAAGGGTGTGAAAGACCCTTTGGAAGTTCCAGAGGTTAGGTGTCATTAGTCTCCAGACGCCTCATCGGAAATAGGCCTCATCTCGCCTGGAAGGGAGAACTTCCTGGATTTTCGCGAGTTGCGGCAGGTGTTCTCGAGTTACGACGGGGACCTCAGGGACCCGCCCTGGTCGCCTCAGGAGAGGCCAGTCCCCATGCGAGTTGCTAGGGGGCCTCTCGGGATTCCTCTCCCGTCGATACCGGGGCCAAAAACCTTGTGTGGAGTCAGGGCCGGAACCGAGGATTCCTCTCAGGGACTGACATGGATCTTTGGGTACTTCTGGAGTCTCCCCAGGGGAGTCAGGCCTCGTCTCGAGTGGGGGCATGCACGTGCGCTTTCCTTCCAGGCTGTAGCAGCAATGTCACGCTTCCCGTCGCGTGGATCAAAGGATCTGTGGTTTTCCCTCGAGGCTTTCCCTCGAGGCTTTCCCACAGGGCTGTCCCAGGTGCCACCGTGGTGTGAGTCGATCCTCGGCGTGAAAGATGAGCCAGTGCAGGGCAAAGAGGTTCCTCTGGAATGGACTGAGACATCTGGGGGACTCTTGGAATGGTGGTACGACCATGGAGTTCCTCTCGCCTTTCCTGTTGAGAGTGCCTCCTCTTGAGATGTGCCGGGTACGCCGGGAATTCTTTCCCGTTGAAAGTAGGGAAAGGATCCCTCATCTCGAGCTACGAGGGGGAAACGGGGCTCCTCTGGATGTGGGCGGGACCATCGTGCTTCCTCTCGAGTGGAGACGGGTATGGCGGTGAACTTCTTGAGTTGCAGCAAGGGTGTGAAAGACCCTTTGGAAGTTCCAGAGGTTAGGTGTCATTAGTCTCCAGACGCCTCATCCGAAACAGGCCTCATCTTGCCTGGAAGGGAGAACTTCCTGGATTTTCTCGAGATTCGGCAGGTGTTCTCGAGTTAACGACGGGAACCTCAGGGACCCGCCCTGGTGGCCTCAGGAGAGGCCAGTCCCCATGCGAGTTGCTAGCGGGCCTCTCGGGATTCCTCTCCCGTCGATACCGGGGCCAAAAACCTTGTGTGGAGGCAGGACCGGAACCGAGGATTCCTCTCAGGGGCTGACATGGATCTTTGGGTACTTCTGGAGTCTCCCCAGGGGAGTCAGGCCTCGTCTCGAGTGGGGGCATGCACGTGCGCTTTCCTTCCAGGCTGTAGCAGCAATGTCACGCTTCCCGTCGCGTGGATCAAAGGATCTGTGGTTTTCCCTCGAGGCTTTCCCTCGAGGCTTTCCCACAGGGCTGTCCCACGTGCCACCGTGGTGTGAGTCGATCCTCGGCGTGAAAGATGAGCCAGTGTAGGGCAAAGAGGTTCCTCTGGAATGGACTGAGACATCTGGGGGACTCTTGGAATGGTGGTACGACCATGCAGATCCTCTCGCCTATCCTGTTGAGAGTGCCTCCTCTTGAGATGCGACGGGAACGCCGGGAATTCTTTCCCGTTGAAAGCAGGGAAAGGATCCCTCATCTCGAGCTACGAGGGGGAAACGGGGCTCCTCTGGATGTGGGCGGGACCATCGTGCTTCCTCTCGAGTGGAGACGGGTATGGCGGTGAACTTCTTGAGTTGCAGCAAGGGTGTGAAAGACCCTTTCGAAGTTCCAGAGGTTAGGTGTCATTAGTCTCCAGACGCCTCATCGGAAATAGGCCTCATCTCGCCTGGAAGGGAGAACTTCCTGAATTTTCTCGAGTTGCGGCAGGTGTTCTCGAGTTACGACGGGGACCTCAGGGACCCGCCCTGGTGGCCTCAGGAGAGGCCAGTCCCCATGCGAGTTGCTAGGGGGCCTCTCGGGATTCCTCTCCCGTCGATACCGGGGCCAAAAACCTTGTGTGGAGTCAGGGCCGGAACCGAGGATTCCTATCAGGGGCTGACATGGATCTTTGGGTACTTCTGGAGTCTCCCCAGGGGAGTCAGGCCTCGTCTCGAGTGGGGGCATGCACGTGCGCTTTCCTTCCAGGCTGTAGCAGCAATGTCACGCTTCCCGTCGCGTGGATCAAAGGATCTGTGGTTTTCCCTCGAGGCTTACCCTCTAGGCTTTCCCACAGGGCTGTCCCACGTGCCACCGTGGTGTGAGTCGATCCTCGGCGTGAAAGATGAGCCAGTGCAGGGCAAAGAGGTTCCTCTGGAATGGACTGAGACATCTGGGGGACTCTTGGAATGGTGGTACGACCATGGAGTTCCTCTCGCCTTTCCTGTTGAGAGTGCCTCCTCTTGAGATGTGCCGGGTACGCCGGGAATTCTTTCCCGATGAAAGCAGGGAAAGGATCCCTCATCTCGAGCTACGAGGGGGAAACGGGGCTCCTCTGGATGTGGGCGGGACCATCGTGCTTCCTCTCGAGTGGAGACGGGTATGGCGGTGAACTTCTTGAGTTGCAGCAAGGGTGTGAAAGACCCTTTCGAAGTTCCAGAGGTTAGGTGTCATTAGTCTCCAGACGCCTCATCCGAAACAGGCCTCATCTTGCCTGGAAGGGAGAACTTCCTGGATTTTCTCGAGATTCGGCAGGTGTTCTCGAGTTAACAACGGGAACCTCAGGGACCCGCCCTGGTGGCCTCAGGAGAGGCCAGTCCCCATGCGAGTTGCTAGGGGGCCTCTCGGGATTCCTCTCCCATCGATACCGGGGACAAAAACCTTGTGTGGAGTCAGGGCCGGAACCGAGGATTCCTCTCAGGGGCTGACATGGAACTTTGGGTACTTCTGGAGTCTCCCCAGGGGAGTCAGGCCTCGTCTCGAGTGGGGGCATGCACGTGCGCTTTCCTTCCAGGCTGTAGCAGCAATGTCACGCTTCCCGTCGCCTGGATCAAAGGATCTGTGGTTTTCCCTCGAGGCTTTCCCTCGAGGCTTTCCCACAGGGCTGTCCCACGTGCCACCGTGGTGTGAGTCGATCCTCGGCGTGAAAGATGAGCCAGTGTAGGGCAAAGAGGTTCCTCTGGAATGGACTGAGACATCTGGGGGACTCTTGGAATGGTGGTACGACCATGGAGATCCTCTCGCCTATCCTGTTGAGAGTGCCTCCTCTTGAGATGCGACGGGAACGCCGGGAATTCTTTCCCGTTGAAAGCAGGGAAAGGATCCCTCATCTCGAGCTACGAGGGGGAAACGGGGCTCCTCTGGATGTGGGCGGGACCATCGTGCTTCCTCTCGAGTGGAGACGGGTATGGCGGTGAACTTCTTGAGTTGCAGCAAGGGTGTGAAAGACCCTTTCGAAGTTCCAGAGGTTAGGTGTCATTAGTCTCCAGACGCCTCATCGGAAATAGGCCTCATCTCGCCTGGAAGGGAGAACTTCCTGAATTTTCTCGAGTTGCGGCAGGTGTTCTCGAGTTACGACGGGGACCTCAGGGACCCGCCCTGGTGGCCTCAGGAGAGGCCAGTCCACATGCGTGTTGCTAGCGGGCCTCTCGGGATTCCTCTCCCGTCGATACCGGGGACAAAAACCTTGTGTGGAGTCAGGGCCGGAACCGAGGATTCCTCTCAGGGGCTGACATGGAACTTTGGGTACTTCTGGAGTCTCCCCTGGGGAGTCAGGCCTCGTCTCGAGTGCGGGCATGCACGTGCGCTTTCCTTCCAGGCTGTAGCAGCAATGTCACGCTTCCCGTCGCGTGGATCAAAGGATCTGTGGTTTTCCCTCGAGGCTTTCCCACAGGGCTGTCCCACGTGCCACCGTGGTGTGAGTCGATCCTCGGCGTGAAAGATGAGCCAGTGCAGGGCAAAGAGGTTCCTCTGGAATGGACTGAGACATCTGGGGGACTCTTGGAATGGTGGTACGACCATGGAGTTCCTCTCGCCTTTCCTGTTGAGAGTGCCTCCTCTTGAGGTGCGCCGGGAACGCCGGGAATTCTTTCCCGTTGAAAGCAGGGAAAGGATCCCTCATCTCGAGCTACGAGAGGGAAACGGGGCTCCTCTGGATGTGGGCGGGACCATCGTGCTTCCTCTCGAGTGGAGACGGGTATGGCGGTGAACTTCTTGAGTTGCAGCAAGGGTGTGAAAGACCCTTTCGTAGTTCCAGAGGTTAGGTGTCATTAGTCTCCAGACGCCTCATCGGAAATAGGCCTCATCTCGCCTGGAAGGGAGAACTTCCTGGATTTTCAAGAGTTGCGGCAGGTGTTCTCGAGTTACGACGGGGACCTCAGGGACCCGCCCTGGTCGCCTCAGGAGAGGCCAGTCCCCATGCGAGTTGCTAGGGGGCCTCTCGGGATTCCTCTCCCGTCGATACCGGGGCCAAAAACCTTGTGTGGAGTCAGGGCCGGAACCGAGGATTCCTCTCAGGGGCTGACATGGATCTTTGGGTACTTCTGGAGTCTCCCCAGGGGAGTCAGGCCTCGTCTCGAGTGGGGGCATGCACGTGCGCTTTCCTTCCAGGCTGTAGCAGCAATGTCACGCTTCCCGTCGCGTGGATCAAAGGATCTGTGGTTTTCCCTCGAGGCTTTCCCTCGAGGCTTTCCCACAGGGCTGTCCCACGTGCCACCGTGGTGTGAGTCGATCCTCGGCGTGAAAGATGAGCCAGTGCAGGGCAAAGAGGTTCCTCTGGAATGGACTGAGACATCTGGGGGACTCTTGGAATGGTGGTACGACCATGGAGTTCCTCTCTCCTTTCCTGTTGAGAGTGCCTCCTCTTGAGATGCGCCGGGAACGCCGGGAATTCTTTCCCGTTGAAAGCAGGGAAAGAATTCCTGATCTCGAGCTACGAGGGGGAAACGGGGCTCCTCTGGATGTGGGCAGGACCATCGTGCTTCCTCTCGAGTGGAGACGGGTATGGCGGTGAACTTCTTGAGTTGCAGCTAGGGTGTGAAAGACCCTTTCGAAGTTCCAGAGGTTAGGTGTCATTAGTCTCCAGACGCCTCATCGGAAATAGGCCTCATCTCGCCTGGAAGGGAGAACTTCCTGGATTTTCTCGAGTTGCGGCAGGTGTTCTCGAGTTACGACGGGGACCTCAGGGACCCGCCCTGGTTGCCTCAGGAGAGGCCAGTCCCCATGCGAGTTGCTAGGGGGCCTCACGGGATTCCTCTCCCATCGATACCGGGGCCAAAAACCTTGTTTGGAGTCAGGGCCGGAACCGAGGATTCCTCTCAGGGACTGACATGGATCTTTGGGTACTTCTGGAGTCTCCCCAGGGGAGTCAGGCCTTGTCTCGAGTGGGGGCATGCACGTGCGCTTTCCTTCCAGGCTGTAGCAGCAATTTCACGCTTCCCGTCGCGTGGATTAAAGGATCTGTGGTTTTCCCTCGAGGCTTTCCATCGAGGCTTTCCCACAGGGCTGTCCCACGTGCCACCGTGGTGTGAGTCGATCCTCGGCGTGAAAGATGAGCCAGTGCAGGGCAAAGAGGTTCCTCTGGAATGGACTGAGACATCTGGGGGACTCTTGGAATGGTGGTACGACTATGGAGTTCCTCTCGCTTTTCCTGTTGAGAGTGCCTCCTCTTGACATGCGCCGGGAACGCCGGGAATTCTTTCCCGTTGAAAGCAGGGAAAGGATCCCTCATCTCGAGCTACGAGGGGGAAACGGGGCTCCTCTGGATGTGGGCGGGACCATCGTGCTTCCTCTCGAGTGGAGACGGGTATGTCGGTGAACTTCTTGAGTTGCAGCAAGGGTGTGAAAGACCCTTTCGAAGTTCCAGAGGTTAGGTGTCATTAGTCTCCAGACGCCTCATCCGAAACAGACCTCATCTCGCCTGGAAGGGAGAACTTCCTGGATTTTCTCGAGATTCGGCAGGTGTTCTCGAGTTAACGACGGGGACCTCAGGGACCCGCCCTGGTGGCCTCAGGAGAGGCCATTCCCCATGCGAGTTGCTAGGGGGCCTCTCGGGATTCCTCTCCCGTCGATACCGGGGCCAAAAACCTTGTGTGGAGACAGGACCGGAACCGAGAATTCCTCTCAGGGGCTGACATGGATCTATGGGTACTTCTGGAGTCTCCCCAGGGGAGTCAGGCCTCGTCTCGAGTGGGGGCATGCAGGTGCGCTTTCCTTCCAGGCTGTAACAGCAATGTCACGCTTCCCGTCGCGTGGATCAAAGGATCTGTGGTTTTCCCTCGAGGCTTTCCCTCGAGGCTTTCCCACAGGGCTGTCCCACGTGCCACCGTGGTGTGAGTCGATCCTCGGCGTGAAAGATGAGCCAGTGCAGGGCAAAGAGGTTCCTCTGGAATGGACTGAGACATCTGGGGGACTCTTGGAATCGTGGTACGACCATGGAGATCCTCTCGCCTTTCCTGTTGAGAGTGCCTCCTCTTGAGATGCGCCGGGAACGCCGGGAATTCTTTCCCGTTGAAAGCAGGGAAAGGATCCCTCATCTCGAGCTACGAGGGGGGAACGGGGCTCCTCTGGATGTGGGCGGGACCATCGTGCTTCCTCTCGAGTGGAGACGCGTATTTCGGTGAACTTCTTGAGTTGCAGCAAGGGTGTGAAAGACCCTTTCGAAGTTCCAGAGGTTAGGTGTCATTAGTCTCCAGACACCTCATCGGAAATAGGCCTCATCTCGCCTGGAAGGGAGAACTTCCTGGATTTTCTCGAGTTGCGGCAGGTGTTCTCGAGTTACGACGGGGACCTCAGGGACCCGCCCTGGTGGCCTCAGGAGAGGCCAGTCCCCATGCGAGTTGCTAGCGGGCCTCTCGGGATTCCTCTACCATCGATACCGGGGCTAAAAACCTTGTGTGGAGTCAGGGCCGGAACCGAGGATTCCTCTCAGGGGCTGACATGGAACTTTGGGTACTTCTGGAGTCTCCCCAGGGGAGTCAGGCCTCGTCTCGAGTGGGGGCATGCACGTGCGCTTTCCTTCCAGGCTGTAGCAGCAATGTCACGCTTCCCGTCGCGTGGATCAAAGGATCTGTGGTTTTCCCTCGAGGCTTTCCCACAGGGCTGTCCCACGTGCCACCGTGGTGTAAGTGGATCCTCGTCGTGAAAGATGAGCCAGTGCAGGGCAAAGAGGTTCCTCTGGAATGGACTGAGACATCTGGGGGACTCTTGGAATGGTGGTACGACCATGGAGTTCCTCTCGCCTTTCCTGTTGAGAGTGCCTCCTCTTGAGATGCGCCGGAAACGCCGGGAATTCTTTCCTGTTGAAAGCAGGGAAAGGATCCCTGATCTCGAGCTACGAGGGGGAAACGGCGCTCCTCTGGATGTGGGCGGGACCATCGTGCTTCCTCTCGAGTGGAGACGGGTATGGCGGTGAACTTCTTGAGTTGCAGCAAGGGTGTGAAAGACCCTTGGAAGTTCCAGAGGTTAGGTGTCATTAGTCTCCAGACGCCTCATCGGAAATAGGCCTCATCTCGCCTGGAAGGGAGAACTTCCTGGATTTTCTCGAGATGCGGCGGGTGTTCTCGAGTTACGACGGGGACCTCAGGGACCCGCCCTGGTGGCCTCAGGAGAGGCCAGTCCCCATGCGAGTTGTTAGGGGGCCTCTCGGGATTCCTCTCCCGTCGATACTGGGGCCAAAAACCTTGTGTGGAGTCAGGGCCGGAACCGAGGATTCCTCTCAGGGGCTGACATGGATCTTTGGGTACTTCTGGAGTCTCCCCAGGGGAGTCAGGCCTCGTCTCGAGTGGGGGCATGCACGTGCGCTTTCCTTCCAGGCTGTAGCAGCAATGTCACGCTTCCCGTCGCGTGGATCAAAGGATCTGTGGTTTTCTCTCGAGGCTTTCCCTCGAGGCTTTCCCACAGGGCTGTCCCACGTGCCACCGTGGTGTGAGTCGATCCTCGGCGTGAAAGATGAGCCAGTGCAGGGCAAAGAGGTTCCTCTGGAATGGACTCAGACATCTGGGGGACTATTGGAATGGTGGTACGACCATGGAGTTCCTCTCGGCTTTCCTGTTGAGAGTGCCTCATCTTGAGATTCGCCGGGAACGCCGGGAATTCTTTCCCGTTGAAAGCAGGGAAAGGATCCCTCATCTCGAGCTACGAGGGGGAAACGGGGCTCCTCTGGATGTGGGCGGGACTATCGTGCTTCCTCTCGAGTGGAGACGGGTATGGCGGTGAACTTCTTGAGTTGCAGCAAGGGTGTGAAAGACCCTTTGGAAGTTCCAGAGCTTAGGTGTCATTAGTCTCGAGACGCCTCATCGGAAATAGGCCTCATCTCGCCTGGAAGGGAGAACTTCCTGGATTTTCTCGAGTTTTGGCAGGTGTTCTCGTGTTACGATGGGGAACTCAGGGACCCGCCCTGGTGGCCTCAGGAGAGGCCATTCCCCATGCGAGTTGCTAGGGGGCCTCTCGGGATTCCTCTCCTGTCGATACCGGGGCCAAAAACCTTGTGTGGAGTCAGGGCCGGAACCGAGGATTCCTCTCAGGGGCTGACATGGAACTTTGGGTACTTCTGGAGTCTCCCCAGGGGAGTCAGGCCTCGTCTCGAGTGGGGGCATGCACGTGCGCTTTCCTTCCAGGCTGTAGCAGCAATGTCACGCTTCCCGTCGCCTGGATCAAAGGATCTGTGGTTTTCCCTCGAGGCTTTCCCTCGAGGCTTTCCCACAGGGCTGTCCCACGTGCCACCGTGGTGTGAGTCGATCCTCGGCGTGAAAGATGAGCCAGTGTAGGGCAAAGAGGTTCCTCTGGAATGGACTGAGACATCTGGGGGACTCTTGGAATGGTGGTACGACCATGGAGATCCTCTCGCCTATCCTGTTGAGAGTGCCTCCTCTTGAGATGCGACGGGAACGCCGGGAATTCTTTCCCGTTGAAAGCAGGGAAAGGATCCCTCATCTCGAGCTACGAGGGGGAAACGGGGCTCCTCTGGATGTGGGCGGGACCATCGTGCTTCCTCTCGAGTGGAGACGGGTATGGCGGTGAACTTCTTGAGTTGCAGCAAGGGTGTGAAAGACCCTTTCGAAGTTCCAGAGGTTAGGTGTCATTAGTCTCCAGACGCCTCATCGGAAATAGGCCTCATCTCGCCTGGAAGGGAGAACTTCCTGAATTTTCTCGAGTTGCGGCAGGTGTTCTCGAGTTACGACGGGGACCTCAGGGACCCGCCCTGGTGGCCTCAGGAGAGGCCAGTCCACATGCGTGTTGCTAGCGGGCCTCTCGGGATTCCTCTCCCGTCGATACCGGGGACAAAAACCTTGTGTGGAGTCAGGGCCGGAACCGAGGATTCCTCTCAGGGGCTGACATGGAACTTTGGGTACTTCTGGAGTCTCCCCTGGGGAGTCAGGCCTCGTCTCGAGTGCGGGCATGCACGTGCGCTTTCCTTCCAGGCTGTAGCAGCAATGTCACGCTTCCCGTCGCGTGGATCAAAGGATCTGTGGTTTTCCCTCGAGGCTTTCCCACAGGGCTGTCCCACGTGCCACCGTGGTGTGAGTCGATCCTCGGCGTGAAAGATGAGCCAGTGCAGGGCAAAGAGGTTCCTCTGGAATGGACTGAGACATCTGGGGGACTCTTGGAATGGTGGTACGACCATGGAGTTCCTCTCGCCTTTCCTGTTGAGAGTGCCTCCTCTTGAGGTGCGCCGGGAACGCCGGGAATTCTTTCCCGTTGAAAGCAGGGAAAGGATCCCTGATCTCGAGCTACGAGAGGGAAACGGGGCTCCTCTGGATGTGGGCGGGACCATCGTGCTTCCTCTCGAGTGGAGACGGGTATGGCGGTGAACTTCTTGAGTTGCAGCAAGGGTGTGAAAGACCCTTTCGTAGTTCCAGAGGTTAGGTGTCATTAGTCTCCAGACGCCTCATCGGAAATAGGCCTCATCTCGCCTGGAAGGGAGAACTTCCTGGATTTTCTCGAGTTGCGGCAGGTGTTCTCGAGTTACGACGGGGACCTCAGGGACCCGCCCTGGTCGCCTCAGGAGAGGCCAGTCCCCATGCGAGTTGCTAGGGGGCCTCTCGGGATTCCTCTCCCGTCGATACCGGGGCCAAAAACCTTGTGTGGACTCAGGGCCGGAACCGAGGATTCCTCTCAGGGGCTGACATGGATCTTTGGGTACTTCTGGAGTCTCCCCAGGGGAGTCAGGCCTCGTCTCGAGTGGGGGCATGCACGTGCGCTTTCCTTCCAGGCTGTAGCAGCAATGTCACGCTTCCCGTCGCGTGGATCAAAGGATCTGTGGTTTTCCCTCGAGGCTTTCCCTCGAGGCTTTCCCACAGGGCTGTCCCACGTGCCACCGTGGTGTGAGTCGATCCTCGGCGTGAAAGATGAGCCAGTGCAGGGCAAAGAGGTTCCTCTGGAATGGACTGAGACATCTGGGGGACTCTTGGAATGGTGGTACGACCATGGAGTTCCTCTCTCCTTTCCTGTTGAGAGTGCCTCCTCTTGAGATGCGCCGGGAACGCCGGGAATTCTTTCCCGTTGAAAGCAGGGAAAGAATTCCTGATCTCGAGCTACGAGGGGGAAACGGGGCTCCTCTGGATGTGGGCAGGACCATCGTGCTTCCTCTCGAGTGGAGACGGGTATGGCGGTGAACTTCTTGAGTTGCAGCTAGGGTGTGAAAGACCCTTTCGAAGTTCCAGAGGTTAGGTGTCATTAGTCTCCAGACGCCTCATCGGAAATAGGCCTCATCTCGCCTGGAAGGGAGAACTTCCTGGATTTTCTCGAGTTGCGGCAGGTGTTCTCGAGTTACGACGGGGACCTCAGGGACCCGCCCTGGTTGCCTCAGGAGAGGCCAGTCCCCATGCGAGTTGCTAGGGGGCCTCACGGGATTCCTCTCCCATCGATACCGGGGCCAAAAACCTTGTTTGGAGTCAGGGCCGGAACCGAGGATTCCTCTCAGGGACTGACATGGATCTTTGGGTACTTGTGGAGTCTCCCCAGGGGAGTCAGGCCTTGTCTCGAGTGGGGGCATGTACGTGCGCTTTCCTTCCAGGCTGTAGCAGCAATTTCACGCTTCCCGTCGCGTGGATTAAAGGATCTGTGGTTTTCCCTCGAGGCTTTCCCTCGAGGCTTTCCCACAGGGCTGTCCCACGTGCCACCGTGGTGTGAGTCGATCCTCGGCGTGAAAGATGAGCCAGTGCAGGGCAAAGAGGTTCCTCTGGAATAGACTGAGACATCTGGGGGACTCTTGGAATGGTGGTACGACTATGGAGTTCCTCTCGCTTTTCCTGTTGAGAGTGCCTCCTCTTGACATGCGCCGGGAACGCCGGGAATTCTTTCCCGTTGAAAGCAGGGAAAGGATCCCTCATCTCGAGCTACGAGGGGGAAACGGGGCTCCTCTGGATGTGGGCGGGACCATCGTGCTTCCTCTCGAGTGGAGACGGGTATGTCGGTGAACTTCTTGAGTTGCAGCAAGGGTGTGAAAGACCCTTTCGAAGTTCCAGAGGTTAGGTGTCATTAGTCTCCAGACGCCTCATCCGAAACAGACCTCATCTCGCCTGGAAGGGAGAACTTCCTGGATTTTCTCGAGATTCGGCAGGTGTTCTCGAGTTAACGACGGGGACCTCAGGGACCCGCCCTGGTGGCCTCAGGAGAGGCCATTCCCCATGCGAGTTGCTAGGGGGCCTCTCGGGATTCCTCTCCCGTCGATACCGGGGCCAAAAACCTTGTGTGGAGACAGGACCGGAACCGAGAATTCCTCTCAGGGGCTGACATGGATCTATGGGTACTTCTGGAGTCTCCCCAGGGGAGTCAGGCCTCGTCTCGAGTGGGGGCATGCAGGTGCGCTTTCCTTCCAGGCTGTAGCAGCAATGTCACGCTTCCCGTCGCGTGGATCAAAGGATCTGTGGTTTTCCCTCGAGGATTTCCCTCGAGGCTTTCCCACAGGGCTGTCCCACGTGCCACCGTGGTGTGAGTCGATCCTCGGCGTGAAAGATGAGCCAGTGCAGGGCAAAGAGGTTCCTCTGGAATGGACTGAGACATCTGGGGGACTCTTGGAATCGTGGTACGACCATGGAGATCCTCTCGCCTTTCCTGTTGAGAGTGCCTCCTCTTGAGATGCGCCGGGAACGCCGGGAATTCTTTCCCGTTGAAAGCAGGGAAAGGATCCCTCATCTCGAGCTACGAGGGGGGAACGGGGCTCCTCTGGATGTGGGCGGGACCATCGTGCTTCCTCTCGAGTGGAGACGCGTATTTCGGTGAACTTCTTGAGTTGCAGCAAGGGTGTGAAAGACCCTTTCGAAGTTCCAGAGGTTAGGTGTCATTAGTCTCCAGACACCTCATCGGAAATAGGCCTCATCTCGCCTGGAAGGGAGAACTTCCTGGATTTTCTCGAGTTGCGGCAGGTGTTCTCGAGTTACGACGGGGACCTCAGGGACCCGCCCTGGTGGCCTCAGGAGAGGCCAGTCCCCATGCGAGTTGCTAGGGGGCCTCTCGGGATTCCTCTCCCGTCGATACCGGGGCCAAAAACCTTGTGTGGAGTCAGGGCCGGAACCGAGGATTCCTCTCAGGGGCTGACATGGATCTTTGGGTACTTCTGGAGTCTCCCCAGGGGAGTCAGGCCTCGTCTCGAGTGGGGGCATGCACGTGCGCTTTCCTTCCAGGCTGTAGCAGCAATGTCACGCTTCCCGTCGCGTGGATCAAAGGATCTGTGGTTTTCCCTCGAGGCTTTCCCTCGAGGCTTTCCCACAGGGCTGTCCCACGTGCCACCGTGGTGTGAGTCGATCCTCGGCGTGAAAGATGAGCCAGTGCAGGGCAAAGAGGTTCCTCTGGAATGGACTGAGACATCTGGGGGACTCTTGGAATGGTGGTACGACCATGGAGTTCCTCTCGCCTTTCCTGTTGAGAGTGCCTCCTCTTGAGATGCGCCGGGAACGCCGGGAAATCTTTCCCGTTGAAAGCAGGGAAAGCATCCCTCATTTCGAGCTACGAGGTGGAAACGGGGCTCCTCTGGATGTGGGTGGGACCATCGTGCTTCCTCTCGAGTGGAGACGGGTATGGCGGTGAACTTCTTGAGTTGCAGCAAGGGTGTGAAAGACCCTTTCGAAGTTCCAGAGGTTAGGTGTCATTAGTCTCCAGACGCCTCATCGGAAATAGGCCTCATCTCGCCTGGAAGGGAGAACTTTCTGGATTTTCTCGAGTTGCGGCAGGAATTCTCGAGTTACGACGGGGACCACAGGGACCCGCCCTGGTGGCCTCAGGAGAGGCCAGTCCCCATGCGAGTTGCTAGGGGGCCTCTCGGGATTCCTCTCCCGTCGATACCGGGGCCAAAAACCTTGTGTGGAGTCAGGGCCGGAACCGAAGATTTCTCACAGGGGCTGACATGGATCTTTGGGTATTTCTGGAGTCTCCCCAGGGGAGTCAGGCCTCGTCTCGAGTGGGGGCATGGACGTGGGCTTTCCTTCCAGGCTGTAGCAGCAATGTCACGCTTCCCGTCGCATGGATCAAAGGATCTGTGGTTTTCCCTCGAGGCTTTCACTCGAGGCTTTCCCACAGGGCTGTCGCACGTGCCACCATGGTGTGAGTCGATCCTCGGGATGAAAGATGAGCCAGTGCATGGCAAAGAGGTTCCTCTGGAATAGACTGAGACATCTGGGGGACTCTTGGAATGGTGGTACGACCATGGAGTTCCTCTCGCCTTTCCTGTTGAGAGTGCCTCCTCTTGAGATGCGCCGGGAACGCCGGGAATTCTTTCCCGTTGAAAGCAGGGAAAGGATCCCTCATCTCGAGCTACGAGGGGGAAACGGGGCTCCTCTGGATGTGGGCGGGACCATCGTGCTTCCTCTCGAGTGGAGACGGGTATGGCGGTGAACTTCTTGAGTTGCAGCAAGGGTGTGAAAGACCCTTTGGAAGTTCCAGAGGTTACGTGTCATTAGTCTCCAGACGCCTCATCGGAAATAGGCCTCATCTCTCCTGGAAGGAAGAACTTCCTGGATTTTCTCGAGATGCGGCGGGTGTTCTCGAGTTACGACGGGGACCTCAGGGACCCGCCCTGGTGGCCTCAGGAGAGGCCAGTCCCCATGCGAGTTGCTAGGGGGCCTCTCGGGATTCCTCTCCCGTCGATACCGGGGCCAAAAACCTTGTGTGGAGTCAGGGCCGGAACCGAGGATTCCTCTCAGGGGCTGACATGGATCTTTGGGTACTTCTGGAGTCTCCCCAGGGGAGTCAGGCCTCGTCTCGAGTGGGGGCATGCACGTGCGCTTTCCTTCCCGGCTGTAGCAGCAATGTCACGCTTCCCGTCGCGTGGATCAAAGGATCTGTGGTTTTCCCTCTAGGCTTTCCTTCGAGGCTTTCCCACAGGGCTGTCCCACGTGCCACTGTGGTGTGAGTCGATCCTCGGCGTGAAAGATGAGACAGTGAAGGGAAAAGAGGTTCCTCTAGAATGGACTGAGACATCTGGGGGATTCTTGGAATGGTGGTACGACCAAGGAGTTCCTCTCGCCTTTCCTGTTGAGAGTGCTTCCTCTTGAGATGCGACGGGAACGCTGGGAATTCTTTCCCGTTGAAAGCAGGGAAAGGATCCCTCATCTCGAGCTACGAAGGGGTAACGGGACACCTCTGGATGTGGGCGGGACCATCGTGCTTCCTCTCGAGTGGAGACGGGTATGGTGGTGAACTTCTTGAGTTGCAGCAAGGGTGTGAAAGACCCTTTCGAAGTTCCAGAGGTTAGGTGTCATTAGTCTCCAGGCGCCTCATTGGAAATAGGCCTCATCTCGCCTGGAAGGGAGAACTTCCTGGATTTTCTCGAGTTGCGGCAGGTGTTCTCGAGTTACGACGGGGACCTCAGGGACCCGCCCTCCTGGCCTCAGGAAAGGCCAGTCCCCATGCGAGTTGCTAGGGGGCCTCTCGGGATTCCTCTCCAGTCAATACCGGGACAAAAAACCTTGTGTGGAGTCAGGGCCGGAAACTGAGGATTCCTCTCTGGTTCTGACATGGATCTTTGGGTACTTCTGGAGTCTCCCCAGGGGAGTCAGGCCTCGTCTCGAGTGGGGGAATGTACGTCCGCTTTCCTCCCGAGCTGTAGCCGCAGTGTCACCCTTCACGTCGCGTGGATCACGGGATCTGTGGTTTCCCTCGAGGCTTTTCCACCAGGCTTTCCCACAGGGCTGTCCCAAGTGCCACCGTGGTGTGACTCGATCCTCAGCATGAAAGACGAGCCAGTGCAGGGAAAAGAGGTTCCTCTGGAATGGAATGAGACATCTGGGGGACCCTTGGAATGGTGGCACGAAGCTGGAGTTCCCCTCGCCTTTCCTGTTGTGAGCGCCACCTCTTGAGATTCGTTGGGAACGCTGGGAATTCTTTCCCAAAGAAGCAACGAAAGGATCCCTCATCTCAAGCTACGAGGCGGATACGGGGATCCTCTGGATGTGGGTGGGGCCCTAGTGCTTCCTCTCGAGTGGAGACAGTTATGGTGGTGAACTTCTTGAGTTGCAGCAAGACTGTGAAGGACCCTTTCAAAGTTCGAGAGGTGAGGTGTGATTAGCCTCGAGACGCCTCAGTGGAAATGGGCCTCATCTCTCCTGGAGAGGAGAACTTCCTGGATTTTCTCGAGTTGCGGCAGGTGTTCTCGAGTTACGAAGGGGACCTCAGGGACCCGTTCTGGTGGCCTCAGGAAAGGCCAGTCCGATGCGAGTTGCTAGGGGCCCTCTCGGAATTACTCTCCCATCGATGTCGCGGCCTTAAACCTTGTGTGGAGTCAGCGTCTGAGCCTGAGGATTCCTCTCCGGTGCTCACATGGATCTTTGGTACTTCTCGAGTCTCCTCCGGGGAGTCAGTCCTCGTCTCCATTTGGGGCATGCACATGCGCTTTCTTCCCGAGCTGTAGCAGCGGTGTCATGCTTCCGGTCTTGTGGATCAAGGGATCTGTGGCTTTCCCTCGAGGCTTTCCCACAGGGCTGTCCCACGTGCCACGTTGATGTGAGTCGATCCTCGGCATAAAGGACGAGCCAGTGCAGGGAAAAGAGGTTCCTCTGGAATGGACTGAGACATCTGGGGAATCTGGGAATGGTGGCACGTCCCTGGAGTGCCTATCGCCTCTCCTATTTAGAGCTCCTCCTCTTGAGATCCGACGAGAATGCAGGGCATTCTTTCCGGTTGATGCAGGGAAAGGATCCGTCAACTCGAGCTTCGAGGCAGAAACCGGGCTCCTCTGGATGTGGGCGGGACCCTTGTGCTTCCTGTCAAGTTGAGACGGGTATGGCGGGGAACTTCTTGAGTTGCAACAAGGGTGTGAAGGACCCTTTCTAAGTTCCAGAGTTTAGATGTGATTAGCCTCCATACGCCTCAGTGGAAATGGCCCTCATCTCGCCTGGAGGGGAGAATTTCTTGGATTTTCTCGAGTTGCGGCAGGTGTTCTCGAGTTACGACGGGGACCCGCTCTGGTGGCCTCAGAAAAGGCCAGTCCCCACGCGAGTTGCTAGGGTGTCTCTCGGGAATCCTCTCCCGTTGATTCCGGGGCCTTAGAACATGTGTGGAGTCGGATCCAACCTGAGGATTCCTCTCTGATGCTGACATGGATCTTGGGGTACTTCTGGAATCTCCCCATGGGAGTCAGTCCTCGTCTCCAGTGGGGGCATGCATGTGCACTTTCCTCCCGAGCTGTAGCAGCAATGTCACGATTCCCGTCGCGTGGATCAAGGGATCTGTGGCTTTCCCTCGAGGCTTTCCCAAAGGGCTGCCCACGTGCCACCATGGTGTGAGTCGATCCTCGGCGTGAAAGACAAGCCAGCGCAGGGAGGAGAGGTTCCTCTGGAATGGACTGAGACATCTGGGGGACTCTTGGAATGGTGGCACGACCCTGAAGTTCCTCTCGCCTTTCCTGTTGAGAGTGCCTCCTCTTGAGATGCGACGGGAACGCCGGGTATTCTGTCCCGATGAAGAATGGAAAGGAATCCTCATCTCCAGCTACGAGGTGGAAACGGGGCTCCTCTGGATATGGGTGAGACCCTCGTGTGCCGGGGTCCAGCCCCGGTGTATCAAGGGAATTCGAAGGGTGGACGGCGTTGGCGTGGAAAGACTTATTTATTAATATAAGATTAGATTAAGAAACTATAGTGCAGTAGGAAGATTAAGTGGAGAAAGAGGGCTGAATAGCTTGGTTTACGCGGAAGACCAATAAAATTCCAGACAAGGAATTTGCACCATCTACGTTGGGCCACCCGTGCCCACTTGAATATCTAAGGGTGCCTCGCCTTAAGCTCCCTTTTGCGCGGATCTTAATAACCAGGGCAAATAAGTAGACCTGGCGAGCCTCCGCGCCCCAGATGGAAATTCAGCCTGAAATTAAAGTAAAGAGCAGAGGGAAGAAAAGGGAGAGAAAAAGAGAGAGAGAGAGACACGAGGGGAGCCAGATTCCCAAGAAACCAGGCCGAGACTAGTCTGAGAAACTGGTCTGAGAATCTGGTCCCGTCCTTTATTGTTCAGAAGGCCTTTTATACTTTTGATAAAACATGGAGATCAATGGGTAACACAAAGTTATGCAGCTTTAGCAGTCCAGACTCTTATCAAAACTAGGCTTTTTTCTCTACATACCTAATTGTATACACAAGTCTTAGGTAATTTACATCATCTTCCAGCCAAAAGGGCCAATTAACATTTTACAGCCTTTTTTCTGATAAGGGTTTGTCAACCACAAGACTTATTTGTGTTGATCTTCCCAAGGTCTGGTGCCACTCTCAGAAAGCACTAAATAAAGTTACATTCTTACACAGCAAGGATACAGCAACTTATAACAAGTAGAGGGAGTACAGTGATTTACAGCAAAAGAGAAGCAATTAACTCAAAAGTCTAGTGTTGCTAACATCAAAAACTACGTATCTTTTTTTACATCTTGCTTACATTAACATCCTTCCAGGTGCCTAAAAGATAAAGAATAAGGAGGTCTGGCAGCAACCATTCAGTCAACAGTGAAAACCCTCTACCAATATAATTTTTAACTCTTTAGAAAAGGCTCTGTATCTTTAAGATGCTTTTAAGCTTTGTGCCTCCCGCGGTTGGAGGGCTGTAAGCAATTCACAAGCTGCAAGAGGTCTGGGGAACCTGTTAGGCAGGCTAGAGAGGTATCAGAGGGGTTTAACTGAAACATCCCTTTCAAATGCAGAAGACTAAAACCCTGAATTGACTTTTTCCCAGAGAATATCAGAAAAGTGGAAAAGAAGAGCACAAAAGCCGGCAGATTTTTGTTGGGGTACATGCTTAGGAATTTCCAGAGGGGTCCCTGAAGTCTGAGCATGCCTTGCGTATGTCAGCTTCCTTCCTCATGACCTTGTCACGGGCGGGATTCCTCACACTGGCTCCCGGCACTCGTGCTTCCTCTCGAGTGGAGACAGGTATGTCGGGGAACTTCTTGATTTGCAGCAAGAGTGTGAAGGACCCTTTCGAAGTTCCAGAGGTTAGATGTGATTAGCCTCAAGACGCCGCAGTGGAAATGGGCCTCATCTCGCCTGGAGGGGAGAACTTCCTGGATTTTCTCGAGTTGCGGCAGGTGTTCTCGAGTTACGACGGGGACCACAGGGACCCGCCCTGTTGGCCTAAGGAATGGCCAGTCCCCATGCGAGTTGATAGGGGGCTTCTCGGGATTCCTCTCCCGTCGATGCCGGGGCCTTAGACTTGCGTGGAGACGGGGCAGAAATCTGAGGATTCTTCTCTGGTGCTGACAGGGATCTTGGGGTACTTCTGGAGTCTCCCCAGGGGAGTCAGTCCTCGTCTCGACTGGGGGCATGCACGTGCGCTTTCCTCCCGAGCTGTAGCAGAGTGTCATGCTTCACGTCACAGGGATCAAGGGATCTGTAGATTTCACTCCAGGCTTTCCCACGAGGTTATCCCACAGGCCGTCGCACGTGCCACCGTGGTGTGAGTTGATCCTCGGCGTGAAAGACGAGCCAGTGCAGGGAAAACAGGTTCTTCTGGAATGGACTGAGACATCTGGGGGACTCTTGGAATGGTGGCACGACCCTGGAGTGCCTCTCGCCTTTCCTGTTGAGAGCGCCTCTGCTTGAGTTGCGACAGGAACGCCTGGAATTCTTTCCCAACGAAGCCTGAAAGGATCCCTCATCTCGAGCTGCGACGCGGAAACGGGGCTCCTCTGGATGTGGGCGGGACCCTCGTGCTTCCTCTCGACTGGAGACAGGTATGTCGGGGAACTTCTTGAGTTGCAGCAAGAGTGTGAATGACGCTTTAGAAGTTCCAGAGGTTAGGTGTGATTAGCCTCGAGACGCCTCAGCGGAAATGCTCCTCATTTCGCTTGGAGGGGAGAACTTCTTGGATTTTCGCGAGTTGCGGCAGGTGTTCTCGCGTTACGACGGGGACCTCAGGGACCCGCTCTGGCGGCCTCAGGAAAGGCCAGTCCTCATGTGAGTTGCTAAGGGGCCTCTCGGGATTCCTCTCCCGTCGATGCCGGGGCCTTAGAACTTGTGTGGAGTCGGGGCCGGAACCGGAGGATTCCCCTTCGGTGCTGACATCGATCTTGGGGTACTTCTGGAGTCTCCCCAGGAGAGTCAGTCCTCGTCTGCAGTGGGGGCATGCAAGTGCGCTTTACTCCCGAGCTGTAGCAGCAGTGTCACGCTTCAGGTCGCGTGGATCAAGGGATCTGTGGCTTTCCCTCGAGGTTTTCTCATGAGGCTTTCGTACAGGGCTCTCCCACGTGCCACCGTGGTGTGATTCGATCCTCGGCGTGAAAGACGAGCCAGTGCAGGATAAACAGGTTCCTCTGGAATGGACTGAGACATATGGTGGACTCTTGGAATGGTGGCACGACCCTGGAGTGTCTCTCGCCTTTCCTGTTGAGAGTGCCTCCTCTTGAGAAGCAACGGGAACGCTGGGAATTCTTTCCTGTTGGTAGCAGGGAAAGGTTCCCTCATCTCAAGCTACGAGAGGGAAACCGGGCTCCTCTGGATGTGGGCGGGACCATCGTGCTTCCTCTGGAGTGGAGTCGGGTATGACGGGGAACTTCTTGAGTTTCAGCGAGGGTGTGAAGGACCCTTTCGAAGTTCCAGAGGGTAGGTGTGAATAGCCTCGAGACGCCTCATCGGAAATGAGCCTCATCTCGCCTGGAAAGGAGAACTTCCTGGATTTTCTAGAGTTGCGGCAGGTGTTCTCGAGTTACGACGGGGACCTCAGGGACCCGCTCTGGTGCCCTCAGGAAAGGCCAGTCCCCATGCGAGTTGCTAGGGCCCCACTCGGCATTCCTCTCCCATCGACGGCGGGGCCTAAGACCTTGTGTGGAGTCAGGGCCGAAACCTGAGGATTCCTTTCTGGTGCTGACATGGATCTTGGGTTATTTTGGTAGTCTCCCCAGGGGAGTCGGGCCTCGTCTCGAGTGGGGGCATGCACGTGCGCTTTCCTCCCGAGCTTTAGCAGCAGTGTCACGCTTCCCGTCAGGTGGACCAAGGAATCTGTTCCTTTCCCTGGAGGCTTTCCCACGAGGTTTATCCACAGGGCTGTCCCACGTGCCACCGTGGTGTGAGTCGATCCTCGGCGTGAAAGACGACCCAGTGCAGGGAAAAGAGGTTCCTCTGGAATGGACTGAGACATCTTGGGGACTCTTGGAATGGTGGCACGACCCTGGAGTTCCTCTCGCCTTTCCTGTTGAGAGTGCCTCCGCCTGAGATGCGACGGGAACGCCGGGAATTCTTTCCCGTTGAAAGCAGGGAACGGATCCCTCATCTCGAGCAACGAGGCGGAAACGGGGCTCTTCTGGATGTGGGCGGGACCCTCGTGCTTCCTCTCGACTGGAGACGGTTATGTCAGGGAACTTCTTGATTTGCAGCAAGAGTTTGAATGACGCTTTAGAAGTTCCAGAGGTTAGGTGTGATTAGCCTCGAGACGCCTCAGCAGAAATGGTCCTCATCTCGCTTGGAGGGGAGAACTTCCTGGATTTTCTCGAGTTGCAGCACGTGTTCTCGAGTTACGATGGGGACCTCAGGGACTCGCTCTGGTGGCCTCAGGAAAGGCCAGTCCTCATGCGAGTTGCTTGGAGGCCTCTCGGGATTCCTCTCCCGTCAATCCTGGGGCCTTAGAATTTGTGTGGAGTCGTGACTGGAAGCTGAATATTCCTCTCCAGGTGCTGACATGGATCTTGGGGTACTTCTGGAGTCTTCCCAGGGGAGTCAGGCCTCGTCTCCACTGGGGGCATGCATATGCGCTTTCCTCCCGAGCTGTAGCAGCAGTGTCAAGCTTCCGGTCACGTGGATCAAGTGATCTGTGGCTTTCCCTCGAGGCTTTCACACGAGGCTTTCCCACTGGGCTGTCCCACGTGCCACTGTGGTGTAAGTCGATCCTAGGCGTGAAAGACAAGCCAGTGCAGGGAAAACAGGTTCCTCTGAGGTGGACTCATACATCTGGGTGACTCTTGGAATGGTGGCACGACCCTGGAGTTCCTCTCGCCTTTCCTGTTGAGAGCGCCTCCTCTTGAGATGCGACGGGAACGCCGGTAATTCTTTCCCGACGAAGCTGGGAAAGGATCCCTCATCTCGAGCTACAAGGCGGCAATGGGGCTCCTCTGGATGTGGGCGGGACGCTCGCACTTCCTCTCTAGTGGAGACGGGTATGTCGGGGAATTTCTTGAGTTGCAGGAATGGTGTGAAGGACCCTTTCGAAGTTCCATAAGTTATGTGTGATTAGTCTCGAGACGCCTCAACGGAAATGGGCCTCATCTCAGCTCGAGGGGAGAACCTCCTGGATTTCCTCGAGTTGCGGCAGGTGTTCTTGAGTTAAGATGGGAACCTCAGGGACCCGCTCTGGTGGCCTCAGGAAAAGCCTGCCCCATGCGAGTTGCTAGGGGTCCTCTCGGGATTCCTCTCCCGTCGATGCCGGGGCCTAAGACCTTGTGTGTAGTCAGGGGCTGAACCTGAGGATTCATCTCCAGTGCCGACATGGTTCTTGGGGTACTTCTGGAGTTTCCCCAGTGGAGTGAGTCCTTGTCTTGAGTGGGGGCATGCACATGCGCTTTCCTCCCGCGCTGTATCAGCAGTGTCACTCTTCCCGTCACGTGGATGAAGGGATCGATGGCTTTCCCTTGAGGCTTTAACACGAGGCTTTCCCACAGGGCTGTCCCATGTCCCACCGTGGTGTGAGTCGATCCTCGGCGTGAAAGATGAGCCTGTGCAGGGAAAACAGGTTCCCCTGGAATGGACTGAGACATCTGGGGGACTCTTGGAATGGTGGCACGACCCTGGAGTTCCTCTCGCATTTCCTGTTGAGAGCGCCTACTCTTGAGATGTGACGGGAACGCCGGGAATTCTTTCCCGACAAAGCAGGAAAAGGATCCCTCATCTCAAGCTACGAGGCGGAAACGGGGCTCCTCTGATTGTGGGCGGGACCCTCGTCCATCCTCTCGAGTGGAGACGGATATGTCGGGGAACTTCTTGAGTTGCAGCAAGGGTGTGAAGGACCCTTTCTAAGATCCAGAGGTTATGTATGATTAGCCTCGAGACGCCTCAGCAGAAATGGGCCTCATCTCGCCTGGAGTGGAGAACCTCCTGGATTTTCTCGAGTTGCCGCAGGTGTTCTCGAGTTACGACGAGGATATCAGGGACCCGCTCTGGTGGCCTCAGGAATGGCCAGTCCCCATGCTAGTTGATAGGGGGCTTCTCGGGATTCCTCTCCCGTCGATGCCGGGGCCTAAGACCTTGTGTGGAGTCGTGGCCGGGACCTGAGGACTCCTCTCCGGTGCTGACATGGATCTTGGGTTACTTCTGGAGTCTCCCCAGGAGAGTCAGGCGTCATCTGCAGTGGGGGCATGCACATGCGCTTTCCTCCCGAGATGTAGCAACAGGGTCATGCTTCCCGTCATGTGGACCAAGGGATCTGTGGCTTTCCCTCGAGGCTATCCAATGAAGCTTTCGCATAGGGCTCTTCCACGTGCCACCATGGTGTCAGTTCATCCTCGCCCTGAAAGACGAGCCAGTGCAGGGAAAAAAAGGTTCCTCTGGAATAGACTGAGATATCTGGGGGACTCTTCGAATGATGGCACAACCCTGGAGTTCCTCTCGCCTTTCCTGTTGAGAGCGCCTCCTCTTGAGATGCGACGGGAACGCCGGGAATTCTATCCCGACGAAGCAGGGGAAGGATCCCTCACCTGGATCTACGAGGAGGAAACGGTACTCCTCCGGATGTGGGCGGGACTCTCGTGCTTCCTCTCGAGTGGAGATGGGTATGTGGGGGAACTTCTTGAGTTTCAGCAAGGGTGTGAATGACCCTTTCGAAGTTCTATAGGTTAGGTGTTATTAGACTCGCGACGCCTCAGCAGAAATGGGCCTCATCTCGCCTGGAGAGGAAAACTTCCTGGATTTTCTCGAGTTGTGGCAGGTGTTCTAGAGTTACGACGGGGACCTCAGATACCCTCACTGGTGGCCTCAGGAAAGGCCAGTCCCCATGCGAGTTGCTAGGGGCCCTCTCGGGATTCCTCTCCCATCGATGCCGGGGCCTAACACCTTGTGTGGAGTCGCGGCCGGAGCCTGAGGACTCCTGTGCGGGGCTGACATGGATCTTGGGGTGCCTGTGGAGTCTCCCCAGGGGAATCAGTCCTCGTATCAAGTGGGGGCATGCACGTGCGCTTTCCTCCCAAGCTGTAGCAGCAGTGTCACGCTTCCCGTCACGTGGATCAAGGGATCTGCGGCTTTCCCTCGAGGCTTTCCCACGAGGCTTTCCCACAGGGCTGTCCCACGTGCCACCTTGGTTTGAGTCGATCCTGGGCGTGAAAAACGAGCCAGTGGAGGGAAAAGAGCTTCCTCTGGAATGGACTGAGACATCTGTGGGACTCTTGGAATTGTGGCACGACCCTGGAGTTCCTCTCGCCTTTCCTGTTGAGAGTGCCTCCTCTTGAGATGCGACGGGAACGCCGGGAATTCTTTCCCGCTCAAGCAGGGAAAGAATCCCTCATCTCGAGCTACAATGTGGAAACGGTGCTCCTCTGTACGTGGGCGGGACCATCGTGCTTCCTCTCGAGTGGAGACGGGTATGTCGGGGAACTTCTTGAGTTGCAGCAAGGGTGTGAAGGACACTTTCGAAGTTCCAGAGGGTAGGTGTGATTAGCCTCGAGATGCCTCATCGGAAATGGGCCTCATCTTGCCTGGAGGGGAGAACCTTCTGGATTGCCGGGGTCCAGCCCCGGTGGACCCAGGGAATTTGAAGGGTGGATGGCGTTGGCGTGGAAAGACTTGTTTGTTCATCAATATAAGATTATATTAGAAACTATAGTGTAGTAAGAAGATTAAGTGGAGGAAGAGGGCTGAATAGCTTGGTTTATGCGGAAGACCAATAAAATTCCAGCAAGGAATTTGCACCATCTACGTTCGGGCACCGGCACCCACTTCAATATCTAAGCGTGCCTCGCCTTAAGCTCCGTTTCGCGCGGGTCTTAACAGCCAGGGCAAGTAAGTAGACCTGGCGAGCCTCCAGGCCCCAATGTGGAAATTCAGCCTGAAATTAAAGTAAAGAGCAGAGAGGGAAAGGGAGAGAAGAAGAGAGAGAGAAACACACGGGGGGAGCCAGATTCTCAAGAAACCAGGCCCAGAGCCGAGTTCGAGAATCTGGTCTGAGAATCTGGTCAGAGAAGCTGGTCTGCTCCTTTATTGTTCAGAAGGCCTTTTATACTTTTGATAAAACATGGAGATCAATGGATAACACAAAATTATGTAGCGTTCGCAGCCCAGACTCTTTCTATACATCATTTTGTGTACAAAAGGTCTCAGGTGATTTACATTATCTTCTGGCCAAGAGGCTTGTTAACACTTTTTGGCTCTCTTCCTTAATGAATGTTAATATTGTTTCCCCTGAAGTGTTTTTTCTTTAATCTGCATCTCCTTAAAAGTGCTAAAGTTGCATCTCTATAGAACAAAGGTGCAGTGGGTTATAACAAAGAAAGTACTTAATTCAAAGATCTAATGTTGCTAATACAAGGTCTACTACTTGTTTTTCTATATGCCAACTATATCTAAAAACAAAGGATATGAAAATTTGGCAGCAAGCATGGACTCAACAAATGAAACTTTTAATCAGTCGTATTCTAAAGATTTTGACTCTTCAGAAGCCCCTACATTCCTTGGATGTTTTAACCTTCCTGTGCCTCCTGCGGTCAGGAGGCCTCAAACAATCCCATGCGCAGCTGTACGAGTCCTGCAGGCAGGCTAGAAAGCCATCAGAGGGGTTTTTTGGATTGAAACACTCTTTCAAATGTAGAAGACTAAAGCCCTAAATTGACTTTTTCCAGAAAATGTCAGAAGAGTGGAAAAGCAGAGCACAAAAGCCGGCAGATTTTTGTTGGGGTACATGCTTAGGAACTTCCAGAGGGGTCCCTGAAGTCTGAGCACGCCTTGCGTATGTAGCTTCCTTCCTGATGACCTTGTCATGGGCGGGATCCCTCACACTGGCTCCCGGCACTGGATTTTCTCAAGTTGTGGCATTTCTCGAGTTGTGGATTTTCTTGAGTTATGACGGGGACCTCAGGGACCCGAACTGGTGGCCTCAGGAAAGGCCAGTCCCCAAACGAGTTGCTAGGAGTCCCGCGGGATTCCTCACCAGTCGATGTCGGGGCCTAAAACCTGTGTGGAGTCGGGGCCAAAACCTGAGGATTCCTTGCCAGTGCTGACATGAATGATGGGGCACTTCTGGAGTCTCCACAGGGGAGTCAGTCATCGTCTCGAGTGGGGGCTTGCCCGTCCGATTTCCTCCCGAGCAGTGGCACCAGTTTCACTCTTCCCGTTGCGTAGATCAAGGGATCTGTGGATTTCCCTCGAGGATTTCCCAAGAGGATTTCCCACAGGGCTGTCCCTCGTGCCACCGTGGTGTCAGGTAATCCTCGGCGTGAAAGTCGAGGCAGTGCAGAAAAAAGAGGTTCCTCTGGAATGGACTGAGAAATCTGGGGGACTCGGAATGGTCGACGAGCCTGGAGTTCCTCTCACCTTTCCTGTTGAGCGGGCCTCCTCTTCAGGTTCGACGGGAAGGCCGGGAATTCTTTCCCGACGAAGCAGGGAAAGGATCCCTCATCTCAAGCTACAAGGCGGCGACGGGGCTCCTCTGGATGTGGGAGGGACACTCGGGCTTCCTCTCGAGTGGAGACGGGTATTTCGGGGAACTGCATGAGGTGCAGCAAGGGTGTGAAGGACCCTTTCGAAGTTCCAGAGTTTAGGTGTGATTAGCCTCGAGTGGCGTCAGTGGAAATGGGCCTCATCTCGCCTGGAGGGGTGAACCTACTGGATTTTCTCGAGATGCAGCAAGTGCTCTCCAGTTACTAAGGGGACCTCAGAGGACCGCTCTGGTGGCCTCAGGAAAGGCCAGTCCCCATACGAAGTGCTAGGAGGCCCGCGGGATTCCTCTCCAGTCGATGCCAGGGCCTAAAACCTGTGTGGAGTCGGGGCCGAAACCTGAGGATTCCTCGCCAGTGCTGACATGGATGATGGGGCACTTCTGGAGTCTCCACAGGGGAGTCAGTCGTCGTCTCGACTGGAGGCATGCACGTCCACTTTCCTCCCGAGCTATAGCAGCAGTTTCACGCTTCCTGTTGCGTGGATCAAGGGATCTGTGGCTGTCCCTCGAGGCTTTCCCACGAGGATTTCCCACAGGGCTGTCCCACCTGCCACCATGATGTGACTCGATGATCAGCGTGAAAGTCGAGGCAGTGCAGAGAAAAGAGGTTCCTCTGGAATGGACTGAGAAATCTGGGGGACTCGGAATGGTCGCACGAGCCTGGAGTTCCTCTCATCTTTCCTGTTGAGCGCGCCTCCTCTTCAGATTCGACGGGAAGGCCGGGAATTCTTTCCCGACGAAGCAGGGAAAGGATTCCTCATCCCGAGCTACGAGGCGGCAACGAGGCTCCTCTGGATGTGGGCGGGACACTCGGGCTTCCTCTCGAGTGGAGACGGGTATGTCGGGGAACTTCTTGAGTTGCCGGAAAGGTGTGAAGGACCCTTTCGAAGTTCCAGAAGTTAGGTGTGATTATCCTCAAGCGGCGTCAGCGGAAATGGGCCTCATCTCGCCTGGAGGGGAGAACCTCCTGGATTTTCTCGAGATGCGGCAGGTGCTCTCCAGTAACTATGGGGACCTCAGGGACCAACTCTGTTGGCCTCAGGAAGGGCCAGTAGCCATGCGAGTTGCTAGGGGGCCCCTCGGGATTCCTCTCCAGTCAGGGCCGGGGCCTAAGACCCTGTGTGGACTCGGGACCGGAACCGAAGGATTCCTCTCCAGTGCTGACATGAATCTTGGGTAATTCTGGAGACTACACAGGGGAATCAGTCATCGTCTCGAGTGGGGGAATGCACGTCCGCTTTCCTCCTGAGCTGTAGCAGCAGTCACACGCTTCCCGTCGCGTGGATCAAAGGATCTGTGGCCTTCCCTCGAGGTTTTCCCATGAGGATTTCCCACAGGACTATCCCACGTTCCACCGTGATGTGACTCGATCCTCAGCGAGAAAGTCTTGGCAGTGCCGGAAAATAGGTGCCTCTGGAATGGACTGAGACATCTGGGGGATTCGGATGGTGACACGACCCTGGAGTTACTCTCGCCTTTCCTGTTGAGCGGGCCTCCTCTTGAGATGTGACCAGAATGCCGGGAATTCTTTCCTGACGAAGCAGGGAAAGGATCCCTCATCTCAAGCTACGAGGTGGATCGAGGCTCCTCTGGATGTGAGCGGGATCCTCGTGCTTCCTCTCGAGGGGAGACGGATATGTCGGGGAACTTCTTGAGTTGCAGCAAGGGTGTGAAGGACCCTTTCGAAGTTCCAGAGGTTAGGTGTGATTAGCCTCGAGACGCCTCAGCGGAAATGGGCCTCATCTCGCCTGGAGGGGAGAACCTCCTGGATGTTCTCGAGTTGTGGCAGGTGCTCACGAGTTACGACGGGGACCTCAGGGACCCGCTCTGGTGGCCTCAGGAAAGGCCAATCCCCATGCGAGTTGCTCGGGGGACCATCGGGATTCCTCTCCAGTCGATGCTGGGCCTAAGACCTCGTGAGGAGTCAGGGCCAGAACCTGAGGATACGTCTCCATTGCTGACATGAATCTTGGGTAATTCTGGAGTCTCCACAAGGGAGTAAGTCGTCATCTCGAGTGGGGGCATGCACGTCCGCTATCCTCCCGAGATGTAGCAGCAGTGTCACGCTTCCTGTCGCGTGGATCAAGGAATCTGTGGCCTTCCCTCCAGGCTTTCCCACGAGGATTTTCCACAGGGCTGTCCCACATGCCACCGTGGTGTAGGTCGATCCTCGTCGTGAAAGTCGAGGCAGTGCAGGGAAACAGATTCCTCTGGAATTGACTGAGACATCCGGGGGACTCGGATGGAAGCACGATGCTGGAGTTCCTCTCACCTTTCCTGTTGAGCACGCCTCCTCTTGAGATGCGACCATAATGCCGGGAATTCTTTCCAGAAGAAGCAGGGAAAGGATCCCTCATCTCGAGCAAAGGTGCAGAAACGGGGCTCCTCTGGATGTGGGCGGGTCCCTCGTACTTCCTCGTCAGTGGAGACCGGTATGTCATGGAACTTTTTGAGTTGCAGCAAGGGTGTGAAGGACCCTTTCGAAGTTCCAGAGGTTAGGTGTGATTAGCCTCGAGATGCCTCAGCGGAAATGGGTCTCATCTCGCCTGGAGGGGAGAACCTCCTGGATTGCCAGGGTCCAGCCCCGGTGGAACCAGAGAATTTGAAGGGTGGATGGCGTTGGCGTGGAAAGACTTGTTTATTCATCAATATAAGATTATAGTAAGAAACTATCGTGTAGTAAGAAGATTAAGTGGAGGAAGAGGGCTGAATAGCTTGGTTTATGCGGAAGACCAATAAAATTCCAGACAAGGAATTTGCACCATCTACGTTGGGGCACCGGCGCCCACTTGAATATCTAAGGGTGCCTCTCCTTAAGCTCCCTTTCACGCGGGTCTTAACAGCCAGGGCAAGTAAGTAGACCTGGCGAGCCTCTGCGCCCTAGGTGGAGATTCAGCCTGAAATTAAAGTAAAGAGCAGAGAGGGAAAGGGAGAGAAGAAGAGAGAAAGAAAGACACGGGGGGAGCCAGATTCCCAAGAAACCAGGCCGAGAGCCCAGTTCGAGAATCTGGTCCGAGAAGCTGGTCCGCTCCTTTATTGTTCAGAAGGCCTTTTATACTTTTGATAAAACATGGAGATCAATGGGTAACACAAAATTATGTAGCGTTCGCAGCCCAGACTCTTTCTATACATCATTTTGTGTACAAAAGGTCTCAGGTGATTTACATTATCTTCTGGCCAAGAGGCTTGTTAACACTTTTTGGCTCTCTTCCTTAATGAATGTTATTTTTTTTTCCCCATGAAGTGTTTTTCTTTAATCTGCATCTCCTCGAAAGCGCTAAAGTTGCATCTCTATAGAACAAAGGCACAGTGGGTTATAACAAAGAAGGTACTTAACTCAAAGATCTAATGTTGCTAATACAAGGCCTACTACTTGTTTTTCTATATACCAACTATATCTAAAAACAAAGGATATGAAAATTTGGCAGCAAGCATTGACTCAACAAATGAAACCTTTCATCGGTCCTATTCTAAAGATTTTGACTCTTCAGAAGCCCCGACATTCCTAGGATGTTTTAAGCTTCCTGTGCCTCCTGCGGTCAGGAGGCCTCAAACAATCACATGTGCAGCTGTACGAGTCCTGCAGGCAGGCTAGAAAGCCATCAGAGGGGTTTTTTGGATTGAAACACTCTTTCAAATGTAGAAGACTAAAGCCCTAAATTGACTTTTTCCAGAAAATGTCAGAAGAGTGGAAAAGCAGAGCACAAAAGTCGGCAGATTTTTGTTGGGGTACATGCTTAGGAATTTCCAGAGGGGTCCCTGAAGTCTGAGCACGCCTTGCGTATGTAGCTTCCTTCCTGATGACCTTGTCACGGGCGGGATTCCTCACACTGGCTCCCGGCACTGGATTTTCTCGAGTTGTGGCACGTACTCTCGAGTTACGACGGGGACCTCAGCGACCCGCTCTGGTGGCCTCAGGAAAGGCCAGTCTCCATACGAGTTGCTAGGAGGCCCGCGGGATTCCTCTCCAGTGGATGCCAGGGCCTAAAACCTGTGTGGAGTCGGGGCCGAAATCTGAGGATTCCTTGCCAGTGCTGACATGTATGATGGGGCACTTCTGGAGTCTCCACAGGGGAGTCAGTCGTCGTCTCGAGTGGGGGCTTGCCCGTCCGCTTTCCTCTCGAGCAGTGGCACCAGTTTCATGCTTCCCTTTTGGTGGATCAAGGGATCTGTGGCTTTCCCGCGAGGCTTTCCCATGAGGATTTCCTACAGGGCTGTCCCACGTGCCACCGTGGTGTCAGTCGATCCTCGGCATGAAAGTCGAGGCAGTGCAGAGAAAAGAGGTTCCTCTGGAATGGACTGAGAAATCTGGGGGACTCGGAATGGTCGCACAAGCCTGGAGTTCCTCTCACCTTTCCTGTTGAGCGCGCCTCCTCTTCAGATTCGACGGGAAGGCCGGGAATTCTTTCCCGACGAAGCAGGGAAAGGATTCCTCATCCCGAGCAATGAGGCGGCAATGGGGCTCCTCTGGATGTAGGCGGGACACTCGGGCTTCCTCTCGAGTGGAGACGGATATTTCGGGAAACTTCGTGAGGTGCAGCAAGGGTGTGAAGGACCCTTTTGAAGTTCCAGAGTTTAGGTGTGATTAGCCTCGAGCGGCGTCAGCAGAAATGGGCCTCATCTCGCCTGGAGGGGAGAACCTCCTGGATTTTCTCGAGATGCGGCAGGTGCTCTCCAGTTACTACGGGGACCTCAGGGACCCACTCTGGTGGCCTCAGGAAAGGCCAGTAGCCGTGCGAGTTGCTAGGGGGCCCCTCAGGATTCCTCTCCAGTCGAGGCCGAGGCCTAAGACCTTGTGTGGACTCGGGACAGGAACCTGAGGATTCCTCTCCAGTGCTGACATGAATCTTGGGTAATTCTGGAGTCTACACAGGGGACTCACTCGTCGTCTCGAGTGGGGACATGCACGTCCGCTTTCCTCCCGAGCTGTAGCAGCAGTCACACGCTTCCCGTCGCGTGGACCAAGGGATCTGTGGTCTTCCCTCGAGGCTTTCCCACGAGGATTTCCCACAGAGATGTCCCACGTTCCACCGTGATGTGACTCGATCCTCGGCGAGAAAGTCTTGGCTGTGCAGGGAAAAAAGGTGCCACTGGAATGGACTGAGACATCTGGGGGACTCGGATGGTGACACGACCCTGGAGTTCCTCTCCCCATTCCTGTTGAGCTCGCCTCCTCTTGAGTTGTGACGGGAACGCCGGGAATTCTTTCCCGACAAAGCAGGGAAAGGATCCCACATCTCGAGCTACGAGGTGGAAACGGGGCTCCTCTGAATGTAGGCGGGACCCTCGGGCTTCCTCTCGAGGGGAGACGGGTATGACAGGGAACTTCTTGAGTTGCCGGAAAGGTGTGAAGGACCCTTTCGAAATTCCAGAGGTTAGGTGTGATTAGCCTCGAGTCGCCTCAGCGGAAATGGACCTCATCGCGCCTTAAGGGGATAACCTCCTGGATTATCTCGAGTTGGGGCAGGTGCTCTCGAGTTACAACGGGGACATCAGAGAACCCCTCTGGTGGCCTAAGGAAAGACTAATCCCCATGCGATTCGCTATGGGGCCCTTCGGGATTCCTCTCCAGTCGAGGCCGGGCCCTAAGACCTTGTGTGGACTCGGGACCGGAACCTGAGGATTCCTCTCCAGTGCTGACATGAATCTTGGCTCACTTCTGGAGGCTCCACAGGGGAGTCAGTCGTCGTCTCGAGTGGGGGCATGCACGTCCGCTTTCCTCCCGAGCTGTAGAAACAGTGTCACACTTCCCGTCGCGTGGATCAAGGGATCTGTGGCTTTCCCTCGAGGCTTTCCCACGGGGCATTCCCACAGCGCTGTCCCACGTGCCACCGTTGTGTGAGTCGATCCTCAGCGTCAAAGTCGAGGCAGTTCAGGGAAAACAGGTTCTTCTGGAATGGACTGAGACATCTGGAGTACTCTTGGAATGTTGGCACGACTCTGGACTTCCTCTCGCCTTTCCTGTTGAGAGCAGCTCCTCTTGAGATGCGACTGGAATGCCGGGAATTCTTTCCTGATGAAGCAGAGACAGGATTGCTCATCTCGAGATACGAGGCCAAAACTGGGTTCCTCTGGATATGGGAGGGACCCTCGTGCTTTCTCTCGAACGGAGATGGGTATGTCAGGGTGCTTCTTGAGTTGCAGTAAGGGTGTGAAGGACCCTTTCGAGGTTCCAGAGGGAAGGTGTGATCAGCCTCGAGACGCCTCAGTGGAAATGGGCCTCATCTCCCCCAGAGGGGCGAACCTCCTGGATTTTCTCGTGTTGGGGCAGGTGCTCTCGACTTACGACGGGGACCTCAGGGAACCTCTCTGGTGGCCTCAGGAAAGGCCAGTCACCATGCGAGTTGCTAGGGGGCCCCTCGGGATTCCTCTCCAGTCGATGCCAGGGCCTAAGAACTTGTGTGGTGTCGGACCGGAACCTGAGGATTCTTCTCCAGTGCTGACATGGATCTTGGGGTACTTCTGGAGTCTCCACAGGGGAGTCAGTCCTCGTCTCGGGTTGGGTCATGCACGTCCGCATTCCTCCCCAGCTGTAGCAGCTGTGTCACGCTTGATGTCGCGTGGATCAAGGGATCTCTGGCTTTCCCTCGAGGCTTTCCCACAGGGCTGTTCCACGTGCCACCGTGGTGTGAATAGATTCTCGGCGTGAAAGTCGAGGCAGTTCATGAAAAACAGGTTCCTCTGGAATGGACTGAGACATCTGGGGGAGTCTTGGAATGGTGGCTCAATCCTGGAGTTCCTCTCGCCTTTCCTGTTGAGAGCGCCTCCTCTTGAGATGCGATGGGAACGCCGGGAATTCTTTCCCGACAGAGCACGGAAAGGATCCCTCATCTCGAGCTCCGAGGCGGAATCGTTGCTCCTCTGGATGTGGGCGGGAGCCTCGTGCTTCCTCTCCAGTGGAGACGGGTATGTCGGGGAATTTCTTAAGTTGCAGCAAGGGTGTGAAGGACCCTTTCAAAGTTCCAGAGGGAAAGTGTGATTAGCCTCGAGACGTCTCAGCGGAAATGGGCCTCATCTCGCCTGGAGTGGAGAATCTCCTGGAGTTTCTCGAGTTGCGGCAGGTGCACTCGAGTTACGATGGGGACCTCAAGGACCCGCTCTGTTGGCCTCAGAAATGGCCAGTCCCCATGCGAGTTGCTATTGGGCCCCTCGTGATTTCTCTCCAATCGATTCCAGGGCCTAAAACCTTGTGTGATGTTGGTCCGGAACCTGAGGATTCCTCTCCAGTGCTGACATGGATCTTGGTGTTCTTCTGGAGTCTTCCCAGGGGTTTCCGTCCTGGTCCTGAAGGGGGCATGCAGGTACACTTTCCTCCCGAGCTGTAGCTGCTGTGTCAGGCTTCCCGTCATGTGGATCAAGGGATCTGTGGCTTTCCCTTGAGGTTTTCCCACGTGTCTTTCGCACAGGTCTGTCACACGTGACACCATGTGTGAATCGATACTCGGCGTGAAATTCAAGGCAGTGCAGGGAAATCAGGTCCCTCGGAGTGGGTTGAGACATTTGGGGGACTTTTGCACTGGGGCACAAACCCTGTAGTTCCTCTCGACTTTCTCATTTAGACCGCCTACTCTTGAGATGCGACGGGAACGCCAGGAATCCTTTTCTGACGAAGCAGAGAAAGGATCCCTCATCTCGATTACGAGGTGGAAACAAGGCTCTTCCTGATGTTTCCTGAGCCCTCTTTCTTCCTCTTGAGTGGAGACGGGATTGTTGGTGAACTTCCTGAGTTGCAGCAAAAATGTGAAGGACCATTTGGAAGTCCTAGAGGGAAGGTGCGTTTTGCCAGGATATGCCTCAGCATTAAAGGGCCTCATCTCTCCTGGACGCCTCCAGCGTGTTTGTCTCAGGGGCTGCTTCCCCTGAGCTGTGGCTGTGGGCCGGAACCCAGACATGCAGGGCCAGGCCGAAACCACCTGTACACGTCTCTGATGGGAAGAGAGCGCTCGGGAACCCACGTTTCTCAGGCACCTGCTTGGCGCCCACAGAGTCAGCCTCCGGGTGTTGGGGGCTGCAGACCCCATCCACAGCCCCAGGGAGCCTGGTGCTCTCCGTGCAGCGGTGAGTCTGGGCGACCAAATAAAGGCTGTAGAAGCCCTGCAGTTTCACTTCCCTTCCATCTGACAGACCTCTAACTGCTGTAGCCCTCGGCAGGTTGGAACCCACTGGCCCCTAACCCATCCACAAGGACGCCTGGGGAATAGGTTCAAAGGCAAAGAAGGAGCGTAGCTGAGGCCAGGAAGGCACCAGCGGCGTCTCCCAACCTCGCACAGCCTGCTCCTTCCTGGGCAGTAAGCCTAGCATCGAGGCAAGTCTGGGAAAGGCTCGCCCAGGACAAAACTGCCTCGCGCCCTGGGTTGTGCCAGATCGGGACTCTGAGCCGAGCTGGAGCTCTGCCATACTGGAGGCGCACTCGGCTCTGCCCAAGCAGGGCTTGCAGCCGCACGCGGCTGGGCTGGCTCATCTTCCCCTGAGGAGGCTCCATCCCCGCATGCTGTCCACTCGGCTTCCAGGCTGGGGCGCCCAGCTCCTCCTGCAGGTCTTAGCTCAGGGGCTGCTTCCCCTGATCTGTGGCTGTGGGTGGGGACCAGACACGCAGCTGCAGGCCCCAACCACCTGCACAGGTCTCTGCTGGGGAGGAAAGCACTAGGGAACCTACGTCTGACAGGCACCTGCTTGGAGCACACCGAGTGAGTCTCTGGTAGTGGGGACTGCAGACCCCAGGCAGGGGCCCAGTGTACCTGGAATTCAGTGCGGCGCTGAGTCTGGCAGACAAGCAACAGCTGAAGGAGCCCTGTAGTTGCTCTTCCCTTCCCTCTGACAGAGCTCTCACTGCTGGAGCTCTTGGCAGAGTGGAACCCACCGGCCCCTAACCCCTCCAAAAGGACGCCTGGGACCTAGTTGCACAGGCAAGGCAGGAGCGGAGCTGAGGCCAGGAAGGCGCCAGTGGCATCTCCCAGCCTCAAAGAGCCTGCTCCTTCCTGGGCACTACAGGATAGCAGGGAGGCAAGTCTAGGCAAGGCTCGCCCAGGGCAGAGCAGCGTCGCGCCAGGAACACTGCCAGATCGTGCCTCTGAGCAGAGCTGGGGCTCTGCCATACAGGAGGCGCACTTGGCTCCACCCAACCAAGGCTTGCAGCCGCACGCGGCTGGGCTGCCTCGTCATACCCCGAGGAGGAATGCTTCCCCGCATGTTCTGCACTCGGCTTCCATGCTGGGGTGCCCCGCTCCTCCTGCAGGTCTTAGCTCAGGGGCTACTTCTCTTAAGCTGGGGCTGTGAGCCGGAGCCCAGACACGCAGGGGCAGGCCCCAACCACCTGCACACGTCTCTGCTGGGGAGGAGAGTGCTAGTAAACCAACGTCTGCCAAGCAGCTGCTGGGCACCAATGGAGTGAGACTCTGGGTGTGGGGGCTGCAGATCCCAGCCAGGGGCCCAGTGTACATGGTGCTCTACGTGCGGCGCTGAGTCGGGCCACCAAGCAATAGCTGGAGGAGCCTTGTATTTGCCTTTCCCTTCACTCTGACATAGCTCTCACTGCTGGAGCCCTTTGCAGATTGGAACCCACCGGCCCCTAACCCCTCCCAAAGGACGCCTGGGGCCTAGGTGCAAAGGAAAGGCAGGAGCAGAGCTGAGGCCAGGAAGGCGCCAGTGTCGTCTGGTAGCCTCGCACAGTCTGCTCCTTCCTGGGTAGGAAGCCGAGCAGCGAGCCACGTCTCAGCAAGGCTCGACCAGAGCAGAGAAGCCTCGCACCAGGAACTCTATCAGATCGGGACTCTGAGCAAAGCTGGAGCTCTGCCGTACTGGAGGTGCGCTCGGCTCCGCCGAGCCAGGGCTTGCCGGCGCACGCGGCTGGGCTGCCTCATCTTACCCCAAGGAGGCTCGCTTCCCCGCATGCTGTGCACTCGGCTTCCAGGTGGAGCCGACCGTCACCTCCTGCTGGTCTTGGCTCAGGGGCTGCTTCCCCTGAGCTGGGGCTGTAGGTGGGAGCCCAGACGCGCAAGTGCAGGCCCCAACCACCTGCATACATCTCTGCTGGGGAGGAGAGCGCTAGGGAGCCTACATCTGTCAGGCACCTGCTGGGCGCCCAAGGAGTGACTCTCGGGTCTGGGGGCTGCAGACGCCAGCCAGGGGCCCTGCGTGCCTGCTGCTCTCAGTGCGGTGCTGAGTCTGGGCAGCCAAGCAAGAGCTGAAGGAGCTCTGCAGTTGCCCTTCCCTTCCCTCTGACCGAGCTCTCACTGCCGGAGCCCTTGGCAGTGTGAAGGCAAAGGCCCCTAACCCCTCCCGAAGGACCCGGGGGCCTAAGTTCAAAGGCAAGGCAGGAGCGGAACTGAGGCCAGGAAGGCGCCAGTGCTGTCTCCCAGCCTCGCGCAGCCTACTCCTTCCTGGACAGTAAGCCTAGCAGCAAGGCAAGTCTCGGCTAGTCTCGGCCAGGACACAGCAGCCTCGTGCCAGGAACTCTGCCATATCGGGCCTCTGAGCAAAGCTCGAGTGCTGCCATCCTGGAACCCCATTCAGCTCCGCCCAACCAGGACTTACAGCCGCAGGAGCCTGGGCTACCTCATCTTCCCCCGAAGAGGGTCGCTTCCCCGTGTGCTATGCACTCGGCTTCCAGTCGGAGCCGCCCCTGGCTTCCCGCAGGTCTTGGCTCAGGGGCTGCTTCCCCTGAGCTAGGGCTGTGGGCGGGAGCCCAACAAGCAGGGGACGGCTCCAATCACCTGCATATGTCTCGGCTGGAGAGGAGAGCGCTAGGGAACCTACGTCTGTCATGCACCTTCTGGGTGCCCACAGTGTGAGTCTCCGTGTCTGGGGGATGCAGACCCCAGCCTGGGGCCCTGGGAGCCTGGTGCTCTCCTAGTGGCGCTGAGTCTGGGCAGCCAAGCAACAGCTGGAGGAGCCCTGTAGTTCCCTTCCCTTCCCTCTGACAGAGCTCTAGCTGCTGGAGCCCTTGGCAGTGTGGAACCCACCGGCCCCTAACCTCTCCATAAGGACGCTTGGGGCATAGGTGCAAAGGCAAGGCAGGAATGGAGCTGAGGCCAGAAACGCGCCAGTGGCGTCTCCCAGCCTCGCGCAGCCTGCTCCTTCCTGTGCACTAAGCCTAGCAGTGAGCCAAATCTGGGCAAGGCTCGCCCAGGGCAGAGCAGCGTCGCGCCAGTAACTCTGCCAAATCGGGCCTCTGAGCACAGCTGGAGCTATGCCATACAGGAGCTGAACTCGGCTACTCCCAACAAGACCTTGCAGCTGCATGCAGCTGGGCTGCCCTGGGTTCCCCCTTGGAGTCTCGATTCCCTGCATGCTGTGCACTCGGCTTCCAGGCGGGAGCGCCCAAAGCCTCCTGCAAGTCTTGGCTCAGGGTGTGCTTCCCCTGAGCTGGGGCTGTGGGAGGGAGCCCAGACACCCAGGGGCAGGACCCAACCACCTGCATGCGTCTCTGCTGAGGAGGAGAGCACTGGGGAACCTACCTCTGTCAGGCACCTGCTGGGCGCCCACGGAGTCAGTCTCTGGGTGTGGGAATTGCAGACCCCAGCCAGGGCCCAGGGTGCCTGGTGCTCTCCGTGGGACTCTGAGTCTGGGCGGCCAAGCAACAGCTAGAGGAGCCCTCCAGTTGCCCTTCCCTTCCCTCTGACAGAGCTCTCACTGCTGGAGCCCTTAGCAGTGTGGAACCCATTGGCCCCTAACCACTCCCCAAGTCGCCAGGGGCCTATGTGCAAAGGCAAGACTGGAGCAGAGCTGAGGCCAGGAAGGCGCCAGTGGCATCTGCCAGCCTCGTGCAGACTGCTCCTTCCTGGGAAAGAAGCCTAGCAGCGAGGCAAGTCTGGGCAAGCTCGCCCAGTGCAGCGGAGCCTCGCGCCAGGAACTCTGCCACATCGGGCCTATGAGCAGAGCTGGAGCTCTGCCATACTGGAGGCACACTCGCTACGTCCAAGAAGGGCTTTCAGCCACACGCGGCTCGGCTGCCTCGTCTTCCCCCGAGGAGGTTCGCTTCCCCGCATAATGTGCACTCAGCTTCCAGGTGGGGGCACTCCACTCCTCCTACAAGTATTGGCTCAACGTCCGATTCCCCTGAGCTGGGGCTTTGGGCGGGAGCCCAGACATGCTGGGGCAGCACCCAAACACCTTCACACATCTCTCCTTGGTAGGAGAGCGCTAGGGAACCTACGTCTGTCAGGCACCTGCTTAGAGCCCACAGAGTGAGTTTCCGGGTGTGGGGACTGCAGACCCCAGCCAGGGACCTTGGGAGTCTGGTGCTTTCAGTGTGGCGCTGAGTGTGGGTGGCAAAGCAACTACAGAAGGATCCCTGCAGTTGCCCTTCCCTTCCCTCTCACAGAGCTCTCACTGCAGGAGCGATTGGCAGTGTGGAACCCACCGGCCATAACGCCTCCCTAAGGTCGCCAGGGGCCTGGGTGCCAAGGCAAGGCAGGAGCAGAGCTGAGGCCAGGAAGGCGCCAGTGTCATCTCGCAGCTTCGCGCACCATGCTTCTTCCTGGGCAGTAAGCCAAGAAGTGAGGCAATTCTGGGCAAGGCTCTCCCAGGGCGGAGGAGCCTCGCGCCAGGAACTCTGCCAGATCAGGCCTCTGAGCAGAGCTGGAGCTCTGCCATACTGGAGGCGCACTCAGCTCCGCCAAACCAGGGCTTGCAGCTTAACGCGGCTGGGCTGCCTCATCCTCCCCCGAGGAGGCTCGCTTCCCCGCAAGCTGTGCACTCAGCTTCCAGGAGTAGCCGCACCTCGCCTCCTGTAAGTCTTGGCTCAGGGGCTGTTTCCCCTGAGCTGGGGCTGTGGACGGGAGCCCAGACAGGCAGGTGCAGGCGCCAACCACATGCACACGTCTCTGCTGGGGAGGACAGCGCTAGGGAAACTACGTCTGTCAGGGACCTGCTTGGAGCCCACAGAGTGAGTCTTCAGTTGTGGGGACTGTCGACCCCAAACAGGGGCCCTGGGTACCTGGTGCTCTCAGTGCAGCGCTGAGTCTGAGCAACCAAGCAACAGCTGAATAGCTCTGCTGTTGCCCTTCCCATCCCTCTTACAGAGATCTTATTGCTGGAGCCCTTGTCAGTCTGGAACCCACTTGCCCCTAAACCCTCCCTGAGGACGCCTGGGGCCTAGGTGCAAAGGCAAGGCAGGAGCGGAGCTAGGGCAGGAATGCGCCAGTGGCCTCTCCCAGCCTGGCGCAGTCTGCTCCTTCCTGGGCACGAAGCCTAGCAGCGAGACACGTCTCAGCAAGGCTCGCCCAGGGCAGAGCAGCCTCGCGCCAGGAACTCTGCCAGATCGGGCCTCTGAGCAGAGGTGGAGCTCTTCCGAACTGGAGGCGCACTCGGCTCCGCCCAACCAGGGCTTGCAGCCGCACGCGGCTGGGCTGCTTCATCCTCTCCGAAGAGGCACGCTTACCAGCGTACTGTGCACTTGGCTTCCAGGCGGAGCCGCCCCTCGCCTCCTACAAGTCTTGGTTCAGGGGCTGTTTCACCTGACCTTGGGCTGTGGGTGGGAGCCCAGACACGCAGGTTCAGGCCCCAACCACATGCACACGTCTCTGGGGGGAGGACAGCGCTAGGGAATCTACGTCTGTCAGGCACCTGCTGGGTGGCCACGGAGTGAGTCTCCCTGTCTGGGGGCTGCAGATGCCAGACAGGGGCCCTGGGTGCCTGGTGCTCTCAGTGCGGTGCTGAGTCCGGGCGGCCAAGCAACCACTGAAGGAGCCCTGCATTTGCCCTTCCCTTCCCTCTGACGGAGCTCTCACTGCTGGAGCCTTTGGCAGTGTGCAACCTACCGACCCCTAAGCCCTCCACAAGGACGCCTGGGGCCTAGGTGCAAACGCAATGCCTGAGTGGAGCTGCGTCCAGGAAGGCGCCAGTGGCGTCTCCCAGTCTCCCGCAGCCTGCACCTTCCTGGGCAGGAAGCCTAGCAGCAAGGAAAATCTGGGCGAGGCACGCCCAGCGCAGAGCAGAATCACGACAGGAACTCTACTAGATCAGGCCTCTGAGCAGAGCTGGAGCTCTGCCGTACTGGAGGCACACTCGGCTCCGCCCAAACAGGGATTGCAGCCGCACGCATCTGGGCTGCCTCCTCTTCCGCCGTGGAGGCTCGCTTCCCGCATGCTGTGCACTCAGCTTGCAGGCAGGGTCACCACGCGCCTCCTGCAGGTCTTGGCTAAGGGGCTGCTTCCCTGAGCTGGGGCTGTGGTAGGGAGCCCAGACACGCAGGGGCAGGCCCCAACCACCTGCACACGTCTCTGCTGGGGAGGAGAGCTCTAGGGAACCTATGTCTGTCAGGCACCTGCTGGGCGCCCACGGAGTCAGCCTCCAGTGTGGGGGGATGCAGACCCTAGCCAGAGGCCCTGGGAGCCTGGTGCTCTCCGTGCGGCGCTGAGTCTGGGTGGCAAAGCAACCCCTGGAGGAGCCCTGCACTTGCCCTTCCCTTCCCTCTGACAGAGCTCTCACTGCTGGAGCCCTTGGCAGTGTGCAACCCACCGGGCCCTAAGCTCTCCCCAAGGACGCCTGGGGCCTAGGTGCAAAGGCAAGGCAGGAGCGGGCTGAGGCCAGGAGGGCGCCAGCGGCGTCTCCCAGCCTTGTGCAGCCTGCTCCTTCCTGGGCAGGAAGCCGAACAGTGAGGCAAGTCTGGGCAAGGCTTGCCCAGGGCAGAGTAGTCTCACCCCCGGACCTCTGCCAGATCGGTCCTGTGAATAGTGCTGGAGCTCTGCCGTACTGGAGGTGAACTAGGCTCTGTCCAGGCAGGGCTTGCAGCCGCACACTGCTGGGCTGCCTCGTCCTCCCCCGAGGAGGCTCACTTCCCCGCATGCTGTGCACTCGCTTCCTGGCTGGGGCGCCCCGCGCCTCCTGCAGGTCTTGTCTCATGGGCTGAGTCCCTTGAGCTGAGGCTGTGGGCGGGCGCCCAGACACGCAGGGGCAGGCCCCAACCAACGGCATATGATTCTGCTGGGGAGGATAGCGCTAGGGAACTGACGTCTTTCAGGCCCCTGCTGGGCACCCACGGAGTCAGCCTCGGGTGTGCGGGTGTTGCAGACCCCAGCCAGGGGTCCTGGGAGTCTGCAGCTCTCCGTGGGGCACTGAGTCTGGGCGGCCAAGCAACCGATGGAGAATCCCTGCACTTGCCCATCCCTTCCCTCTGACAGAGCTCTCACTGCTGGAGCCCTTGGCAGTGTGCTACCCAACAGCCCCTACGCCCTCCCCAAGGACTCCTGGGGCCTAGGTGCAAAGGCAAGTCAGGAGCGGGCTGAGGCCAGGAGGGCGCCAGCGGCGTCTCCCAGCCTTGTGCAGCCTGCTCCTTCCTGGTCAGGAAGCCTAGCAGTGAGGCAAATCTGGGCAACGCTCGCCCAGGGCAGAGCAGCCTGGCACCAGGAACTCTGCCAGATGGGGCCTCTGAGCAGAGCTGGAGCTCTGCGTACTGGAGGCACACTCGGCTATGCCCAAGTAGGGCTTGCAGCCACACGCGACTGGGCTGCCTCGTCTTCCCCCGAGGAGGCTCACTTCCCCGCATGCTGTGCACTGGGCTTCCAGGCGGGGGCGCCCCGCGCCTCCTGCAGGTCTTGGCTCAGGGGCTGCTTCCCGTGAGCTGGGGCTGTGGGCGGGAGCCCAGACACGCAGGGACAGGCCCCAACCACCTGCACACGTCTCTGCTGGGGAGGAGAGCTCTAGGGAACCTACGTCTTTCAGGCACCTGCTGGTCGCCTACAGACTCAGCTTTCTGGTGTGTGGGGCTGGAGACTCCAGCTAGGTGCCCTGTGAGCCTGGTGTTCTCCGTGCTTCGCTGAGTCTGGACGACAAGCAACCGATCGAGGAGCCCTGAAGTTGTCCTTCCCTTCCCTCTGACAGAGCTCTCACTGCTGGAGCCCGTGGCAGTTTGCAACACACCAACCCCTAAGCCCTCACCTAGGACGCCTGAGGCCTAGGTGCAAAGGAAAGGCAGGAGGGGAGCTGAGGCCAGGAAGGCGCCAGTGGTGTCTCAAAGCCTCGTGCAGCATACTCCTTCCTGGGCAGGAAGCCTAGCAGCAAGACAAGTCTGAGCAAGGCTCACACAGGGCAGAGCAGCCTCGCACCAGGAACTCTGCCAGATCGGGCCTCGGAGCAGAGCTAGAGCTCTGCCGTTCTAGAGGCACACTCGTCTCCGCCCAAGCAGGGCTTGCAGCCGCACGTGGCTGGGCTGCCTCGTCTTCCCCCGAGGAGGCTCGCTTCCCCACATGCTGTGCACTGGGCTTCCAGGAGGGGGCGCTCCGCGCCTCTTGCAGGTCTTGGCTCAGGGGCTGCTTCCCCTGAGCTAGGGCTGTGGGCGGGAGCCCAGACACGCAGGGGCAGGCCCCAACCACCTGCACATGTCTCTTCTGGGGAGGAGAGTGCTAAGGGACCTATGTCTCAGGCACCTGCTGGGCACCCACGGAGTCAGCCTCCGGGCGTGCGGGACTGCAGACCCCAGCCAGGGGCCCAGGGAGCCTGGTGCTCTCAGTGCGGCGCTGAGTCTGGGCGGCCAAGCAACCGCTGGAGGAGCCCTGCACTTGCCCTTCCCTTCCCTCTGACAGAGCTCTCACTGCTGGAGCCCTTGGCAGTGTGCAACCCACCGGCCCTTAAGCTCTCCGCAAGGACGCCTGGGGCCTAGGTGCAAAGGCAAGGCAGGAGCGGAGCTGAGGCCAGGAATGCGCCAGTGGCATCTCCCAGCCTCGTGCCGCCTGCTCCTTCCTGGGCAGGAAGACGAACAGCAAGGAAAGTCTGGGCAATGCTCGCCCAGGGCAGAGTAGCCTCACCCCCGGACCTCTGCCAGATCGGTCCTGTGAATAGTGCTGGAGCTCTGCCGTACTGGAGGCGAACTAGGCTCTGTCCAGGCAGGGTTTGCAGCCACACGCGGCTGGGCTGCCTCGTCTTCCCCCGAGGAGGCTCGCTTCCCCGCATGCTGTGCACTCGCTTCCTGGCTGGGGCGCCCCGCGCCTCCTGCAGGTCTTGGCTCAGGGGCTGTTTCCCTTGAGCTGGGGCTGTGGGCGGGAGCCCAGACACGCAGGGGCAGGCCCCAACCACCGGCACACATCTCTGCTGGGGAGGAGAGCGCTAGGGAACCTACGTCTGTCAGGCACCTGCTTGGCGCCCACGGAGTCAGCCTCTGGGAGTGCAGAGCCGCAGACCCCAGCCAGGGGCCCTGGGAGCCTGGTGCTCTCCATGCGGCACTGAGTCTGGGTGGCCAAGCAACGGCTGGAGGAGCCCTGCACTTGCCCTTCCCTTTCCTCTGACAGAGCTCTCACTGCTGGAGCCCTTGGCTGTGTGGCACTTACTAGCCCCTAACCGCGACTCCAAACCCCGAAGTCGACCCTGACCTCAAAACCCTATATCCCGAACCCGTAAACTGAACGCCGAGCTCCAATCCCCAAACCGTGAGCCTGAACCGTGATACCGTAACCCTAACCCAACCCTAAACCCGAACACCGACCCCTAAATCCCAAACCCAAACTCCAATCTCCAAACCCAAATCCAAACCGCAAACCTCTACCCCTAAGCCGAACCCCATACCCCAAACCCCAAGCCCCTAATCGGAACCAGAAACCCCAAACCCCGAACCCCAAACCCCTAACTCGAACACCATACCATGAACCCCAACTCATATACCGAATCCAAATCTCGAACTCCCAACCTGAACCAGAATCCCCTAACCCAAACCCCTACCAGAACCCCTAACCCGAACCCGAAATCCAGACACCAAACCCCTAACCCATAACCTGAACTGCGAACCCCTACCCTAAAACACAAACCCCAATCACTAACCCCTAACCCGAACAGTGAACCCCTAACCCGAACCAAGAACCTATAACCTGATCCTCAACCCCCAAACCAGAGCCGTGAACCCCTAACCCGAACCCCAACCCCCCAACCCCTAAGCTGAACCTTGAACCCCTAATCGGAACCCCAAACCCCAAACTAGAACCGCAAACCCCTAACCCCAAACCCTGAACCCCAAACCCCAAACACGAACCCTGAACCCTAACCTGAACCCGAATCCGAACCCTAAGAATAGAGGGGATTCCGCGAACCTGAACTCTGAACCTGAACCCTAACAAGTTGGGGGTATGCCGGAACCCTAAACCTAACCTTCTCAATAAAACTCTAAAATAAAAATAAACTTTTCTGGCCTAAGCCCCGCCCCTTGTGGCCCCCCCACCCCCTAAAAGCAAAAGGGGCAAACCTGGGACTTGAATGCCTGACCTACGGACCCAGATTGCCCACTCACCCAGCTGTCGGCCTAACCACTATGCTACAGAGGCTAACTGGGTTTCATGTTGCTCCCAGGCACTCTTCAAGCCTCGGCCCGCCAGGGCAGGCTAATAAAGAACCATGGGCCCTATTAGCGCTCACTTTAAGGTGTAACCCTAACGCTAATGCCAACCCTAACCATAACCCGAACCCTGACCCTGACCTGAACCCTAACCTGATCCCGAACTCTAAGAAGAGGGGGGTCCCCGAATCCTAACCCTAACCCCGAACCCTAACAAGTGGGGGGGTTGCCGGAACCCTAACCATAAATGTAGCAATAAACCTCTAAAATAAAAAAAAACTTTTCTGGTCTAAGCCCCGCCTCTTGCAGTCCCCTGCCCCTTAAAAGCAAAAGGGTTAGACTGGAGGCTTGAACTCCTATCTTACAGACCATAGTCTGCCTGCCTAATGGCCCACCGAACCGCAATGCTACAGAGGTTTGCTGTTTCTGACAGGGCTCCCGGACCCTCTTCAAGCCTCGGCCCGCCAGGGCAGGCCAATAAAGAACTATGGGCCCTATTAGGGCTCACTTTAAGCTGTAACCCTAAGGCTAATGCCAACACTAACCGTAACCTGAACCCTGACCCTGACCTGAACCCTAACCCAAACCCGAACTTGCCGGGGTCCAGCCCCGGTGGATCCAGGGAATTCGAACGGTGGACGGCGTTGGCGTGGAAAGACTTGTTTATTTATTAATATAAGATTAGATTAAGAAACTATAGCGTAGTAGGGAGATTAAGTGGAGGAAGAGGGCTGAATAGCTTGGTTTATGAGGAAGACCAATAAAGTTCCAGACAAGGAATTTACACCATCTACGTTGGGCCACCGGCGCCCGCTTGAATATCTAAGGGTGCCTCGCCTTAAGCTCCCTTTCGCACGGGTCTTTACAGCCGCGGCAAGTAAGTAGACCTGGCGAGCCTCTGCGCCCCAGGTGGAGATTCAGCCTGAAATTAAAGTAAAGAGCAGAGAGAGGGAAAGGGAGAGAAGAAGAGAGAGAGAAAGACACGGGGGGAGCCAGGTTCCCAAGAAACCAGGCCGAGAGACTAGTTCGAGAAACTGGTCCGAGAAGCTGGTCCCATCCTTTATTGTTCAGAAGGCCTTTTATACTTTTGATAAAACATGGAGATCAATGGGTAACATAAAATTATGTAGCGTTCGCAACCCAGATTCTTTCCATATATCATTTTGTATACAAGAGGTCTCAGGTGATTTACATTATCTTCTGGCCAAGAGGCTTGTTAACACTTTTTGGCTCTCTTCCTTAATGAATGTTATTTTTGTTTCCCCTGAAGTGTTTTTCTTTAATCTACATCTCCTTAAAGCGCTAATGTTACATCTCTATAGAACAAAGGCGCAGTGGGTTATAATAAAAAATGTACTTAACTCAAAGATCTAATGTTGCTAATACAAGGTCTACTACTTGTTTTTCTATATACCAACTATATCTAAAAACAAAGGATATGAAAATTTGGCAGCAAGCATTGACTCAACAAATGAAACTTTTAATCAGTCCTATTCTAAAGATTTTGACTCTTCGGAAGCCCCTACATTCCTAGGATGTTTTAAGCTTCCTGTGCCTCCTGCGGTCAGGAGGTCTCAAACAATCACATGTGCAGCTGTACAAGTCCTGCAGGCAGGCTAGAAAGCCATCAGAGGGGTTTTTTGGATTGAAACACTCTTTCAAATGCAGAAGACTAAAGCCCTGAATTGACTTTTTCCAGAAAATGTCAGAAGAGTGGAAAAGCAGAGCACAAAAGCCGGCAGATTTTTGTTGGGGTACATGCTTAGGAATTTCCAGAGGGGTCCCTGAAGTCTGAGCACGCCTTGCGTATGTCAGCTTCCTTCCTCATGACCTTGTCACGGGCAGGATTCCTCACACTGGCTTCCGGTATCTCCCCTTTCTTTATTATTTTTTAAAAAAATTAGGTGCAGTTCAGTCGCGAGATTCTGAATGCTCTGCCGAAGAGTCCTGACAACACAAGGAAGCACGATTACAAGGAGCAGGATTATGGCACCCACAGCAGCATAGCTAGAAACAGTAGTCAGAAGAGTTTTTCCAGAAATGAAGTCAGGGAAGGTGTGGGAAAAGTCATTGGCTTCTCCTGCGGTGGTAAAATCTAATCGGGAGTGTTCCAAGGTCTGAAATCTGATTATGAAGTTTCCCTAAGTCTAAACTAATATCTGAGCTGTTCCAAACACCTAAAATATGATTTTTGACTCTCTCCCATTCAAAATCTGTCTCATTTACTTTCAGGGATGTAACATATATCCACTGGTAATCGGCATGACATGAAAGAGCCATTTTCACTTTCAGACTCTGTAATTCAGTCCCAATATGCATTACTGCTTCTTCTAAGGCATCAACCCTTATTTCTAGCTTCCTATCTACAATTTCCTGGGTTGCCAGCATTAAAGAAACATTTTTGGATACGGTATCAACATATTGGGCAGTATGCACTTGTTGAGACAATGATAATGCCGCCACAGTAACAGAAGTAATTGCAGTTATCAAAGCTGATATTCCCAAAACAAGTAAGCCCACAAACCGTTGTGTCCGCATTAAATCTTGTAGCTGTTGCAGTACAGCTAGGCCATGGTTATCATACCAATACGTGGCTACAGTTACAGGTACCATGAGATAGGGCGGACGTTTTAAAACCATGAAAGAGCAAACTTTATATTGAGGAGTTAAACAGGATGAAAGCATACATTGTTCACAAGACACTACATGGGGTCCACCTGTATAATTCAATTGTATGTTAAGTCTTTCAGAATCATTAGTGAAAAGAAAAACATAAGGAGAGGGTAAACAAGCTAAAATAGAGTAGGTAGAGGTATTTTTTGGTCGGATTAATATAATAGGGGCGGTAGCTGCAAGGGCTCTCCAAATTTCTGGCTGCCAAAAGGTTTTACCTCTAGTCGTATAAGACAGCATAGGGGGAACAAATTGGTTATGATGCCATCTGGTGGCAACTAACGGCCAAGAAACTGAATATTTTTTCCAATTATCCAATCTATTGATAAAGCCATCGTCAGACTCAGGGTCTTGACCTGGATTTGGGTTGCTCCAGTCCTGAATTGCACAATTTCTTCCTCCCGGCATATTGTAATCTATTCTCGAATTATAAATACAAGACTTCCAAATCGGATATCCTGAATGATCGTCTATAGTTTTCCAAATAACATCTGAGGGAGCAACATCGTCACAATTTGGATATTCTGATGGAGTTTTGAGAGACAAGGACTTATAGGGGCCAAGGACCCCAGGCATACAGGCTCGTAATATCCAAGCAGACCGATCCCCTTTAGATGCAAATTTAGAGGTTGGGGAATCTGTCATAACTGCTTTTGTGGAGGCTCCAATGCATCCTGTCTTGGTAAAGAAATCTCCTGTAAGGCCAGGAGGGAAATTAAAGCAAACAGGAAAATCATCTGCTAGTCCTTTAAAGGTATAATTGAAATTAATAGGGTATTGGTCTTTTGTATAGGAAGTATAAGATCCTCCCAAAAGGCGAGGCTGGTCTGTACTAACTCGTATGGGGTCACTGTTCCAAGTAACAACTTGGAAAGTTGGAGGATCCGGGAGAAACGCCCAATATTTGGTTGGAATGGGAGCAGCGCTTACCTGGCAAGAGAGCAAGGCAAGCATGGCAATAAACACCTTTTCAGGAGAGACTGGCAATCCCTGTAGGGTAGCTATCCCCTGTGCCTGGCGACAGAGAGCTTTAATCTGTCCCCAGGTGGGTAAGGAGGCTTGTTGGGTTGACTGAGCTGGGCGTCCTAATGGATTCCTGCGAGGCAAAAAATCAGGGGGCGCAATATCCTGTATCTGAAGTCATGACATCTGTCCAGTGGGTGGCTCCGCTCCTCGCCTATCCGGGATCTCCAATGTCAGCTGTCCTGGGGTCAGCGGCGTTTCCCGTGCTGGCGGAGGGAGCGGGGGAAGAGGGAGTTTCTTCCTTTTTAGAGATCGCGGTGGCGGGGGATTCTGGTATCCGGGGAGCTGAGACATGGCGAATTAGTCTGTCTGGAACCCAAATCGGAGTGTCCGCGTCCTGTGGAAAAACACAAGCATACCCTCGCCCACTGGTTAATAAGGGGTCAGGACCTTTCCATTGTCCGGAGAGAAGGTCCCTCCATTTTACTAATGGCTTTGCATTCAATTGCTCTGGGCACCAATGGCAAAGCATTGCAGTGTTTCCGGATGAATCAGCATTTAAGTTATTTATTACGAAAAGAGCATGTTGCAAAATCTGATGGGGGGAACTATATTTAAATTCACCTTCTTTTAGTTTTTGAATATGGATTTTCAGTGTTTGATGTGCTCTTTCCACAATGGCTTGTCCTTGCGGGTTATAAGGGATGCCGGTGTTATGTTTAATTTGAAATCTTGTACAGAATTGCTGAAAAGATTTAGAAGTGTAAGCAGGAGCATTATCAGTTTTTAAAGCTTTTGGCAAACCCAGATAGGAAAAGCATGTAAAAAGATGTTGTATTACATCTTTAACTGCTTCCCCTGTACGAGCAGTGGCAATAATAACATGAGAGAAGGTATCTACAGTTACATGAACAAAAGACAGTTTTCCAAATGAAGAGACATGGGTTACATCCATTTGCCAGAGTGCATTAGGTTTGAGACTGCGAGGGTTAACTCCCAGAGGCAAAGCATTCACGGTAGTAGGACAATGTGAAGAAGAACGAGCAATCTCTCGGGCAGATTCTCGAGGAATTTGAAACTGGTATCGTAAGGCAGTGGCATTCTGATGATGAAGTGAGTGAGAAGCTCGAGCTTCTTCAAAAACAGAAGCTACTGAAATCCTGGTTAACGAATCTGCCAATTCATTGAGAGCATTTAAAGGGCCAGGCAGGCCGGAATGAGCCCGAATGTGGTCGATAAAGAACGCCCGATTTCTTTTCCAAATTTGCTGCTGCAGTCTAGTTAACAAATGGAAAATAGCGGTTTTGTTTTTGGGCAAAACTGCAGTCTCAATGTGTGGAAACAGCCTGACCACATACTGAGAGTCAGAATAAAGGTTAAATTCTTTCTCTGCAAACATAACAAAGGCCTCAATAACAGCTGTGATTTCAGCTCTTTGAGCTGAAGTTTCTTGTGTTTCCAAAAGTTTCTGATGATCTCTTGTGACTATAGAGGCTCTACCGTTAGCCGATCCATCAGTAAGGACTACCTGAGCATCTGAAATAGGGAACTGTTTACACCGGACAGGAAAAATAACTGGATGGTTAGACATAAAATTTAGCAAAATATGCGAGGGTAAATGATGCAAAATTTGACCACAGTAATTCCCTATGGCAATCTGCCAGTCTTCATCAAACATTAGAAGAGCATCAAGCTGCTCCTTATTGTATGGAATTACAATCTCTGATGGCTCTTTACCAAACAATTCAATGCTCCGCTTCCTTCCTTTTAGCATTAATGTGGCAATTAAACCAGGATAAGAAGCCACGACTTTTTTAGCTTGGGTAGGAAGATGGATCCATTCTAAAGGGCCGCTTTGCCACAGAACTCCCGTAGGCGCCGTTGGAGTAGCTAGGCAAAGGAACTGCCAAGTCATCGTCAAATCAATTCTTTTTACATAGCTATTCGATAAAGCTGCTTCTATTTTGCCTAGGGCTTCTTGAGCCTCAGCTGTTAATTGTCTTTTAGAGGTTGGATCAGGATCCCCGCGTAAAATGTTAAAAAGAGGTTTTAATTCGGCAGTGGTTAATTTTAAATATGGTGTAATCCAATTAATATCACCTAAGAGTTTTTGATAATCATTGAAAGTAATAAGATAGTCTTTTCTCAATTGCAGCGGGGTATGAGTCACCGTTTCCGAATTTATGACTCTTCCTAAGTAAGTTATGGGCGGATTGATTTGAATGTTTTCTGGGGCAATTTTTAGGCCTCTGTCTGTCAATGCCTGGGTCAGGTCCTGGAGGACAGTTTGCAGGTGAACTCTATCAGGATGAGCTATTAAAATATCATCCATATAGTGAATCATATATACGTGTTCATATTTAGCCCTAGTATCTTCTAGAGCGGCATTAACAAATTTTTGGCATAAGGTAGGGCTATTTTTCATTCCCTGAGGCAAAACCTTCCACTGAAACCGTAAGTAAGGCTGTTTAAGATTTTCTGATGGCAGACTAAAGGCAAATCGCTTTTTATCCTCAGGATTTAAGGGAATAGTGAAAAAACAGTCTTGTAAATCAATAACAGTTATATTATATCCCTCTGGAACGGCTACTGGGGAAGGGAGCCCAGGCTGTAAGGCCCCCATGTCCTCCATGGTGGCATTAATAGCTCTCAAATCCTGTAAAAGTCGCCATTTACCAGATTTTTTCTTAATGACAAAAATAGGAGTGTTCCAGGGGCTATTGGAGGGCTCAATATGTCCCAATTCTAATTGTTCAAAGATTAATGCTTTAGCTGCCAGTAATTTTTCCTTATGCAGAGGCCATTGTTCTACCCACACCGGATCTTGAGATTTCCATGTGATGGGGTCGGCAGCAAAAACAATGGCCTCAATTATAAATTTGGATATCCTAATCCAGCACGTAGCTTGCGAGGAGTTGGGCAAATTGGCTCAATTATTCTGTCTGTTGTTTACCCAATCCTTTTGATGGATCATAGCCCATCTGCAACATCTGAGAGGTCACTTTATCATCAGGGCTAAAAAGTAACCCTCCCATTTGAGATAGCACGTCCCTCCCCCACAGGGTAAGGGGGAGCGAAGGAACGACATAAGGTTGGAAAGTTCCACGGGTATCCTCAAATTGCCAATCTAAAATTTTTGCACTTGTGGCTACTGTGGGGGCTCTTCCTATCCCCACCAAGTTATTTTCAGTAGTATGTGTGGGCCAGGAGCTGGGCCAGTCTTTTCCTGAAATGCAAGAAACGTCTGCTCCTGTGTCTAATAACCCCACAATAGACTTGCCATTAATCAGAATAGTTTTCATAGGCCGTTTCTGAGTAATTTTTGTTATCCAAAAAACCATATCACTAGACCCAAATCCTTTATCCTGCCTTTCATTCTGAGTAGCTGTGTGCCCAATTGCAGTGTGGTAAGGCAAAAGCAAAAGTTGGGCTATTCTTTGTCCCTGATGTATTTGGAAAGTTTTAATTGGGGGTGAAATCATTATCTGGATTTCTCCTGTATAATCTGAGTCAATTACTCCAGGGATGATTGTGAGACCTTGCATAGCTAAGGAACTTCTGCCTAGTATAATTCCTACTAAACCTGTTGGTAATGGGCCTTTAACTCCTGTAGGGATTTTTACAGTGGGGCTATCTGGTGTTAATATTGCTGAGGTGGTGGAACTGAGGTCCAGTCCTGCGCTGCCTGGGGTTGCTCTGATGAGTTCTGCGACAGGACGAAGGGAATGAATGGGTTTGGTGAGGCTGCCCCAATTGTTGTCGGTGCCTGAGGCTGGCACCTCAATCCATTTCCCGACAGCTGGTCGGGGCCCAGAAAGGCTCCATTTCTATGGAATTGTGACCTACATTCTTTTGCCCAATGATATCCTTTTTGACAACGAGGGCAGAAGAGATCTAGGGAGATTAGTAGGCACAGCCGGGGAGGGAGAATTCGGCAGAGAAGAACCGGTTGCTTTTTGGGGACAAGCTCGCATAAAGTGCCCTTCCCCCTCAAGAGAAGCAGGCCTTGGATAAACCAATATTCTGGCCTGGACTACTGGAATGACTCTTTGACGGGTTATTTTTATTTGTAAAAAAGGACTGTACTGCCTGCTGGTAAGAATTTCCCTTTATGGCTGCAGCTATGGCAACGCCCTGCATCATTGCTGGTCCTACATCTGCACATTGCCTGATATAATCTATTATTTCCCCAGTTTTTTTAATAGGACGTAAAATGGCCTGGCAGGTAGAATTAGCATTTTCAAATGCCAGTTGTTTTATCAATATACTAGCTGCCTCAGTATTGGAAATTACTCTGTTGACTGCCGCTGCAAGTCTTGATATAAAGTCTTCATATGGCTCTTCTGGTTTTTGTTTAACATTTGAGAAGGAAGAGGTAGATTCTTTCCCTTCAGGCAACAAACGCCAAGCCCCAAGGGCGCAGGCGGTTACTTGATCTAAAGTGGTTTTGTCTAATCCCATTTGATCTCTAAGTGTTCCGAAATCATTAGTCCCTGCCAACATACTTTTTATAATATATCTTGGGCCATATTTTTGGTTAGCATCAGCCTGTTTTGGGGCAAGATCTTCATATTCACTTCTCCAAAGTACATATTGACCTCCAGACAGACAAGCTTTAGCGACTGTCTTCCAGTCATGGGGTGTCATCCATCTGCCCGCTAAAGCCTCCACCAATGATACAGTGTACGGGGCTTTAGGCCCATACAAAGCACAAGCCTGTTTGAGTTCTTTAATCATTTTCATTGGAATGGGTTCCCAGTGGGGGGCTGTTCTCCCACCACTTCCACCAAATATTATGGGGAAACAAGCCTCAAGGTGGGGATCAAGTTCATCATCTGGGCTAGAGAAAACCCTTCTTCGGGGAGCTTCTAGTGGAGGCCCCTCACCCTTATAGGGAGGGGGGGCAAGGGGTGTCCTATGTCACTTTCTTCCTACTTTGGGAATTTTTTATCCGTTTTGTGTTTAGGTCTTACGGATGTTTTATCTAGGGATGTCTGCCTTAAGCTCTCAGGTGCATATAACCTGATGGGGGACATTTGTCTTGAGCCTCTGGAAGCAGAAGGCTTAATTAAGGAAATTTCGCTTGAATTCCTGGAAGCAGGTGGTCTGGTTGGGGAAGTTTTTATTAAGCTCTTTGGAGCAGATAATCTAATTGGAGAAGTTTCTCTTAAACTCCTTGGAGCATCTTTATTTAATAAAGACCAGTCCTCATCAGAATGATCTTGACTTACTTCCTCTTCCAAATCTTCCTCATCTGAAAGCTGCTCTTTTTTGTCATCTCTATCTATTACCTTTTCTTCGGCAGTCATTGCAGCTATCATTTGACTCAACTGCCGATAGTTAGGTGTAGCCTCCTTTTCATCACTCTCCTCTTGGATAGATACCTTTTTCTCTGCACTTTCCTCTTTAAGATGTACCTTTTCAGATTCAGGGGCAGGGTCTAGAGCGTCCCTAATTATATTCCATAAGGAAAAGGCGTCAGTAGGCACCTTTTGTGAGCCATGCTCAGCATGGTAAGTTTTTAGTTGTTTTCCTACTCTCTCCCAGGTGTCTAAGTTAACAGTGCCTTCTTCTGGAAACCAGGGACCCTGTTCTTGTACAAAGGAAAAAAATGAATGAATATTGGACTTTTTAACTTTAATTCCTCGTTTAGTTAGTAACTGCAAGATGACTCCTATAAAAAGCTGTCTTTCTTTTGATTCACTGTTACCCATGTCAGAAAATTAAGTCTTATAGAGAAGTCTATCTTAACAAAAAGGTTTTACCTTTGGCGAGGGGGGTTTTGTTTTCAACCCTAGGATAGCAGGTTTGTTTTCAACCTCTAGAGCACCAGGTTTCTCTTAAAACCTTGAACACTTCCCACTCCTCCTCACCCTGTCTATCCTACAGGCGGGTCCGCGGCACCCTGAGTGGGGTCCGAGCCGTCCCAAACACTCAACACTGGGGGAGTACCCGAAAGTACTCCGGAGGGAGTGATTAAGTCACTCCGGGGGGAGCAGCAGAGAGTGCTCCGGGGGGAGCTTTTGCTCCGAGGAACCTACCTTCGAATAGCCTGTTCTGGGCGCCACTTGCCAGGGTCCAGCCCCGGTGGATCCAGGGAATTTGAAGGGTGGACGGCGTTGGCGTGGATAGACTTGTTTATTTATTAATATAAGATTAGATTAAGAAACTATAGCGTAGCAGGGAGATTAAGGGGAGGAAGAGGGCTGAATGGCTTGGTTTACACGGAAGACCAATAAAATTCCAGACAAGGAATTTGTACCATCTACGTTGGGGCACCGGCGCCTGCTTGAATATCTAAGGGTGCCTCGCCTTAAGCTCCCTTTCGCGCGGGTCTTTACAGCCGCGGCAAGTAAGTAGACCTGGCGAGCCTCTGCGCCCCAGGTGGAGATTCAGCCTGAAATTAAAGTAAAGAGCAGAGAGAGGGAAAGGGAGAGAAGAAGAGAGAGAGAAAGACACGGGGGGAGCCAGATTCTCAAGAAACCAGGCCGAGAGACTAGTTTGAGAAACTGGTCCGAGAAGCTGGTCCCATCCTTTATTGTTCAGAAGGCCTTTTATACTTTTGATAAAACATGGAGATCAATGGGTAACATAAAATTATGTAGCGTTCGCAACCCAGATTCTTTCCATATATCATTTTGTATACAAGAGGTCTCAGGTGATTGACATTATCTTCTGGCCAAGAGGCTTGTTAACACTTTTCAGCTCTCTTCCTTAATGGATGTTATTTTTGTTTCCCCTGAAGTGTTTTTCTTTAAACTGCATCTCCTTAAAGCGCTAATGTTACATCTCTATAGAACAAAGGCACAGTGGGTTATAATAAAAATTGTACTTAACTCACAGATCTAATGTTGCTAACACAATGTCTACTACTTGTTTTTCTATATACCAACTATATCTAAAAACAAAGGATATGAAAATTTGGCAGCAAGCATTGACTCAACAAATGAAACTTTTAATCAGTTCTATTCTAAAGATTTTGATTCTTCGGAAGCCCCTACATTTCTAGGATGTTTTAAGCTTCCTGTGCCTCCTGCGGTCAGGAGGCCTCAAACAATCACATGCACAGCTATGCGAGTCCTGCAGGCAGGCTAGAAAGCCATCAGAGGGTATTTTGGATTGAAACACTCTTTCAAATGCAGAAGACTAAAGCCCTGAATTGACTTTTTCCAGAAAATGTCAGAAGAGTGGAAAAGCAGAGCACAAAAGCCGGCAGATTTTTCTTGGGGTACATGCTTAGGAATTTTCAGAGGGGTCCCTGAAGTCTGAGCACGCCTTGCGTATGTCAGCTTCCTTCCTCATGACCTTGTCACGGGCGGGATTCCTCACACTGCCTTCTGGCACGAACTCTTAGAGGAGGGGGGTTCCTCGAATTCTATCCCTAACCCTGAACCCGAACGCAAACAAGTTGGGGGGTTGCCCGAACCCTAACCCTAAGCTTAACAATAAACCTCTAAAATAAAAATAAACTTTTCTGGTCTAAGCCCTGCCTCTTGCGGTCCCCCGCCCCCTAAAAGCAAAAGGGTTAGATAGGGGACTTGAACTCCTAACTTGCACACCATAGTCTCCCTGCTCACCAGCCTGCCTAACCGCTACGCTACAGAGGCTTACTGTTGCTGATAGGGCTCCCGCGCCCTCTTCAAGCCTCTGCCCACCAGGGTCTGGTTCTGTAGAATATCATGGCTGTCCTAGGTCATCTTTGCTTTCTGTAGTCATAGTTTTATCCCAAAATCATAGACACATCAGCTGAGAAAAAGCTTGGATTGCCTCGGTGGGGTGGATTTGCTTGTCCTTGTGTTTCACACGGAGGCAGTCGCGGTCCCGCCGGCCCGTCCTGGAAGGGGGCGTGGGGGTGGGGCGCACCGTGCGCACGTCGGGGGCGGGGCGAACCTGGGCGGCTGGTCAGGAGCGCGGCTCACGTGAGCGGGTCTGGGGCGGGATGACCATGGCGGCGCGTCGGGGCCAGGGGTTCCCGGTTGTGCTCTCAGGGCTCGCCATCGCAGCTGGGAATGCTCGTTTTGTGGGCTCCTGGGTCCCTGTCGATCGGCAGCCAGCGAGCAGAGCGGAGGCCTGTGGACCACAGGTAAGGGAACTCGGACTCGGCGGAGCAGGGACCCATGTATTCTGCCCTCTTTGTTTGCAGTCTCGGAGCCGACTAACATGCCGGTCGCAGAAAAGCCTCGCCTTTGGGGCCAACGGTTTTACCGCTTTACCCCTTTGCATAAAGCTCAGACCCGCGCGGTTTTCCCAAGCAGCCTATGTATTGCTTCCTACACGCCTGGAGAGGATACCAGGCAGGAAGGCCAGGGGTCTCCAGACAGAGAAGATAGACTGCAAGTGTCAGACGTTTTTTTCTCTCTCTTAAGAGGCAGGAGGAGACAAAAGAGTGTTGCATTTTTTTTTCTCCATCTTGATACAAATTTAAAGAGGTTTCTCTGAAAATTCTGTGTTGCCATGACAACTCCTGGCTCCACCTGAATGTCACTTTTCTCAAACCTTGAACTAAGCAATGCATTTTTCTTATGGAAATGTTTGTCTTAAGGTATGTTAATGTACTAGGTATTCACCCAAGGCTCTGTCTTCAGGTCAGTTCCCCCTAAAGCCTCAGAAACGACTTGACAAACCAGCATGTTTTACTCATACCTTGTTCTCTTAATCTATGTGAATGAAACTATATATGTGCTTGGAAATCTGCCTTTCTTCAAGATTCATGTCCATCATTTTATGGCCTGGGACGACTCATCTGCTGCCAGTGTTATCTCAATGCATGCTGTGGGTGAGGGGCCTGGTGCCATTCTCTGAGACATTGTCTTTTCTTTCATGCTAGTGGCTGTATAACATCTGGCTAAAGACTAGCAGGGGGTCCTCTTTCTTCCCCCTTTTAATGTCTACGTCAGCAGCTCTCTCGATCTCTTTTATACTTTAATAAAACTTGATAACAGAAAACCTCTGAGCCATCAAGCTTCGTCACTTGCCCTGGATGGAATTCTCCTCTGGAGGCCAAGAATGCTGGCATCTTTTGTGGTTTAGCAACCCCCTTTCAGCCTTTTGTAATTCATATTGAATCTTCATTTCAGATTGAAGATGCATTCCACGGTATTTCCAACTGAAGTCTTCTCATCGCTATGGAGTATCTGTCCATGTCTTTAGGGTATTTTTCAGCAATCATGTATCATTTCCAGTGTGCCATTCTTGTAATCCTCATTCCGTCCATAGCAAAGTCTTTTATTAATGTTGACATGATTGAAAGGGAATTGTTTGTTTAAATTCCTTTTCAGATTGTTATTTGCTGGTGTATACAGATAACACTGTGTCAACATTCATTTGTATCAGTTTGGACAGCTTGATAGTTGTCTTTAGTTTCTTTAATTTCTCATAATTTAAGATGACCCTGGCTCATATATTTACAGTCTCACCCCTAGTCTCAGTCATTTCTTCAAAGAACTGTCCTTTTTTTTTTTTTTTAAACATTACATTATTTTTGACTGTGCTGGGTCTTTATTGCTGGTTTGTCTAGTTGTAGTGAGCAGAGGCTACCCTCTAGTTAGTTGCTGTGCCATGGCTTCTCGTTGCAGTGCTTTCTCTGTTTGCAGAACTTGGGCTCTGGAGCATGCAAACTTCAAGAGTTGTTCAAGGGCTTCGTTGCCCCTGGGCGTGTGGAATCTTCTACACAGGAATTGAACCCGTGTTCCCTGCATCGGTAGGCAGATTCTTTACCACCGGGCCATCGGAGATGTTTTCTGTTCCCTTTTATTAGAGAATGATATTTAAAACATACATGTAGGAGCTCAATATGCTCAGCTGACAATACATGGATATATATATGCATGTATTCCAGCTCGCCTTTGAACATATTCAGTTAAAGGTAATTTGTGATGATGTCTCCAGCCCGATCCACCACGACATGGACATTGTAACGTGTCCTTTTGTTTATCTGTAACTTTGCATTCCAATGGTAAGATACCTGGCTTCCACCGCTTGTCATACACAGAATTCAGTGCTTGTCCCACGTGGTTACTGAAAACAAACTGTCAGATTGTCTTTCAAAGGGGGCGCTGCGTGCATGGCACCAGTATCTTGAGGATGTTTTTGTATGATAGTTTACTATCAGTATACCCTCAGTGGCCAGGTGTCTATTTCAGTCGCTACCAATTATGAATGGGCTTGTTTGCTCTAGTGTTCTTGGGCAATTCGAGTACAGTTTCTTTGTCAGATATGCCTTTTTTTAGGAAAAGAGTTTTATTTATTGTTGGCTGTGTTGCATCTTTGTGTGTGGGCTTTTCTCTAGTTTTGGTGAGCATGGGCCATAACTAGTGGTTTGCAGGCTTCTCACTGCAGTGTCTCCTCTTGTTGAGGGGCACAGGCTCACGGGCTTCAGTGGCTGCAGCATGTGAACTCAGCATCGTGGCTTCCAGGATGTGGAGCACAGGCTGGGCAGTTGTGGCACACGGGCTCCAGAGGATGTGGAATCTTCCCATCCTAGGGATCGCACATGCATCTCCAGCACTGGCAGGTGGATTCTTTACTATGGAACCACCAGGGCATATTTTACATTCTCGTTTTCCACACATGTATCTAGTGAAAGAGGCCAGGATCAAGAGGCATGGCAGCTGGGAATCCTCAGCCACAGCTCTGGTGTGCTATCCAAAGCTCTGGGGCCTTTGGTGAGCAGCTCAGCTTCCCTGGAACTGTTTCCTGCCGTCAGAAATGCCCTGCTTTTGGACTGTAGCCCACCAAGCTCCTCTGTCCCTGGGATTTGTGAGACCAGAGTACTGCAGGTGGTGCCATTTCCTTCTCTGCTGCTGCTGCTGCGTCACTTCAGTCGTGCCTGACTCTGCGCGACCCCAGAGACAGCAGCCTACCAGGCTCCTCTGTCCCTGGGATTCTCCAGGCAAGAACCCTGGAGTGGGTTGCCATGTCCTCCTCCAGTGCAGGAAAGTGAAAAGTGAAAGTGAAGTCACTCAGTGAAGTCGTGTCCGACTCTTAGTGACCCCGGGGTTGCAGCCTACCAGGCTCCTCTGTCCGTGGGATTCTCCAGGCAATGGTACTGGAGCGGGCTGTCATTGCCTTCTCTGATTTCCTTCTCTGCAAGATAGCGTTTTGAAGATATTTTCTCCTGGATATTGCTTTTGATGAAGGAAGGGGGATCCCTTCCAGGGCTTGAGAGTGAGTTCTTGTCTGACACTGGGCAATGAGTTGTCTGAGGAGAGGAGTGCTGTCTGTCCAAGCGAGAGGCTTTCTTGGGAAGGGCTGCCGGGGTGGAGGGCAGGAGGGTGAGGGAAACGGAGAGAACCACTCCGTCACGTGGCTCACAGTCTCAGGTTTTATGCTCATCGGGTTCATTTCTGGTTTGTCTCTTGCCGGGCATTCTGAATTGGGATCCTTCTTGGGGGCACACGCATCACTCAGCCGAGATGGAATCCAGCGAAGCGGATCCTGGGAGGTTGATAGGACCTCTGAACTGGAGCCTCCCATCTCCTGACCTCTCCAGAATTCTGGTTGGTGGTAGCTTGTTCGTTCCTTATTCCTTCCCAGGACCTCCTGTTGTAAGATGACTCCTGCAAGTGTTTTCTTTTCTCTGTTGCCTGGCCAGAGTGGGTGGTCCGTGGTTCATTTAACCGTTTGTTTTTGGTTCTCTCGAGTAAGGTCCTCCACAGGGTAAATGTATGAAATGATAAAAGGCAATCTTTTACATAATTTATATTCATAATTTAGTAAGTTGGCTTTTTGTGTGTATGTTAGACCTGATCCCCAGACCGAAGGTCATGTAGAACTTTTGTAGTTTTCTGAAATTTCTATAGTTTTTAAAATGGAATTACCTTGTTGGTTTGTGTTTATGTTCATATTTTTTTAACAGTTATTTCTTTTTAGTTGATTGTTCCTTGCTTTAAAATATTGGTTGGATTTGTCATACATCCACATGAATTAACCATAGGTGTACCACTGTCCTCTTGCTCTTGAATCTCCCTCCCACCTCGCACCCATTCCCACCTCTCTAGGTCACTACAGAGCCCCACTTTGAGTTCCCGGAATCATACAGCAAATTCCCATTGGTTGTCTATTTACAAATATTGGCGTAGCTCACCCTCTCCGTCTTGTTCCCCACCCTCGTCTGTAAGTCTGTTCCCTATGTCTGCACCTCCATTGCTGCTCTGTGAACAGACTCGTCAGTACCATCCTTCTAGATTGCATGTTTTTCTCTCTTTGACTGACTTCCCTCCCCTTTATTAGAACAGACTCAAACGTGTTCCTTTTTATGGCTGCATTCCATACAGGCTCTGATTGTTCCGTAGCCATGTTTTGCGGAGGGTCATGGGGCTATTCTGCTCCATTTCAGTTTGGACTTCCAGTCTGAGTGCTCACAGCAGAGCTGCTTCTGGGTGAGCCCTCTGAGGTCTGTGAGTGCCGGGCTGCCCGCTCTTCTCTTGTGGCCCGCAGGGGGCGCCAACCCCCCCCCCCCCCTCTGACCCGCGGGCGCAGGACGCTTTGCCTTTAGACTCTGCTCCGTGAGCAGCTGGCGGGAGCTTTGTCTCCTCAGGACCATCAGGGCTCAGGCTTCTGGATAACAGGGCTGCATCCAGGCTGAGAGGAGCAGGGTTGCCTCAGTGCCCACCAGCAGGGAGGCGCTGCCAGAGCGAAAAATGAGGACCGAGTAGACGTTTCCTGTGTCCAGCTGAGGGCTGACTGGAGGTCCATCTCAGAGGACTCAGGGGGAAAGAGCTCCGTGTGCAAAACGGTGGGTTTTTAGTTAGATTTGCGTTAGATGATGTAGAGGATGAACACTGATGTTCTTCCGTGTAGGTGGCCGTTTTCCTGTCACTGTTTCTTGAGAAGACTGTCCTTTCCTCTTCGCTCGTTCCTGGTTTGATTTTCAGGAATTGACCATGAACACGTGGGTTCGCTTCTGGGCTCTCTCTTCTCTCCTGGAGTCCATGTGTCTGTGTTCCTGCCAGTTCCTCACTGTGGTGGTCACTCCAGGTCCGTGATGTAGTTTGAAGAGGGATAGGAAGATGCCTCCAGCTGTGTTCCTCTTTCTCAGAGTCTTTTTGGCCGTTTAAGGTCCTGTTCAACATTAGCAGGCTAATATTAGGACTATTTCTATTTCTGTGAAAAATGCCATTGAATATTATTTTGTGATTGCAGTCAGTGTATTTGTTGATGACTTTGGTTGGAATGGACCTTTTAATTCCTCACTGTTCCAGTGCATGAGCATGGAATAGTTTTCTGTGTATTTGTGTTTTCTTTGGTTTCTTTATGAGTGCTTTCTAGTTTTCTGACTACTGGTCTTTCATGTTGATTAAGTTTGTTGCTAGATGTTTTATTTAAGTGGGATTTTCTTAATTTTTTTTTTTCTGATTGTTATTAGTGTATAGAAATGCAAGTGATTTTTGGACTGTAAATGGTAGTATTTTATAGGATTGTAAATTGATCCGAAATGATTCAGCTTTACTGAATGTAGTCTAACAACTTTTTGTGAAGTTATGTGGAGCATTTTATCTGTCAAATCTGTTTCTCCTGCAGTAGGTCATCCAGAGGACCCAAGACATGGTGGTTACTAATAGACTTCCCACAGTACTTCTTCATTCCACGTGGACTCCTTCAAGGGCAGTGAGCATCGCAGCTTCCCTTGAACTTCGTCTGGGTAAGTCTTGGCCTGTGTAAGAAAGTTTCCTGCCTGTCTACTCTAAATGTCTTTTGTGGTATTGACATGGTTGTTTTGAAACCTAGTATACTTTCCAGTCATTTAAAATGTACAGAAAATGCCTAGCAATGGGAACAAGTGCTGGCATTTGCCACATCATCTAAAATACTCTCTGTATTTTATCCAAAATGGGTACCTTCTGCAGAACCAGCACATAATCTTCAAAATCAGGAAACCATATGGTATCTACATTATAATGTAATCCACAGCCCCGCTTCCACTTTTAGCAATTGTTCAAGTGTATGAATATATCTTTTGTTTCCATCTTCATCCTTTTTCCTTTATTTAGAGTGTTACTGAGATTTTCAGTTATTTGGACAAACTTGATGGATTGAAAGCAGACATGGTGAACAAGGGTTCTGGGTGGCCTTTTCTATGTGGATTTTTTTTTTTTTCACTGAAGATGGTTTTAATATTTCTTCATGTTGTAACATGTATGAATCCTGCATTCTTTCTCCCCCCATAGTAATTAAATAATGTGCCATTTACCATTGAGATATTTGTAAGCATACAGTGTTGTAGCAGACAACCTTTTCTTGTTTTGCAAACCAGTTTAATAATGTGCACCTTGTGCGTGCTTTGGAGAAACTCAGGAAACTGAGTCAGTGACTGAAATGGCCCAAGATATCACCTTAGATTCCATCTTCATCTAAAAACAGAACAGGCACTTCCTGGTGGTCCAATGGCTGAGACTGGACACTCCCAAAGAAGGAGGCCCAGGTTCATTCTCTGATCCGAAAAGTAGATCTCCCATGCCACAACGGAGAATTTGCATGCTGTAGCTAAATATCTGGCTTGCCTCAAGGAAGGTTGACCTGGCGCAGCCAAATTAAAAAAGAAACAAATATTTAAAAAATACAACCAAAAGGAAAGGAAGGGTATGGTTGTTGTGCAGATTTACAGCTTAGCTTTCCCTATGGATAGAAAAGCTGAGGTGGTATATTTTGTGGTAGCATCTGCTCCCCTTCACTTTGGATGTATCCCCATTTGTTTACACTGTCATCTACTGAAGACATCCTGATCTTTGAAAGTGTTTAGTTATTACAAGTAGAGCTGTTGTATATAATCATGCGATACGTTTTGTCTGGACGTTTGCAAAGCTGTTTAGTAAGTGCTATACATGTAGTATTCAGGTCAGAGGTGAGCCTTGCTTAGCTGTGGACAAATCCAGCTATGTTTCTCTGTGGCATGCGGGATCTTCTGGGGTAAGGGATCGAACTAGAGTGTCTTGCAGCCACAGGAAAAGCTGTGCCCTACCCCCCCTTTTTTGAGTTTACTGGATCTAATAGGTGTGCAGTGCTACCTCCCTGTTATTTTAGTTTGTCATTTCCTCGTGATATGTGATTTTGAGTCTTTTTGATAGGCTTATTTACTATCTTGATATTTCTGTAGGCCAGGTGTTTAGGTGTATACATTGTTTACGAGATTGTTCTAGGTTTTTTGGTATATTTGGAGTACAATCCTTTATCAGATATGTATTTTATCAATATATTTTCCTGTGGCTTGTGTTTAAGTTTTGTGAATCAGGTTTTTCACAGTTTAAATTTCTAATTGTTTAAAGTTGAGGTGATATATGTTTTATATCCTTTTTGGGATAGACTTTAGTGTGTCGTTGTTGTTGTTGTTACATTTTATAAGCAGAAGTGAGGTACCATAGATACAGTTTCAAGCTAAGCTGAGGTACCATAGATACAGTTTTGCCTTTTGTCTGTTGAGAAGTTTGAGTGAGTTTGGTGTACACTGTAACAT